>NC_134592.1:57205000-57534000 GCF_037038515.1 Microtus pennsylvanicus | reverse complement strand
TGGGTCTTATGAAATTGAGAAAGGAAAAGTCAACTGTTCTCCTGCATGTCATGGGTGGCCCAATAGGAAATGTCAGTGCTCATTCATTGTGCTTAAAATACGGTCTGAAATACTTACCATGAGTTGTGTTCTTACCTTGGATCTATGCCTCATTCTTTGGTTTATTTCACTTTGTTCTCATTTGCCATCTCACCTAAAACAACTTCCTAAGACAGCTTTTATAATAACCCAGACTAAGTCTGAATTTTCTATTGTGCATATTAATTTTTTATGCTGATGTTTGAACCCAAGGCATTGCATATTCTAGGCAAGGCTCTGACACCCTACCGCATCCCACTCCTTCAGCTGTGCACTTCCGATTGCTCAGCGATTTCCCTCATGCTGCTTATGAAAATGCAGCCATTAGTAAGATAGATTTCCCAGTATCTATCTCTTCCCTTGATTGCAAGATCGACAAAAGCAAAGACGGACTGTTGGCTTCAAAGTTGTATCACTAGCATCTTGTGATTGGTATCTTTGAACAGTAATGGCATCTGTACTTGTTGACAAAGGAGATACAGAATTCTAAACAGTAGAAGATGAGCAGGGATTAAAACTGCTAACAGTGGAGAGAGAAGGAGAGGACGTTGGCGGATAACAGGAATGAGCATTTTCCTAGAATACTGATGGGCTAACAAGTTGTCTTCTCTGAAGTCAGCTAGAAATGATAGAACTGGATCACGGAAGACCTTGCCCTAAAAAACAAAAAAATGTTATCGTGATAGTTTATGTTGTCAACAATGTTGACAGGGTCTAGAATGACCTAGGAGACAAAAATCTTGGCATGCCTAAGATTCGGTTGGCCTCTAGGAATGACTATGAGATGAGGTCGGTTGATGTGGAAACATCCTCCCTTGCAGATGGACCATTCCATGGGTTGAGGTTTTGGATTGGGTAAAACAGGAGAAAGCCAGTTAAGAATAGGCTGTCATGGCTTTCTGTTTTCTGACCATTGACTCGATGTGATCAGCTCCCCTGTCTTCTGGCATCATAGCCTTTCTGCCATGACATATTATACCTTCAAACCGTGAGCCAGGATAACCCTTCTTTCTTTAGTCAAACCATGAGTCAGGATAACCCTTCTTCCTTTAGTCAAAGCGTGAGCCAGGATAAGCCTTCTTCCCTTAGTCAAACCGTGAGCCAGGATAACCCTTCTTCCCTTAGTCAAACCGTGAGCCAGGATAACCCTTCTTCCTTCAGTCAAACCATGAGCCAGGATAACCCTTCTTCCTTCAGCCAAACCGTGAGCCAGGATAACCCTTCTTCCTTTAGTCAAACCGTGAGCCAGGATAACCCTTCTTCCCTTAGTCAAACCGTGAGCCAGGATAAGCCTTCTTCCTTCAGTCAAACCATGAGCCAGGATAACCCTTCTTCCTTCAGCCAAACCGTGAGCCAGGATAACCCTTCTTCCCTTAGTCAAACCGTGAGCCAGGATAACCCTTCTTCCCTTAGTCAAACCGTGAGCCAGGATAACCCTTCTTTCTTTAGTCAGACCGTGAGCCAGGATAACCCTTCTTCCCTTAGTCAAACCGTGAGCCAGGATAAGCCTTCTTCCCTTAGTCAAACCGTGAGCCAGGATAAGCCTTCTTCCTTTAGTTTGCTTTCAGCCAGGCATTGTCTATCCTCACAATGAGACATAGAATTTAATGGAAAAAATGGGCCGGAGAACTGAGGCCTTGCTAGGAAAAATCTGGCCATGGAGTTTGTAGGCATTTGAACTGGGTGTTGGGAAAAATGTGGAAGATTTTGGAACTTTGAGCAAGAAGCCCCCAAACACTGTCAGAAGAACTTAAATGGGCCGTTCTGCTGAAGAATCTGAAAGAACAGCAGTTGGAGAGAAATTTGGTTCTAGAGAGCCAGTAAAGCCAGGCTGGAGTGTTGCAAGGTAGGAGTCCCTGGATAGAGACCCTTGGAAGCCACTATATGGAGTTTCACAAGTTCCTATGAGACAATTTCCACACCGTGAGATCTGTTCTCCTGAACTCTGAGCAGAAATCAACCCTTCCTGATTTCTGTCTGCTTCTTGTTAGATGTTTATCACAGCAGGAAGACGAGATGAGAACAGCCATGATGTTTAGGATTTTGGAACTGTTTGACCAGTGACGTTTATAATTAAAAAGATTAATTTTAGAGAAAAGATAGATGAATTTTATTTATTGCAAACTAACTTTTAGAAAAGTATCAATAATGTTTTGGGATCCAAAACATATATCTATACAAAAGATAATATCTGAAAGCAGCAAAACCTTCGAAGAGCAAATATTTGTTATGTGTACAGCACTGATCCAGCCACCATGTAGAAATGAATAAAATACGGCCATTATCTTCTTCGAAAAGGGTGAAGATATGGTCAAAAAGGCTAATCACATTGAGTATTGAAACATTAAATTAAAAATTTTCCCAAATAAGTCTTGATAACCCCAATTTTTAATGAGCCAAAATAGGGTAAATATCTTATAGGTCCCTTAAGTTGGCGACTTAAAGAGGAAATTTCTAAAATTGATGTTTCTACATCCCACCAAAAGGAAACATTGTTGAAATGCATTGTTATAAAATTTTTTCCCTGATACAGAAGTCCACCAGTCTTTATGTAATTTGGCTGGACAGTGATTACTGTCCATTTCATGACTTTCCAGGCAGAATTTGAAAGGTTCTAAAAATTAGGTAAATCATCATCTTAAAAGTTAAGGATCTGTCAGAAAGGGAGCTTAATACAAACAAGAGCTGCTTCTTCCCATCACCACCAACTCTGAAGAAGAAATCTTCATCTGGGTACCAGGGGAAAGTCTAGGGACAGTCTCTATGTGAGTATTACTAGCTATGGATTGATTTTTGTTACTCAATTTTAATTGGAATGTGCTCTGATATGAAGTATCTCTTCATAAAGCTAACTTTCTGGGAACTCTGAACTTCTGGGAGGTAGAACCTGACCGGAGAAGGTAGGACGCTGTGCCAGAATCCTTGAGAATGCTTTGTGTACATAGTCTGTTTTTCTGTCTCTTTCTCCCCTTCTCTGTCTGTCTCACTTTCTCTGTCTCTCTCTCTTCCTGTCCCTCTCTCCCTCTGTCCTTCTCCTCCTCTCCCCTCCTTCCTGTAATTTCTATAGTGGAGTAGGTAGCCTCTTCCTCTATTTTTTCTGCAGTAACATTCTGCCTTACCAGTGTGAACCACAGCATCAGCAGAAACCATGGATTAAACTCTCAGAAAACATGATAAATCCTGTCTACCTTAAGGTGTGTATTTTGTCACAGAATCAGGAAAATTTATGTTTCCCTAATTGCTTAGCAACCTCTTTTGTTTTAGTAGACAAGAAATAGCTATCGGTGCATGGTGAGAAGTATTGGTTAAAACACTTATCCTCAGATGAAAGATGGCTTCCTTTGCCAAGTAAGAGTGCTAGATGTTCTCTTGATGCCGGACAGTGATGCTCAGCTGTGCAGAGCACACAGAACACAATGACACGGGTGGAATGTGACGTCCTGGCTCTTGCAGCAAGCTCAGACTCCACTACAAATGGAAAGGACTTCGCTCACTTGATCATGCGTGCTGCAGCATCCTGCAGATTCTGAAATCCCTAAGCACCGCAAGATGCAGCATTCTGTCCTGTCACTGAAAGATGGAGAATCATCCTTTTCTCTCATGGTTTCCCAGAACAAAACTGCATAAGCGTCGGTTAAGAACTCAGGAAACAGGCTTGTGTTTCATAAGCTACCACACTAGCAGAACGACTCGAACCTGAGTCCTTCTGGGTAAAGAGCGCTCACAAAATCATAAATTTAAGTCCTCTGAGAGGTGGCACCTTTTCTTGATGAAGGGATTGTCATGGTGACCGTGTCTCCTCTCCTACATTTACATAAATATTCAGTGTATATAAGGGAATGCACACCTCAGCAACACATGTGCCCACCCGCTTTACCCCACAGTGAAACCTCTGGAAAGGATGGCGTTTTCTCTTATAACTGTGGATCCCTCCTACCCCCCCCCATCATTGCTTTAGCAACATCCCTACCTGAGGGTTAATTCTGTGTATTGATTGAAATCTGTTAGGCCCAGTGGGGTTCAGTGAGTCTTAGATAGTGTAGTCCCAACACGTGAGGGCACCTGGGGTGAGGCTGCTAACCACCACTATGTCCCCAGTATGTGTGGATGTGGGTGTGGCTGCTGATGTTGTAGAGATCTGGATCTAGATTTACGAAACCTGCAAAAAAAAATAATAATAACGTCCTATAACCACAGAATTTCGAGTAGAAAATTTCTCAACTCTGTGGGATTTTTGGGGGGAGGGGAGGGTCTCTTTTTTTGGTTCACATAACTAGAAATATTCAATTGGGGTTATGCAAATTTGAGTGCTGTGCTTAAGATTCCTTCAGACTGAACAAGGTTATACTGATTTTTCTGCGGACAACTGGGACCCACTTGTGGTCTAACCCATTTCCTCTCAAGCTGGCGAGCCAGGCACAGTAAGCAATCTGTAGTCCATAAAGGGCCGTGGGCAGGTCTCTGTGTGGGCCAGCGGACAGCCATGGGTACTGTTCCCAGGGAATGGCATTCCCCATTTCCCATTGCATTCCCTTTTGTATAGTTAGTGATATCACACCAAAAATGTTCAGCTTCCTGACCTGCAAAAGGAAGAATTCTAGCCCTGGGTGGTTGTAGCAACCAAGTCAATATACGCAAAGCATTTAAATTTTCTCTCAGTAAGTGCCATTTATTATAGTTACCTGGGAGCATTTCTAACGACTGAGCAGCAGTGCTCCGTACCCTTTATTTCTTACCTGCACCCCTTTATTTCTTACCTGCACCCATTTACTTCTTTCCTGAACCCCTTTATTCTCACTCATCATTTTTCTTTCTGCATAGAAATGCTGAGTGTGTGTTTCGCTAAAAAAAAAAATGTTACTCAGTAGCCAGATTCTACCTATGATCATCAGTAATTTGATTCAAAAATAGTGCAGGCAAATATTAGATAAAAAATAAGTGTATACCACCAGACCAGACATACTGAGATAAATACTTCGGTTTCTCTAGTCCTGTTGTCAGGGGTCCCGCTGCTTGCATACAGCAAGAATCTTATCTTTCCATTAGGAAGATTGGAAGCACTGACATTTTCAGCTCTTTCCAGAAAACCGGGCTCCTTCATCCTCTGGTGCAGGGGCCTTGTGCTGTCGTGATGCGGTGTAGGGCATGATTCATCATCACGGCTAGTGTCACTTCAACTGTCCTGGGTTCAGGCCGCTTAAGACGAGTGTCCCGTCCCCTCTGCCCCCCACCCGAGTCCTTGAAAAGGCGCATATACAAGAGCTTCAGTTAGACCTTGTGCAGTCAGGGACGTCTGAGAGGTCACACGTCCACAAGGCCTTCCCCGAAGTGTGAGGTCTGCTGAGATTTCCACTAAACCACCCACCTAAGTCAGCACTTTCAGATCATGCCGGGACAGAAAGGGTTTCCCGCAGGTCTGCAGATGCTGCCCTTCTGAGATATGTGCCTGTGAAGACTTGGACAATGTTCTTCTGGGTTTAGGAATTGTAGCATTCTTGGCCTCTGGACCCCTATCCTATATATTTTTCTGTTCTCTCTGGCTTTGGGCTATATAATATACTCAGTTAAAGAGATACAACACTGTCTCATTTGTTTAAGAAAAAATTCAACCGTTCTACCCTGCAAGACGAGAGGCAGGCATAGCAGTAAGAGAACCACCTGCGTAGCTCGTCTTTGTTGCAGAGGATTCTGGGAGAGTAATGTATACAGAGAATGTAGCTTTGTAGTCTGTTAATTAACCTTAGAAGTCCTTCCTGGATAAATGAACAAAGGTAAAATATTATTTGTAATCCAGTCATACTTTTAACTAAACATGTCTGATGTTTGATCAATGGAAAATAGGTATGAAAATAATCCTCCCTTTTTCTCCTATTTGCCAATCTTTATGCTTCCTATAATGGTAATTGCTTCAAGGCATGGCCACGTGTGACCTGTGTATTGTATAATACTGCCCCGTTATATCAAATAACATATCAATTAAATAATGGCCACGGGATTCATGTGTAGGTGAGGTCCTTAGGGAGGTCCCTTTGCATGCTTTCCAATGGATTTCCATCATTAAGACCTCAAATGGAAAGTTCTAGAACTGTACCTCTCTCTGTATGACCGTGTACCGAATCTAAGCTCAGGTGCAATGGCGGACAGACTGCTTTGGCTACCTAGTATTCATTCACCGTTGTGCTGGTGTTATCATTTTAGTTTGCCTTTGTGTCATCATCTTGACCTTTCGGCTCATCCCTAAGTACGGTAGATCTGCTTCTACCCATGATGCTGTGATGAGGTTTATGATTCAGTCCTTCTGAGAGGTACTTGGCTTGTTATTCCCTATGCCTGAGTCACTGGCATAGTGATACACATGTGAGGTCTTTGCCAGGACCAGTAGGAAAAAAATCATGTGCTTTCCTGCTGTATCAGAGCCTTAGCAAACTTCGCTTTGCAGGGTAGGCAACATTTGACTGACACACAGAGTGAGAACTTGAAGCCTGTTGAGGAAAAAAACCATATTCTGCTTATGTCTCTGAGCACAACTTTTCAAAATGAGGGCAAATAAATTTAAAAATATGTAATTTAGATTTTTCTTTCTTTTTAATAGAGTAAAATGAATTTGTAGAAAAGGTAGAACAGACCTTGGGTTGGACTTCACCGATTATTGAAACAGTTAAATCTAGTGAGTTGAGTAGAAGTGATTTTGATAAGCACCCAGCACAGGTGTTATAGATCATGCAAAAGATGTGATTTAATTATGCATGAGGGTCATCCTTACAGTAATTCAAAACCATGGCAGAGAGGTTCACTTGTATATTTGAAGAATGAAAAGCTTTGTCTGTATTCCCAGTAACCACGCAAGGCCACTCTCTAAGTCTTAAGTAAAATGGACTTTAGATTCCATTCTTTGTGGTTAAAAACTACTCAGAGATATCAGTTTTTATGTGATCAAAAATATAAGGATCTTTAAGACTATCTAGGATAGAGATATGCAATTGAAAAGTGTTGCTTGATTGGCTAGCTATCTAGAAAACCTTGTTTTCATAGAGATGGACGGACGGACAAACGGACGGACAGACAGACGGACGGACGGATGGAGAGAGAAGGGAGGATGGGAGGGAGATTAGATGGATGTATCAAGGGATGGATGGAGAGAGGTATGGGTGGATTATAGAAAGACAGGCAAAAAAGAAAGAGAGAGAGAGAGAAAGAAGGGAGGAAGGAAGGAAGGAAGGAAGGAAGGAAGGAAGGAAGGAAGGAAGGAAAAAAGAGGTGTATTGTATCTGAGTTAAACTCATCTTTTTAACCTTGGATCTTACAGGCTGATGTTCATAAGTTCATTCAGCACTTGCCGCATACACTACCAGCCATGCTAATGTAATGAACTCGTGGTACTGACTGAACTCTGGAGACTTAGCAAAGCCGCTATAATGCAGGAGCCACTCTTAAATTAGCATAGTTTGAGCTCTGCAGCATGTTACTTGAAGCATGCAAGATATATTCCATTTCAAAGTTTGAAAAACTTGAAAGTTTTATTATCAGGCTGGCAAACTTGTGGGATGAATTGGGCGATATTCTGGGATGCTCTCTGCTGGTTCTCCCGGAGCTGAGCATAGATAGTGTAGGTGTTTGGAGAGCTCGGAGGTAAAAATATCATCACTGCATAGATTTAAATGTGCGATAGTGCATTTGTAGCATTATCAAGACACTCAAAATGAACACACACACACACACACACACACATTTAACCATTGAATATGAGAACAGTACTAAGGATAAAACCAATCAACAGTATAAATCCTTAATTTTCTAAATGATGCAGCAGTGTGACTATGTGGAAACAGTTTTGTTCTTAAGTCATTTATCGTTGGGATATTGATTTTTAGTATTTTAACATTCTTATCCTTATTTCCCAACAGTGCATCTGTGTTTACTAGCTTTTCTGTAGCTACATGAGTTTAATTTTAAGTAAGAACTATGATGACAGTAGAGCCAAGAAGCTGTGGCCCTGTCTCTGATCCCATGTGGGAGCTAATATGTTCTTTTGTCCTTCCCAGAGTGTTGAACTTATGAAAGCAGGTACCATGTCTGATGGTTTCATCAACATATTCCTAGGGTTTAACTAAATTCTTAGTAGATATTTTGAGGAACTAAATGAATTCATGAATGATGATTGAGGTAATAGACAAACTAGATTCTTGACTGGAGCTTAGGATGGGGAAGTATTTCTACAAAACACTTCCATGAGTGGTGGATGAGAGAAGGAAATTTGTTTCTCCTGGTAAGAAGGGCATTGTAAAGGAAGTTGTGAGAGCGTGGAGCACAGAAGCACACAGCAATCTCAGAGGCCATGGTGAAAGGACCTTGGGCTAAGGCCTAAAAGATTGATGACGACACATCTAGTCCTGAAGCTGCGGTCTAAGTGAAACTCAGAGAATGCTAGATCCAAATTCCAAAATTAATCAGGGTCAGTGGAAGAAAGTTGAGTTGGATTGTATCAGAGGAACCGGGAGGAATGGTGGATTCTCACTGTCATCGTGAGCCTATGCGTCAAAGTGTGAAAAGAAACCAAAATGAGCGATATTTTGAGGTTTTGATAGAGGGTAGTTGAAAATGACCTTGGAGAACCTAAAATAGAAAAGGAATCTAAAAGCTGTCAGAGGAAGCCACACAGTGCTGCAAGGCCCACTTTGCAAGCAGGGACTTCATTGAGAGTCTGGTTTGCTAGCTGGTTAGTTCTCACGGTCTGGAGCTTGATGGGGGATGCCTTTGCTGTCAAATCTCCTTACCATTTCATATTTCCACACAGGACATTCAGAGTCCATATTTTATCACCACAGAATGATTCTGTGTTTGGAAGAACCTGTGAGCATCTCCACGTTTGTGTGTCCTTCAGAACCAAGCGTGCTATCAGCCTTGCTCACACTGAATGACAACATTCTCATGTTTAAACTCAACTTCTCAGGACTCTGCCACTGGCGATGTGGTTCATGTGTGATGACGCTAAGCCTCCAGACCTGTACTCAACTCTACTGGATGCTCTTCGGAATTTTGCAGCCTGATGATTGCCTTTATTTAATCCTCCAAGTAGTGTGGGGCTCTTCCTTCTGGAAGTTCCTTGCAGTTCTTAATAATAGCACCATCGCATACCAACAGAGAGGGTGCAGAGGTGATTGTCAGGATAATTATGTAGAAGGCCAGACAATTATACATTCGTACTTTGCAGAGGAAAATCGGAGCTTACTCAAAACTTAACCTACTTAGAAGTCTTCATAGTACTTTCAAAGAGTGTATATCAGTTTTTACCAAAAATTTATCAGGTGAAGCTCTAGCTCTTCCTTGCACTATGACTGATGAAACTTTGGCTTGCAGAAACTGGTTTTAAAGAACCGTTTCGGTACCTGTTTAATAAGCTGGTCTCAGTTGTCCTTTGGGTTCTTTCCTATATTTTCTAAGGCTTTGGGGGAAATATGGAAAATGCCCATTTTTAAATATTAGCAAAATAAATGGGTAATCTAAAATTATAAATAAGAGAAATCCATATAAAAACTCAAAATAGATTATATCACAGTGTCGGAGAACAGTGGTAATTCTGAGTGAATTAGGAAAGATCTGGTGTTCTAATAGCTTGTGTTGCATAAATAGGTGAAAAGTTGAATGGTGATTAAGGAAATTGGCAAAATAGATTCTTGACTAGGACTTAGGAGGGAAATAGTTTTGCTTAATCAACTTCCATGTAAGCTGAGCATTTGTTACTGTTAGCAGACTTTGTGGCATAGAACAAAGGAACTCAATGAAGTTTTAATTCAAGCTTTTAGTAACAACTTATCTTAAAGTCTTGAGAAAACTTCCAGAAAGACATGGGCAAGAGACAGTAATAACTAGCAAAGTATGCCCTGGAATGAGGGAAGGACTTAGATTGGAATCTGATAAAAAAAAAAAAGGGTAGGTTTTTTTGTTTGTTTCGTTTTTGTTCTAAGTGTGGTATTGGAGATAATTTAAATGAAGGAAAAGGAGGAGGGAATTATTATAGTATTCTGAATGAATATTATACTTTTTTCCATTAAGTTATTATTTTAGAGTTATTTTGCTTAAGTTAGCTGTACCTGCCAGAGAAGAAAATAATTAAAATAAATTATCTGCAAATTTCCCTAAGTCCTGTAAAACAGTTCCGTTTTTAATGAAATGCCAGTGTGGAGATCAGTGTCAAACTGCTGACTGATCTAGACAGGATGCTTTCTTCCTTTACAGACTAAAGGAAGGGGAAGGGCTGTTTTCCACTTGAAATTGATTTCATTGTTAGTCTGAAATTTGGCAACTTAGTGCTTATTTGCCAATTGAAGGTCATGTTGGATTTTCAAAACAAGTCAAGTAGATTTATGTATATTTTTATCACACTTACAGAGTATGTGGAAGACATCTTAAAATTGATAAATGCAAGTAAGATTAGTTTCAATTGACCCCAGGATTTATGGCCTTTGAAAATGTGAATACCATAGTTGTAGATGAGTGACTTCTATGTTGACCCAGGCTACAGTGTGTTGCTGGATTCTCTACCCCTTTCCACTAGCGAGCTCATTGTTATGATATACTAAAAGAATCATAGTATCTATTTAATAAAATGGTTGCCAGAGTTGACCCAATACTTCTGAAGAGTCATTCTTCCAGGTCTTTATTCCTGGAATTCTCTGAATTTGTAACTTCAGAACAAGTGAGCCAGAGTATTGGATGCTTGGTTTATTTACATTATACAAACCTAGGAGTGGGCACGGAGTGGGCCCACGTTTGAGCTTTGTTAGACCAGTATTGGATAGTCTTACACAGCTTGTTTAAGCCCAGTCATCCATGGCTGACTCTCCCTGACCTGAATGTGTAGGGCCGTAGCATAAGTGCATCTTCAGAGCTCAAGCGTTTACCTTGTTTTAGAGCGCATGCGTCAGCTTCGTTGAGTACAGTAACATAAAAGTTTGCAGTCAGAATGGTTGGAATATTAAAACTTTTGATCACCACCACATCAGTGCACAATCCACATTTTCCCCCACCCTGTATTCCTAAGGGAAGTTGGAATGAAAGTAGAATACTTAAACTAATGCTTTAAAGGAATGTCAAGCTTGTGCCAATAGTGGCACAACCCTGCCTCACATTAAGATGGCATTCTTAGTATCTGGCCAAAACGAACTTCAGGTTATTTTTCTGTCTTTCTAAGTACTATTTAATTATTAAGAAATGCTAAGATACATTAGAACTTCCAGGTATATATAACATTTTCTCATAAACTGACCTGGTGATATTAAATTGATACAAAGCTCAAAATCAGTATTTAACATTTAATGGGACGAACAAACTAATTCTGCAATTTACCTCAACATTTGCAGTTTGAAGACTTGTACCCTAATGGCTTGTAATTAATTTTTCTGAAAATCATATTTATGATAGTCTGCAGATTCGAGGCTTTATCTAATACATAATGTTCATTTTGAGCCTTTAATTGCATTTAAATTAAAATTGGCTTAGCAGGAAGATGAATTGTGGGAATGCATCAAACCACCCAGCATGTCCCGAAGATGTGAGCCTGAAAATGCAATTTGGTGGAGATGTGCAGAATCATTTGGAGTTCATTAATTTTTATTGCACAGGTAGTTTTACTAAAGTAGGTTATTTTCTTTGAAATTTATATTTATGTTTATGTCAATAGCTGAATATTGTATTAGCCCTTACATCCATTAGAGTTTATTAACCTGGCCTAATAGAGGTTGTTCATATCGAGAACATAGGTAATTTGTGTGTGTCCCTTACTCAAAATTGGTGAGAGTGATAATGTACAGGGCATTTTGGGAGGAAGGAAATGAAGGAACAGAGCCACCCTGGGGGAAATGAGACAAGCCTGTCTAGGTTTCAGGGTTTGTACCCATGAGGTAGAGCTCCTTGGAGAAGCAACCGGGGCCTTCCAGCTCACTAACCTTTCTCTCTGATCTGGCCACTGCAGTGAAAGCTTATTGATAGGTAACTCCAATTGGTCCCTAAATGATGCCCTAGCCTTGTCTAGCCAGCCTGTGAGTGACCACCTATTCTGCAGCCATCCAGTTTAATTATGATGTCACTTTACAATTAAGAAGGAAAAGAGATTTTTGCATTGTCTAATGAATACAAATTGTCTGCAATGTGAAGATATAAAGAAATAAAAATTAACGTTTGTCCTCTTTGCCAGAGAATTTATACTTGCACAACTGATAGTAATAAGTCGAATAATTTCATTACCTAAATCCATTAAGCACATGTGCTTTTTATTTTTGGAAATTGTATATCATTCTTATTAATAAAATGATATTTTAACATTCGACATCCTGGGCTCATTTTCCCCCTCTATGGGCAGCATAATAAGAAGCAGGGAAAGCTGTAGAATCAGCAAGTGCATGCACGTGTGTGTTCATGTGTGAGTGTGCACGTGCTGTGTGCCGCCTTGCCTCATGACAGTCTGGCAAACGTGGGGCCGGGTCCTCCATTCTGAAAATCCATGGCAACTTTGGTTTTCGTCAGAGATGATAGAAGCCTTGATTCATTTCCTACTTGCCAATCAGGACTTGACGGAGGTATTGCTTGTTTTCCCATTTCATCACTGAAGCATGCTGTTGTCGTCTACTCCCTAATTACTCTCGGACTGAGATGCTCCACACATCCCCATGTTGGTAATAGTTCCCTGCCTGGGTGAGCCATGACGGTGTTTGGCAGACTGAAACAGCAGCCTTCCCTTGTTGGAACACTACCCCTTCATGTAGCACCACAGCCTTCCCTCGGTGCTGTCTGCTGTGCGACTTTGGCCCTGCTGCGACATCTGAAGCTAGCCTCCATGCAATCACACTTGCCTGTCTTTTCTCTGACTGATTGGACCACTGCCAGCTCCCTCTTCGCGGCCAAGGACAGGAGAATGGGGGGGGGGGTGCTGAATAGAACTGCTTAATGTCTAATGGACCAGTGCCTCTCTCCTGCTGAGAGAGAGGGCTTATTTGTTTGCTGGTTGCAGGAAAGGTCAGGGAAATCCTTTTCAACAAAGGCCGTGACAGTGAGAATATGCAATGTCATACATTACTGGCATTTGAATAACTTAATACCTTGGTGTGCCCCGCATCCCCCCTGCCATCCCAACACGCACCACCGCAAGGAAGCCAGATCCTTTCGGGTCTTTATTTCCTTCTCATTATCCTCCAGATGGCAGAGAATGGAAGTGATGAAGCTTGGGTTCACACAATGGTTTCTACCAAATGCCAGATATTAGGAAACGTCACAGGTATGCAGTGTGAAGAGCTTGCTGGAGTTTGGAAATGAGATTGTTATCTCACTACTGGCGGCAGTGTATAGCATAGGCTCACCCGGACACACACACACACACACACACACACACACACACACACACACACACACACACACACCTTTAGGGAAATACGCCATCTTAGAGGAAATTGACGATTTGTCACTTTTGATTTAGTGACATCTTTCTTAAATACTTTTCTAAGCCATCCTTTCATCTTGTGTGCACTTGAAAAGAACAAACCCACCAATAGCTATTTCCCACAACGTGTTGGAAAGTTTTTAATAGAAACAGCTTTGGTTTGTGGTTGTTTTTTTTTTAAGTTAGACTCAAGATGGAAGTGTGGTGGTGCAGCTCGGTGGCAACCGTTCAAGTTGTGACGACCACGTTCTCATCTGTGTCTATCTGGCATTTTCTTTCATATCCTTGGTAAACAGCGCTAAGAATCGTGAAGTGGTTCCTTCGATGGAGAAGGATCAATTACAAAAGGAAAACACACTGCGAGGAAAACACCCTCCAACTTGGATGCGCCAGCTGTCTCTCTGGGGGAATTTGGTGAGAAATTAACTGTCTCCCAGAGAGTCAGATAAAGCCATGGAATCGACAATCGCTAGGAATACCTACTTCTATTGAGATGTTTATTTAAACAAAGAAATCATCAAACAATAGTTAGAAGGAAGGGTGTTTTTTTTCTCCTTCTCTTTTTATATTTTCTTGAAAAAGAATTGAGGAGGCAGGAGAGGTTGGTCCCTCCCTGCCACGGTTCACCTGCCCTGGAGGTGGAGTGGGGAGCCTGGCAGTCTGCTCACTCAACTGTACTCGACTAAGCCGTCAGCCCCTCAGCCTTCAGACGCATTGAATATGTCAGAAATATTGCAGGGAAAGTGTAAATTTTAACTGGGCTGTTTCAGGTTCATATTTAATGCTCTTTAAAAAGCTTCAAGTGTGTTCGTTGACCAAGAGGCCTCCATGTGTGATTGTGTGCGTGTGTGTGTGTAGGTAGTGGGGGTCTGTGTGGCCGGACTGAGCTATGTGAGAGTCCAAACAATTAGGATATGATATGATATATTCAGCACAAGAAATTCCTAGGTTCTTAAGAGGATTGGAGTGTTTTGTAAAATGCCCCCAAATTAACTCTTTCTTCTCTTGGCTGAAATGGCCTAGAGGAAGACATTTTTTTTTTATGCTGGGCGTAGCACCCACTTGAAGAGAAACAGCCATTCTGGCAAGTTGAACAGTTGATTTCCTTTAGCAGACTCCATGTTTATTGCCTAATTTTTGTAAATGGGCTGCGAAATGCTTTACAAGAACAAATTATTACTGTGATTAACATGGTGATAATTATTTTCTGTGGGTCTGCCATCTCTTGGCACATTAAAGGCTAAAACTCCACTTTCTGTGGAGCTGGGAGGAGTCCTTTCCCTGCAGACAGAGGCACATTCCTCAGCACCCAGGCTCCCGTGTGAGGCCTTTGGTTGGCCAATACATGCTGATACATGCAGCGGCCTCGCCCGCATGCCATGACTGTGGCTCTGGTTGGTTTTGTTTTCACAAATACATCCTGAGCACCCCTAATTTGAAAATCCCAAATCTGAACAGCTCCAAATTCCAGAGTGGAGAATGACATGTCACTCAGTGGCTTTGGATTCCAGACTATTTAGGATGTCAGTTTCTCTGACTGGGGATGCTGGGAAGTAGTAAAGTCTTTATAAATACTCTAAAGTGTAATTTAATAAAACTATCAAACGGATGGTGTTGGTGCACGCCTTTAATCTCAGCGCTCGGATGCAATGTCGGGTGGATCTCGGTAAGTTTGAGGTCCCCCTTGTCGACAAGACTAGTTCTGGGACAGGCTCCAAGGCTACAGAGAGAGAAACCCTGTCTCAAAAAAACAGAAAGAAATATGTATGTATTCGTGTGTGTGTGTATGTGTGTATCCAGAAACTACAAATACTTTCAATCATAGGTATTTTGGAAGTGGCATTCTACCTATATAAGAATAAATAAAGAAATGTAGTCATAAAGATAAAGTGAAATATGGGCTTTGGGTGAGTTGAACAGATCATTTAGCAAGCAGGTAGGGAATGGTGTGATGTGCATGTGGATCCCGTGTACACTGCCTGTGGAATCTAGAGATGCCAAGGGATGCTTAAGGAGGATTGTGCATCCTAACACATGGCCTCTGGGTATCTGGGACTGTGGCCTGGGTCTCTTCTTCAGTCAATAGCTTCAAACTAGCTCCTTCAAAAGTGTATCTTAAAGGACATTTATCCCTGACACCATACATGTCCACATAATCTTATTTTCAGAGAAGGATTGAGGAATTTCCTCTACAGAAGGAGGGGGGAGGCAGAAAATTGATTCTAAAAATCCAAGGAAGACAGACCCTCACATATTGAAGAACAGATTCTGTAGTCATGGGAGCTGGCAGAAATGCTAAGTGCTTTTCACAGTCAACATCCGAGCAGATTATCAGATGGCGAGCTTCACCCTGTTGTTACTTTAAATGAAGTGACCATGAAATCAACAAATCTGCTGTCAGGTGCCTGTCGCTAAGGTAGTTCTTCCTGTCACACAATGCCTCACATAGCAGGTAATGTGTTTTTAAGAATCAGTCCTGTGTCACCTCATCAAGTCCCTGTTAAAAAGATGAAATAAGACGGATTGCGTCGTGTACCCCGGAGTTGACTGAGATTCAGTAGAGGGAAACGTGCGGTCCACAAAGAAATGCATCAGAGCGATCGAGCTTGTTCCTGGGAAAGGATGCTGTCTCACCGCGCTTTTACTCTTAGGGTCTCTAGTTCTAATCTTCAGAAGCGGTAAACCAGGTATTGAGACCAGGGTGGCTTCACTTCGTACCATCCAGCATAGACATCCGCAGATGAGCCTACCAAGCAGGCTTAGGGTCTTTAGACCACATTTCCTTTCCTTGTTATTTATTGGGATGTATAGAACATCAAAAAATGATTTTGTTCACTCCTGTAACTGGATGTCAGACGCACTCTCTGGAATTTTATTGTTGCCTCATCCCAGGTGTCTTCCACAGTCCAAAATAATAATGAGAGAAGAGAGAAATCATACATCTGTTATGTAAGCCTGGGGCACACGGGAAGCTGTCAGTCCAGCCAGCACCCACATCTAAGTCTCTCTCTCACCTGACTGTGGAATTTATTCAGCAAGATCCAGTAAAACCCATTTTACATACGTGTTTGATCTGGTGTGTGAGTAGACCTACGCATTAGTTCCTCTTTGTTTGAAGTCAGTCCTGCCACTGAAACTGAGTAACCCCATGCCTTCTGATTCGGGTCGCTGATGCTGCAGTGTGGTTGGTTCCTCGTCTGTCACAGGGAATGTCACCTGGGCTGATTTCATACAGCTGACAGCACACCAATAGCAAATCCTGCTGTGCACCCCCATTTTCCAGAGTGCGGAACTATGTACAAAGACTTCTGTTCAAACATTTATTTGTTTATATTTGTTTAGTTAGCATACAAAGAATTTCAGTGACATTTTCATACATGTATCATTATACTTTATTCTTATTTATCCATTATTTGTTTCTGTGATCCCACTCTCTCTCACTGAGCCCATTCCTTTCCCCAAATGGTTCTCTCCGTGGCTTCCATGACATACATCTCCCATCTCTTTTCTGGATCCCACTCCCCACTCTTTTTAGATCTCTTCCCCTCATATATGAATATATAAATATGTATCACACACATGAAGGAAAACATACAATATTTACCTTTTAGAATCTGAGTTTTTCCCTTAGCTAATGATATCCAAGCCCATCAGCTTCTTTGCCAGTGTCCTTTGTGGCTGATTAAAATTCCATTGTATATGGACTACATTTTCTTTGTCCATCACTCTGCCGATGGACCGCTGAGTGGTTCCCTATTTTGTGAATGATGCAACAATAAATGTGGACATGTAAGCATCTCTCAGATGTGACGACTTAGAACCATTGAGTATATGCCTAGGATTGGTGTGGTGGCTCCAGGCACAGGTTTTGATTTTCTATTCTCACCAGCAGTGAGTAAAGCTTCCCCTCTCCCCACATCCTTACCGCCATTTGCTGTCCTTGGTTTTCCTGATGGGAGACATTTTAATGGGTGAAATGGAATCTCAAGGCAGTTCTGAATCATGTTTTTTCTAATGGCTAAGGAAGTTGAATATATTTTAAGTACTTCTAGGAAATTTGTATTTTTCTTTTGGAAATTATCTGATCATTTTCCCCAGCCCATTTATTATTTACCAGATGAATTATTTTTGGTATTAATTCTTTCAATTATTTACAGGTCCTAAATATGAATTCCCTGTCCAGTATACAGTTCTCACAGCTATCCTCCCATTTTGAGGGTTTCCTCTCCATTCTGCTGATGGTGCCTCTGGCCATGCAGCAGCCTTTTCATTTCATTCACTCCCATGTGTACATTAGGATTATTCAGATTAATCTTGTACTGTGCAATCTTCTACAGGAAGTCCTTATTTATAGATATCCTGAAGAGTTTTA
Organism: Microtus pennsylvanicus; assembly: GCF_037038515.1. NCBI lineage: Eukaryota > Metazoa > Chordata > Mammalia > Rodentia > Cricetidae > Microtus > Microtus pennsylvanicus. The sequence goes on along the minus strand of NC_134592.1, from coordinate 57,516,118 downwards.
CCTATGTTTTCTATAGCTAGGAGTTTCATCTCTTTCATTCAGGTTTTCGATACATTTCAAATTGTATTTCTTGTACAAGTTGAAAATATTTGTCTAATTTCATTCATTTCCATGTGAACATCCAGTTATCTTGGCACTATTTGTAGCTTTGTGGAAGACTAGAGAGGTGAAGCTGTTTGGGTTCTCGGGTCCTCTATTCTTCTGTTCTTATTTTTTAATGTATCAGATTTCTATTGTTGTTATTGTTTATGCCTTGCTGTTATTTCCACCTTTGTCTGTTTAGTCCTGCATCCAATCATCCCATCTATCCAATTTTTATGATTTATAATATGTAAATAGATTTGGGAATTTTTAAAAATCAATTGGATGGTAGGGGCAACCAAATAATAAATACTATGTATGTATAAATGTTTATAGTGTAACTTGGCACCCAAGTCAGCATTTGAGATGGATGCTGAAGGAGAGTAGAAGTTCACCAGACAGGTAATAAAAGGGAGTTCCCATGGCAAGGCATGGAGGCTTGATAGGTCTGATGTACAGTGGAAAATTTTGGATTCAGCTGGGCTATGTCCAACTGAAGTTTCTGGTTTGAATGGGTGGATGTTATAGGATACAGTCCCATGGACATAATAGCCTTTGCCATCTTCATCAGAGGCAGCCAAATCTACTTGCTCTTAATATCTGGGCCTGTTGATATGCCATCAGAGGAGAAGGTATGGAGGGTCATCAGACTCTCGCCTGATGTCAGTAACTCCCTCCTGTGCCTAGGAAGTACACAAGTCTGTTCCAACTGCATGTGGTCCCCAGAGGCAGTAAGAGGTTAGTTGCAGGGGAAGATTCTGTCTGTGTATCACTTGGAAAGTCTTTATCCATACTGGAATGAGAATTTTCATTGATTGGGAAGTTTGGGGGTGAACGCTGTACTTTAAAGTAACCCCTCACCCATGTCTCTGTAATAAAGCCCAATAAACTCACTGATGCAACAAGGTATACTTGGGTCAAATCATTACTTTGGATTGATGGTGGTGGTACCCTGAACAGGAGAGGCAACCATGTTTTTACCACTCCCTGGAAAGTTCATGCAACAGTCAGAAATGGCTACTACCTTCCAGCAATGCGAACATATTGGGTGTGTTGAAATCTAGTTGTCAAAACAGTGGTCACATTTTCACAGTGGCTATCATTCCAGATTAATTTGGGCTAACGCAACTAAATGTCCTTTTTTAATGCAGACCGTGTAAAAACAATAGCCTCTATTGTTACTCTTGCCAGTCACTCTGTATTAGTTCTCATTTAGGCTTTGAGTGAGTATGCATCCTTTTCCTTAGTCATCACTAGACTTCCATGGCTGGATTCCTAGCCGGTCGTCCCCAGGTTGCATCTGTAATGAGGCTTGCAGCTTTCTTCACACTTCTTTACAGCTTGGTTGATAAAAATCACAATTCTCTTGCTCATGTGTGGGAAATAGGGAGCTCATCTCACCTGTGGGCTCCTGTAACAACAGGAGTAATAGTCTTTACTTTTTTCTAAATTTCTATGCTTCAGTTAGTGTTTGGGTTCCAAAATTGCAGCATTGGGCTAGCATTTTTCCTTGGTTAAAGATCTTGGCCATAGAAATATTTCTTGTTGCTTCAAATTACTTGATCATGTCCTCCATATTATTTTTGATAGGGACTGCACATTATAAAATGGGTTGACAAGTATATTTTTCTTGATTCTTAGAGTCTTTGAAGTGAAACCCTTTACTCAAATGCATATGGGAGAGTGAGCATTTTTCATAGATATCGTAGGATGATTGAAACAAAACCAAATGGAAAGTAAAAATCATTTAATTAACACCTATATACTGTACATTTGTACAAAGCGTTTAGGAGAGACCAGGGAAGGTATTTTTAATCTTTTTAGTGTGTTTGAGATGATGCGTTCCTATCATTGGTCATTATATTTTAGAATTAGGATGGTTGTTTCTCTAATCACAATCCCTTTTCTAATATTCTAATATCTTAAAGTGTTTGTGGAGGATAGTGGAACTTGCTTTTTCCTGTCCTCAAATGAGCTCATGAAAATGCATGAATGCTCTTGTCATTCGCGGTGGCAGGGGGTGTTTTGGCAGTACAATAAGTTTTTCCCTATAAAGAATAGCTAGGATGTAGCGGTGAAGTGGCGGGATGCATGGAGATCAGATTAAATGTATTTGAATTAGTATCTCTATGGGTTTTATATCTCAAAGTCAAAATAGTCATTCTCATCAGATAAAAATATTCGTGACTGCAGAAACTCTGATCCAGAAACAATCTATCACTTGAATTCCCTGATTGTAATATGAATGGATATTCAAGCTCTGACACACTGAGAGTTAATGCTGTTTCCCAGTTGGTTTATTGAATCACAGTGCCATCTAAAGTGATCTGCTAAGAGGGAAACCAGTCAGAATAAGTATTTAGATACCAACTTGCAGGGCAGCTCGCTGGAGTGCAATCCCCGGCGGTGGACTTTTGTAGTGAAATGTCTGTCTCGTTCCTCATCCACACAGCATTGGTTGCCGAGGTATAAATGTCCTTGCTGTAGGCATGCTTACCTTTAGGGTCCTGCAAATTTGAAACGATGAGGAGGTGTTATAAAAATAAACCCCTGCACACGCTCCCGGGGAGCTGTGACATTAATAAGCATTGAATTTGAAGGAGTCAATTTCAATTACTTGATATTATTCTTGTGTTCACTTTTAAGTTACCAGAACTTTTAAGCTCAAGTCTGTGCACTGTGTCCAACTTGATTATCCCTGAAGTGCGCTGGCCATTCACTGCCAGCACCGCGCCAGGGGATCAGGAACACTCCGGGACTTCAAAATAAGAATCTCTGTCATTGTGATTTATTTTTCTTTAAGTATCCCTTCAGGTTATGTGGCTATTTCTTTTAGCATTGCTTCTTTCTTCCATTTCCAACAGTCCCCATAATTTGTTGAGCTCTATTCAAAGTCTGCAGAGCAGTGTTCCCGATATCTATAGCCAGAGGGATAACATTTTTCTTGTTGTTGATTTATGTTATTTGATTGTTTCTTCCTTTTCCTTTTTCTTCTTCCCCTTTGGATTTCAGAATATTATATATGGGTTGTTTGAACCTAGTAGAACATTTTGTGAATACACATTTGGTCAGTGATTGCTAGGTAGTAATAGGTAAATATTTTGGGCAAATCCAAAGAAAAGTCCATATATAAAATGCATGTTTAGTGAAAGACATAATCCATATAATATACATATATATGTTATAAAAAGTGTAAAGTAACATGTTTTTATGGTGTGCTAACTGTAAATTAACATCATTTGGGTATAACAGAAGTAACATCTTTTCACATATATACATGACAGTTATTTAGGTTTTCAAGGAAGTAAATACATTAAGTGAGTGACCTTGAACAGCGCCCATGACTTCATTAGACGACTCTGTGAAAGGATAATAATCAGATCTATAAGAACTAGATATAACATTATGAACTCCTAGGCACATAGACATGATCCATGCAAGGTGGTCACTATTGTTATTTAAAATTGTTCCTTCCATTGGCCTCTGGATATGTATAGAATTGTGCTATAACTGACTGACTATTCTCCAAACATCGAGTATTATCCGTTTATAAAGTGAATGGTAACTTTCAAGGGTGTTAAAAACATTGAATGACAAGGAAATGGTCCACCTCTACTGTCAAACCTTTAGCAAAGTTTGGCCTGGTTTGCTCACAGATTCTGTCCCTATTTTTGGTGAAAGAAAACCTCTCTTTAAAAAAAAAATAATTAAAGAAAACATTTCTATGTATTAATTTTAATAATGTGGTCTCTGTGGGCAACCAGTTGGTTAAAATCAAAGAGTAAAATGACAGCACAAGTGATGTTTCCATGGTGTTTGCACAAGTGATGCTCCGTGGTGTTTGCACAAGTGATGCCTTCCATGGTGTTTGCACAAGTGATGTTTCCATGGTGTTTGCACAAGTGATGCTTCCATGGTGTTTGCACAACTGATGCTTCCGTGGTGTTTGCGCAAGTGATGCTTCCGTGGTGTTTGCACAAGTGTTGCTTCCATGGTGTTTGCACAAGTGATGCTTTCATGGTGTTTGCACAACTGATGCTTCCATGGTGTTTGCACAAGTGATGTTTCCATGGTGTTTGCACAGTGATGCTTCCATGGTGTTTGCACAAGTGATGCTTCCATGGTGTTTGCACAAGTTATGCTTTCATGGTGTTTGCGATTTGCTCGTAGTGACCATGTCCGGTGGAAATGACAGGTGCCAAGTTCATTACGCCTCAGGACAAGATGACTGGATTATACTGTATTGTCAGTGCTAAGGAGTATTGTGGGAAAAAGAGATTAGACAATAAGTTAACGTCGAGATTCTGCTTTGGTGAAGTATACATTTGCTTGAGACTTTTTGGAAGTGAGCAGATTCTTGCATTGTGTGTATATTCAAAACCAAGAGCAGTGGTGGGGTGTCTGCTGGAAGTGGCTGAGAGTAAGTTGACTTCTGGGGAAGCAGAACAAACTGAGTTGTGTATTGACTGCATATGTGCATGGTGTGTGTGTGTGTGTGTGTGTGTGTGTGTGTGTGTGTGTGTGTGTGTGCATAAATGTATGTGTGGTGTGTGTGTATGGTGTGTTTGTGTATGTGTGTGCATTCATGTATGGGTGTATGTATGGTGTGTGTGTGTGTGATTGTACATGTGTTTATGGTGTGTGCATGCATATGTGCATATATGGTGTATGTGTGATTTGTGTGTGTGTGTGTGTGTGTATGTGAAGGATGGCAATAGATAAGTCATGTCCACTTAGCAGGAAGAGGAGCAGAATCTCAATGCAAGCATGGGGTAAAACAAGCTTCCATTGGGTTAAAAGGTAGAATGTGGAGGTCACTGATGTGGGCAGTGGTTGCCAGGAGCATGGGTGTCAGAGAAAAGCTTGCCAATAGGAAAAGCCATAGAGGTAGGTTGGGCAGTAAAAGGGATAAAGATCCATGAATGAACAACACTTAGGGGAGACTAGAGTGATGGCAATTTAAACCTTGCTGAAAATTCTGTCTGGGAAATCGGTGTGTGTGATGGATTAGCCTCAAGTTTCCGAGCTATGACAGAGAGCTGGTTTTCCACCACAACCTGCAGAGATCTCATTAGCTGATATTACCTTCCTTATTCGCTTAGAAGCCTTAGGTTTGCGCAGCTGCAGTATCTTGCATAAGTTAAATGTGTGACTTCTTTTTGCAGTAGTGAAAACATGATCATTTAGGAAATAAAGCTTAGCTTTTCCCTCTGTCTGTCTTTTCAGTAGAATTGATGGTTCCCGGAATCATCGCGGAGAACATGAGTCTCGTGAAGAATTTCTTAATAGACACCAGTTATTTTAATTGCGAAACTGCACCACAGAGATTACTCAGTATTTCAGAGTTTGTTACAAGCTTCATATAAAGTGAAACCCCTCCCCATGCAAAATATGTCAGTTTCTCTGCACCTTAACAGTGGGAAGTATATTGAGCAACAATTGATGGATATCCATTTCTAGTGATCCTACACAGCATCCAGGGGACTCAGGGAGGTTCAGGACCCACAGAACACTATGAGTTCATACGATACCTCTCTAGATGGTACTTCTAAGTGCTAACTAAATTTTTTCACTCTGGGCCATGAGAGCCTACACTGATTTAAATGATTCTCCTAATCCTGGTGTTGTCTAATAAAACAAATTTAATTCATTTCCCACCAGACAAGCCTTGGTGCGTTGCTTCTCATCTGGACCATTGAGTGTCGTGAAGAGAGACACATTTAATCTTGATCTATCACTGGAAAAGGATTCCAGGCCTCTCTGAGGCACATGCCAGTGTGTAGACAGCGTGTGGTCTTCTCTTCAAGCTGGTGGGATCCTGAGGGCAGTTGCTTACTCTCAGTGTAAGGCGAGAGAGACCTCTCGAGTGCCCGAAGGAGGGAACTGGAAGAAAGAACAGCCACACTGAGCCCTCGGAACTGGAAAGGACTGAGCTGTGCTGTGGTTATTTAAGCAAAGGCTGGAAAGCTAGTGAGAGGGAATGGTTTACCAGATTACTTCTAATATTCCCTCTAAAACTCTACTAACTATGGAAGGTCTGCCCTTTGAGCTTGACTAAACCTCATAGTCAAGGGGAGGGAATAAAACGAAGAGATGAATGGTGCTGGAGGGTTTAAGGAGTTAGAATAGGTTTCTTGGAGAAGGAAAACCTAAGTGTGGGAAACCCTGCTTTCTCTGTTAAGAGCATCGGCAATGACAAAGGAAGAACACTGCAAAGAAGCCTCCGGTGCTGGTAATGACTAAACAGCTTGTTCCTGGCAAAAATATCTCATCACTGCAGACTACAGACCGAGCATAGATGCCCTCTGCCAGACACTATGTTAGGTGCCTTGGGCTCCATAAAGCTCTGTGAAGTTAGACAATTTTGTCATCCCATTTGATAGGTGAAGAGACCAAGAACTGCGATGTAGCAAGACCTTGAGAGAAACAGTGAGGGGTGCAAAGGAGAAGGAGAGGGAGGTAAAGAGAGAGCTGGGAGAGAGGAGAAGGAATGGAGAAAATGGAGACATTAGTGTGAATAAGCAATTTAGAAAATGCCCTGCTTAAATAATGAAGAATGTCATTCCGTTAATATCTAGAAAGCATTTTGTCTACTACAATTTTGTATCTAAGCTTTTAATGCTAATTGTCAGACCCGTACAAAAGTTAAATAGTTGTAAATAACCAGTAACTTTCTACAAGATTTAAAAAAATATTACTGTTTGGCAATAATTGCTCAATCTATTAATGTAAACACAGAGATACCTTTAGGAAAAGACTTGAAAGTCCATTTCAGACTTCTGTTAAACTGCAGTCCAGATCAAAACATCATCTTGAATATTTTAAGTGCATAGTTCACTCATGGTTAGTGTAATCAGACCACTACGTTACCAGTCTCCAAGGAACTTTTCATGTAGTGAAATATAGCGCCATGAAAATCTGCCTTCCATCCCCTTGTCCCTGCAAACCGCCCAGCATTCTCTGTTCCTTCACTGTCCTTGGGTGCCAAGCCTTCGCACATGGCAGCTGGTTCCCACGAGGGCAAGACTAGAAGGGACATGACAGGAGCCAGCACGGCATACTTTCATCCCCTCTTGTTGCTTATGAGCAGTTCCCAGGGTAGCCTAGACCCAAGAGAAGACAAACTGGATTCAACCCCTGGATGAGAGTAGTAGCTAAAATTTATGGCCCTCTTTAATCCATAGTATACAAAACCCAGTAGAGTCTGACAAGTATTTTGATAAATGAGGTGAAGAAGCTCCTGTCTTCACACTTCCATCTCTGTGGGAAGGTCGGTGGCAAGAGTTGAGCACGGTGAGAGGCTCCCTGCTAGTGTTTTGCCCTTAACAAAAGTAAGGCATATATTTCCATCAAATAGTGTCCCATGGCACCATCAACCTCGAGTTTGTATCCAGTGTAAAATGGAAGAATGGATACACAAAAATCTGTCTTGAGTTTGAGAAGAGCTTCCACGAAATGCCGCCCCTGTCAGCTGTTCTCATATTTGACTATTGGAGTATATTATGATGTTTTTTGTGAATGTATTTATTTCTCATCCTCTATGGCCAGTGTGTAGCACGTGGTAGGTACATAATAAATGAATCAAAGATAGGATGTGCCCGGTTTCTTAGGAGTAGACCTAAAACAGGATACTGTGTGTGGAAAGTGAGGTTCTTTCCCAGGGTTTACTGGTTAACCAGGAAGGACTCAGTAGAGGAGGTGGTATCGGAGAAGCCGTCAAAGGAAGCTGAGCGCTACAAGAATGGTGTAGGGAAAGGAACGTAAACTGCAGAGGAGAAAAAAGAATGGTGCTGTGCTTAGGCAAGGGGCTTGAGCATGGTGCGTCTAAAGGAAGGCAGAAGAGATGGGAAGCAAAATCTGCACGTGAAATCTAGCTTTGAGAGGACACTTTTTCTTTCAGTGACCAGTGAGGCTTATGACTGGGAGAGGGATCTTGACTGTGCTTAGGAAAACAACAATTCATCAAAGATATGAGAAACACATTCATGGCCTTCATTGATGTAATATACGCCTCCCCGGGTGTGAAACCCCTGCAGGGAAAAGGAGTAGAATGTGGTCGGACTCAAGGGCAGGGCACAGGCTGTCTAAGGACAGGGGCCACAGCGTTTGCACCTGCATCCCCATAGCACTTTACACAGCAGAGTGAGGCACAGAAATGGCGCGCTCAATATGTGCCCAGGGAAGATATAGTTGGGGAGCACTAATTTCCATACATATTGGGGAGATGGGTTTTATTTCTTTCTGGGGAAAACTGCATATACCTGTTGATAGGCCAATATTTGGTGAGCTAGATGGCCAGACGCATACATTCAAATGAGGCGGACAAGTTTGAAGGGATACATCAGGATACATCACGAAGAGACAGGCTACCTCGTCCCTCCAATTGATCCTCCATATCACCTGCTTTCTGGCCCTGCAGACTGAGAAGTGCATCGCCCCTCGGTGTGTTTGGAAAGCCTTGCACCAGGATGCGTTTCCTTAACCTTCGTGTGTTTATTTTGTTATCAGGGTTTTGCACACCTCCCCTAGGGTGGAAGAGGTAATTAAATTTTATATAAAAGACTTCCTCCCAGACATCAGGATGCATGGGGGAATAAAAGTAAATAATAGATAGTAAGGAATATCAACCAATGATTAGGGCTTTCTCTACTTAATTAGCTCAAAATAACTTTAAGGCAAGATTGGGGAGATTTGTGAATACTTTAGAGTTGACCAGTGCATGATGGGATTCTAACTAGAATGCAGTGTATCCCCAAAAGGCATTGTGGTATGAAAAACAATGAGAAATTGAGTGTCCAAATTATCCTCTTTGCTTTTTTTCCATAGTTTTTAAACTAACTAGAGGGAGACAGTAGGATGTTCTTCTGTTTTCATTCTCCACACCCAGCACGAGCAATATCAGAGCTGTCTGACCCTGCAGCTCTCCTTGGGTGCACATTTTAGTGTACGCAGACAAAACACAGCAGGAGGAGAGCTGACTACCCCCAGTGACCCTTGACTTTGTCACTTCCTAGCTGTGTGACAAAGGACTTGGCAGTTCTGAGTATGTTTTCTCACTGCAAACGGAGTTAGTGATGACTCCGACCTCTGCATGATGGTCCTAAGTTAACCCATGAAAAGTTCTCCAAAGGGAAGAAGAAACCACCCAGTGCCCGTTACTCATCGCTGTCACTGTCATCAATTTATAACTTATTTTAGTGTGTACGTGATAGAGCACGCAGCGCAGAAGAATTTATTCAATAACTAGAATACCCTTGAGATCCAAGTCAATGCACCGTTTCTAGTCTCAAAAGGAAACCTGTTGCATGTCCTTGAGAAACTGGAAGGGGTTCGGAAGTTCTCCGCATGTGGGTTACGACCCCTGTGGGGGTTGAATGACCCTTTCATAGGAGTCACCTCAGACTGCTGAGAAAATAGATATTGATATTATGATTCATAACAATAGCAAAATTACAGTGATGAAGTAACAATGGAAATGATACCGTGGTCAAGGGTGGCCACAGCATGAGGGGCTGTTAAAGGGTTGCAGCATTGGGAACGCTGAGTGAAAGAGTTGCCGTGTTAGGAAGGTTGAGAACCACTGCCGTCGACAGACAAGAGGAAGCAGGTTTCCCATCAGTCACCACTCTACCTGCAAGGGTGAGGAATGAGTCCGCCGGGTTTGGGGAGACAGTAGTAAGTCACACCTTCCCAGAAGTGGGGTAGAAAATGCAAGCCCTCTCTCCAGGCACCTCCATATTTCTACGGCGACTCCTTGGAATAGGACCATGGATGTAGCAGCTTCTGGGCTAAAGTGTTGGTGAATTAAATTGCACAAGATTGATGGAAACTACGGGCAGTGATTAAAAACCAAGTTGTCTTTCAGAGACTTTCAACTCATATGTGGTGCATTGAGTCCCAACACCTGTTGCACCTATCTCTTTGGGTTGCTGTGTTCATGGAAGGGAATGGTTGGCTTCATTTTGTAGTATAAAAGCTGGCTTCCCAGTTATAAAACTTGGATTTGTGTTTGTGTATGTGTGTGTATGCACGAACACACACACACGTTTTCCTTCTGAAGCTAATTGTGTTGAGTAGCTTATTCTATACATGTATAACATTACCTAGGAATACTTTTGTTGTCATGCATATAAAGGAAATGTTATCTAAAGCATAATCTAAAAGAAGGTTATCATTCCTGCCCTTCGGTTAAACGTCAATTTTAAAGCCCCATTCCCACAGCCCTGTCGTCTCTGGATTTTTCATCCAGTCTCTAAATGTTCTTATGAGTTCTTAATACTTGGTAGGTAGAACTCTTACAAGTGATTGACTACCTTAGAACTGGCTGCTGGATCCAAGGGAATGACGTGGTGAAATTCCAGGTTGTAGGGAATGGTTTGTGATAGAACACACTTTTGAAATGTTTTCGTCCTAACCAAGGTTACATTGATGCTTTCTGTTTGTCTATCAAACCCTCTTGGTGAAGTCATGAAAGGATTCTTTGGCTACCCTTGTGTTGCAGATTTTGCCTACAAAATGGAGGGTTCCAGTCTTCTCTCTCAGAGGTCATCCTCTCTATTCTTTCTACCAAGACAGCTCTTCAAAGAGGGAGTCATGCCTTACTCATTAAAATTGGCCAAACTTAACAAAAGCACCTGGCTTGTAAGGTTTTCATTGTCTGCTGAACCGGGAAGGAGCAAGCATCAAGATTTCCAAGACCATTCCCAGATAACCCACCTGGATCTCCTATTGGAGAAAAGATTCTCCTGGACTTTGAACTAGCGGAACATTCTTCCCCTAGTCCTGCTCACCCCTTTCTGCCTCCACTCCCAACCTTATACCACGTTCAGTAGTATTTGCAGAGAAGGAAAGAAATCATTTCATGATGAAGCTATCGTCTTGTGTCTCCTGGAGATCCCAGAAAAGGTGACGATGTGTCAAATACTGAGAAAGGAGGAAGAAAGAGCGGTAGGTGCTGAAAGATGCGGCCCACCCCAGGTCTTACCCCTGAGCTGCTGGCACTGGCTGGAGCACTGAGCGTGGTAAATAGTTGTTGAACTAATGACCGCATGGCCCTCTGTATGCCTTATCCCTTACAGACTGTAACCGTGCATCGGTAGACAAGGGAGCGCTTAGCTGAGGGTGAAGGCAGTCAGTTACCATGTCAAGTATTCTGGGCTCTTCTTCATTTCCAGATGGAACCGGAACAGGTCCTCCCTTTTCCACGGAAACCCAGGATCCAGCCCTGATTTAATATTCCCACTCTGTTTTTGTAATTAAAACATCATTTATACTGAGAATAATTAAGACAACTGTACATTTGATTTTAAAATCAGTTTTGAGTATTGTGCCTTGTCAAGCTACAAGAGAGGCTCCTGCAGCTCTGACAATGCGGCATTAAGAAGCAGACAGTGACCGCAGGCACCTGAGTGGAAGGTTTGACAGTTTGATAAATTAGGAATGACACTTGCCAAAATGGCTGTCCTTCCTGCAGTCTGCCAGAGGAGCATTTGCACACTGTTAATTGAATTGGCAATTTGTGTAACAGTGCCTGCCCCTGAGCTTTTGTGACGCCGGATCTGCCATTTAACTCTGATAATCCAGGACTTGGGAATAAGGACGAAAAGCTTCACATGATATTACTGCAGATTTAAAATGACAGTCGGGGACCTTGTTGCCAATTTCCCATTAAATGAGAAATAATTAACAATAGCAATAACAAAGTCTTATAAAGCTGGAAAGTTAAATTGACTTTTGAGCACTAGTATCGCACAAAATTGCTTCTAGTGTGATTATCGGATTGCCCCATTCAGGGTTATGTGCCCTAAATAGTATCATATGATGAACCAAACACAGGATGCTTTGCAAGTTAAAATGTTTTATTACTGTGGAAATCTCCTGATTAGCTACAGGGATTGAGTTCCCATTAGAATTTTGTTTTCTGATATAAAATTTCATAGAGTTCGAGAACCTAATATAATAACAAAGATCCCCACTTCTTTTTCTTGATAGGTATTCAATTAGAGTTGCATCGGAATGTTAAGGACAGCCAACCAGGGTGCAGTTTGGCCCAGCTCAGAGTTTAGAGGACCCCTGACCACTTGGGGTTATTTGTGTTCACTGCTATCCTGTTTGGAGAATATTTAGAGCAATACAGATCATTGGGACGGACTATCTTAAAATTCAAAATATGTCAACTCTGCCTAGTTTTCCAAGCTATGGGTGTTGTAGTTTATTACTATTATTGTTTGTTCGGTTCTGAAGTTCTCCCTCTGGGGCTGTACTGAGCTAGTTAGATTGACATGGGCAGTGATGTATTCAAGTAGAACATTCTAGAGGGCCAAACACATTGGGTACAGTCAACATCTGTGGTGAAATATTCTAACTACCATAGTTGGCTGTGTTGTTATTTCTGGACAGTAGCTCAGAGGGGAAATCATGAACCAGCTTGATAGCAAATGTTTCTGGAATTCTAACGCTTTCCTACTACTGACTTCTACTTCCTAAGTCTAGTTCTGCTTTGGCCACTGAAACACTTAACAAAGAAACAAGCAGTTTTCTTTGAAAATTAGGTTGTTCAAAAATAAAAGAGAGCCCTTGGTCTTATTCTTTATTTTGTCCAGACAGTAAGATGATTTTTGTCTTGTTTTTAAGAATTCTGTATTTCCCTGATCCGATAATTTCCACTAATTGGATGAGATGAGAGAAGTGTGTTGAGGTGGAGGACTTCGTGTGAGCAGGAAGGTTCCCAGGTCCCTCCTTCTTCTGGGAAATCTTCCAGGTGGTAGTAAGTGAGAGATTCCACCGCAAGATGCAGAACAGGGATCGCCCCGTAGAGGTCATATTCAAAACCAGACACTCAACTGCGGTGGCTCCAGGTGAAAGACCAGAGACATGAACACTCTAAATGTCCACAAATAGCTTTGAACTTAGCCAAGGAAGCAGAAGGCAGCAGAGAACACAAGACAGAGGGACGTGAACTGTCTGTCAACACAAAGCGCATCCAGGTGGGGCTGCAATGCTAGGGTGCATTTTGCACCTTAGCTCTGTACACTGGAAAGCCTGGGCCATTTGGTCTCGACCATTATTTCCATATCTGAGAGATGGGATTTGAATTTGATTCTGGGGTTTCGGTTTCCTTTTTAAATAAGTCAGAAAAGTTGGTGAGGGTTTTAAAAATTAGCTAGGTTATAATATCTGAAAGCAGTTTGGAAAATGATGAAATATGTGAAAACGTAAGCTACCTAAAGTATTATTATGATAAAAAGTGTAGTTTAAAGAAAACCAACTGAACCTGTGAGATGCTGTGAGGCCAAGAAAGAAACTGCAGAGGAAGGATGCTTGGTAGACAGTGGGTACCATGCTCCCTTCCTGCCACACGGAGCTGCGGGTTAGCATGGCCTGAATGCAGACTGTCGGCTCAAAGTATCAGCCACACCGAGGGACATGTGTTAAGAGATGTTGGTGGCAGGTGGCTGTGACAGGAAGGTGGTGGGCACGCTGTCTTCTTCCTCAGAGTGATGAAGATAAGTCACAAAACACTGGGCGTTGAAGAACAGAAGAGAACGAGTGTTGAAAATGGTTACATTTCTACAATTTGAAGTATCTCTGAAATTGAGATGTTGCTTTGTAATTGATGGGCATACTTAATGTGATTGCTTTTCTTTGTTTTGTTTTGTTTCGTTTTTTTTCAAGACCTGATAGTAAATTGATGACATATTTTAAAATGATAGCTGTCTACGGTCGTCGCAAATTTGGCAAGATATCAATATGGATGAGGCTTGCTAACAGTTCAGTTTGCTTATTTAATTACCTAAATATTTGGAAGGCTTCTGTACCTCTCCTGTCCAGGGTGAGATATCATTTCCTTCATCGTAATAGGATTTCGTTCATACGAGGTACTTATGCTGTACTCGATGTGATTCTGAGAGCTATGTGTACATAATCTCATTGAGCCTCAAAATAAGACGAGGAGACAAGAATTGGTTAAGCTTTTATATTGCATATAAGAAAGCTGAGGCTGGGAGATTATTTTCCTCCCACCCCTGGCATGGTGCTAGGGTGGATGCTATAGAGAAGACAATGATATGCACGAGCTGATGTGTCCCTTTGGGGTATGGCAGTGTTCAGAAAGTTAAAGTATGCGTGGAAGAAAAAACACACTGCATCACAGGGCCGCAGAAGCCACAATGGAAGCAAAAGCTGTCTAGGAGGATCTAGAGGTCCATCGTTTCTAACTAAATAGAAATAGGGGGTGTTCCCTGCACTGCTCGGTAAAAGTTTAGAGTTGCAGATAAGAGAAAGAATGCAAGTGAGGAGAACAGAGACACCGTAAAGAGAAGGAGGTGTTAGTGCGCCCGCCATGCGTCAGCAGTCCGATGCCCCGTCTCCTGATTGTGCAGAGGCTGAGGCCTTCAAGACCAGCCTGTCCAGCCTTTAATGCAAAGAAATACAAAACAACACAAACCCAGAGCGCACGCTAAAGAGATAACCAGTTTGACGGAGATCAGCTAGCCTGGGGAGTTCATGAAGAGAAATTGTGAAAATTCAGAGCAGGAAAAGTAAATTCTTCTGAGTAGCAGTAGTAGAGTCACTTTGGGCTCACTGGTCATCGGCAAACTCTTCTGTTGTTTATTTGGGTGACATGTCTCTGGCCACATGGCAAACATTTTTGAGATTAAGGCACATTTTAAATTTCTTAGCTGTTCAGTTTCTTTTTCTCCAAATGTAGAATTCTCTTGTTACTTTGGAAAATCAGGGTGGATGCTACTGTAAAAGTTTAGTAAACAGTTATTTAAGAATTTAGTGGCATGAACTCGTGTTTAAGGAGCTACGGAGCTACCACTTCCTGATGGGAAGGTTAGGTTGAAATGATTCACCCGGGGCTCCAGGGTCCTTGCCGTGTTTGTGACAGTGGCCATTGCTCCGTTGGCCATCAGGGTTACTACCTATATTCTTTAGACTTTTATCTACATTTTCTCATAGAGGATGTGCATGTGTGTCCGTATATTGTGATTCGCCTCTCATGGTCTTGACGAATGCAACCTTGTCCTTTTTAGTTTATCTCCTTCATTGATCTGTGTAAAGCCCTTTGCACTGCTTTCTTTGATCCTTTCGTTTTTCCCAAATGCGCTTTTCTTGAGTACTTAAGATGAATATTTCAACCTTGATATTTAGCTTCCGGGTGCCCGAAAATTTCTATTTTTCTTTAATGCAGATCTACTCTGATTATTTATTAAATGTTATTAAAATACTAAAATATTTTCCCATGTGTTTTGATGTATTTCCATTGTTAATTTTCTCAAATTTCTTGAAATACCTTGTAATTTTATATTTAAGTATCTTTAGTGACATTTTCCAAACTTTTAAGGATTTTTCTTGTTTTTTTTTTTTTTGGAATTTTTGTTTCTCTCTGTTTGAACATTTTCAGTTTGTGAGCTGAGAGCTAGTGTATGAATTTTTGTTGTTTGTCCTGAGGGTGGGTGTGCTCCAATAATCAGCAGATTCATGCTGACCCCAGCTGGTGAACACCCCGATCTAGAGAAACAAGATTGGCCAAGATCACCCCTTCCCACCTAGACCTAATAATGTGCCACAGAACAGAGCTACTTACTGTGAAGAGGGGGTGCGTGATGTGACTACTTACTGTGAAGAGGGGGCGCGTGATGTGACAGGGACAAGGTTTTGAATGGGTGAAGAAGGCCTCTTTGAGTCAGCATTGGGGTTGAGACTTGGGACCAAAGGAGCCAGCCCTTAGGAAAAAGCAATTCAGAAAACAGAAAAATCTCAGGTGGGAATGACATTGCTGCCTTTCCTGGGACAGAATATTCAAACCCCCAAAGAAGAGGTGGGGAGGGAATAATGGGAGACGGGGGGGGGGCAAGGGAGAAGAGAGGGGAAGGGGAAAAGGAGGGCGAAAAGGAGAGGGGAAGGAGGAAAGGAGGGGAAATGGGACAGGAGGAGGAAGGGCACACCACTGTGTCTTGTCTGGGAGGAAGAAGTGAGAAGAAGGTCACAGACGAGACTGGCAAGGTTTCTGAGGATGGACCTTGTGGCCCTTCTAGAACAGAGTGAACAATGTCCCCATCTTTCTGTGTATGATCCACCATTCTGTGTACCATGGGGAGCCAATGGAAAGTTCTGAACAGTTCGTAATAATACGTGCCCTGTGGAAGCTCGTTTTGAGGATTAAATGACTGTAGATTGGGGAACACTCAGCATGCTGCCTGCAACGTAGTTAAGGCAGAGTGTGCGGCTTTTCTGTGGCAGCAGACGCTCTTGCATCAACCCATGTAAATGCTACCGTGCATACTCAGGCGCATACAATTTTGTTGATTGAAGAAGAAGCACAGTGCATGGGCATGCTTCTCCTCCTCCTTTTTTCCATTGGTTGGTCCTCGAAAGTGTATTCTCTGAACTGACGCTCTCTCAATTTTTTCAGTTACTGTGTGACTTTGGGCAAGTCACTCTTACCGAGCTGTCCCGAGGATTACAGAGGATGTCAAGCAGCAGGCTTAACGACAGGCACATAATAGCTCCTCCATGGTGGCTATATTAATGATCTGATTATAGTTCAGTGCACTCTGTTTAGATTCATAATTCCTTCAATTTGCCAGCTAATTATTTGGAAGGATTACTCTCTTCACTGTATACTAAATATCTGAAACTCGAGGCTAAGAAACACTACGTTTCTGACTTCATCGATACATTTTGGTAGTGATTAGGCATCCCATATTCCGAAGGCCTTCTCAAAGGCAGACCACTAAATTGATAGTCACTTAACATTCAGTTTGGCCGGGCAGGGATTAGGGTTTCATGAAGAAGGTTATTCAAAGAGCCTGGTTTTTTTTTCCCCCTGGATTTATTTGTTTGTAAGGACAAAGAGAGAAGCTTGCAGTTTATAATTTCAATTGAGTGGTGACCTAGCTGCAAAGAAATATCTTACTTATTTATGAAGAATAATTAATTATCGGCTTGTGTGGAGGAGGAGAGCATTATAATAAAGGCATACATCTTAAAGGTTGAGGAGGGGGAGAGGAAACAAAAGTTGCCAAAAATCTAAACTATTTCCATCTGAGTGATTTAGTAGAAAGGAGAGGGAAGCCTTCCTCATACTGGCACAGTGCTAGGGAGAGCAGTGAGCCGCAATTTATACTAACGTTTTATATCCAGTGCCATAATTCCCGAAACTTAAGCTAGGAAGTCAGGAATCCTCTTTATTGGGGTAAGAGCTCATCAGTATCCAGCCATTTTTAAAGCTATAAAGTTTTTCATAATTTATACATATGAATGTAGCGTGTGGATAAGAAAACTTCAACTACCTGGAACTTAAAGGAAATTTGAAATAAAAGCAATTTTAATCGCCAAACACTTTTTTTATTTAAATCACCTGGGAAGAATCTTTTCTTTTCCCCCTGTGGATGATAGCAGGCCTTTTCTTTATGACTTAGCAGCATCATTAGGTATGCATCCCATTTACATAAAAATCATACGGTATGACATCCTTAGGGACGTTTGGACAATGAGATCTGCTTTGACTGTGTGTTAAATTGGTCTAGCTGAAGTGTTTTAAGGTTTTTTCCCCATCCTGTTGTTTGTTTCCCCACCAAACCTTGCTGTTCAGCTGCTCCTCGCTGTCTGCTGTCTTTTCCCTCTGCCGTTTGCACCGTTTCGGCTTTTCTTCAGTTGCCTTGAGCTTGGACACCTATGGTTCGTTGTAAACACGCCAGGCGCCAACAAACCGTCCAAGGATGAGAGGTCCGCGGCGAGAATAACGTGGGTGCGCTCTGGGTTTATCGGACTTCTTGGGGACACATCACATGTTTTGATTTCACAGTCTAAAGGAATGAGGAATCCTTGCGCGAGGCCCAGAGACCCTGTGTGGAGCAAGCCACCACGTTTCAGACAGTGCCTGCCCACAAATGTGTGTGTGTCTAGTTCTCCGCTTTGTAACCAAACCCCAGTCCAAATGCCCTCCTCAGTGATGTTTTCACAGACGCAGAGTCTGGGGGCATCGGCTCGTCTCTCCATCTCTCCTTACTCCTCTTGCTGCTGAACCTGTCTAAGCCTACATTTCTGCAGGTTGAAAAGAAAAATAAAGTCTTTCATGACATAAAAATTCCAACCAAGTAAGCCCCCGGTTTTGAGTAATGAAAGACTTTGCATGTTCCAGCCTTCACACACAAATAAAGCTCTGGTTATAACCCCCCACCCCTCTGAGTTTCTCTCTTTCCTGCACACATTCATTCCCTTAGTGTGGTGCTGTTGCTAGGCCTGACCCATTGAATAGAGTAAGTTTACCAGAGTCTCACCATCATGATACTCACCAATACAAAGGTAAACATAGCCACATTTTTTTTTAAAAAAAAATTCAGTTTAAGACTCTAGAGCATGGGAACTTATGAAGATATATAGTAGTCAAGGCCTTTGAAAGCTACTGGGTAGAAATACACAGTGACTCTTTGGGCAGGAAAGAGCAGCACATAGATGCGGCGTGTAAGATGATTCACCCATGCTCCCAACTGGTCAGATGGGGCCAAGGGAGCTGCTGTTTTCTGTTTCAAAATTAATCCACCCTAGATTAGCCATGTCTCGTCCCCTTAACCACTGGCCTATGAATCTCAGAGTAGACAGCTGTTTGGATGTCCCATATTCAGACGACTGCCCTCAGCAAATGCTCCCGATACTCCTACATGGTCACTTGGCAGAGTCTGCGGGCACCCATATGGCTCGGTGGCATGGTGCCTGCACACAAGTCGGTGGACTTGTTCCACTCCAACCTGGGTGCCAGGCAAGCTTGAGTTTGCTCTAATGGCCTCAGGAGCTGTGTGGGACTCTTTTTCTAAGATGCCAGGGAAGTTTTTCTTCATCATGACCTCCAAGGTCATGGACAAGATACTTACTGGCATTTGGCTACTTCCCTTGACATTCGAGTGTTTTTCTCTTCCTGTAAATTAAGAAAAAAAAAGTTGCTTAGTGGAATTATTGTGGAGATAGTGCAGGAATCAGCAAAATCACCAGTTTTGGCTATCATGGGTAGCTATAGTATGTCCCTCCCCTCAGTCGCACCCCAGGACACCTCAGGTCAGCTACTGGGGTGCACTACCACACTGGGGTCTTCCAGAACTGAGACAGGTTCTTTAACTTTTCCTTTTAGCTGGTTTCACTATTAGAGCAGACACAGTAGTCGCTGTACCAGGGATAGGATGAAGGGAAGCCATGCAGTAATTAGAGGTAAGTCACATTCCGTGAGCCAATTCTAGACTCTTCTGTGCCTGCTGCGTGCCTGAGAGTCAGCTAACAAGTGTGTCATGTTTTTAGTCTGTGTTCCCTTTGACCTTTCCAGCGGGATGTTTCTGTAACCACTTGAGTTTATAAAGCCCTTTTGCCTGTGTTGTTTTACATACCATGAACACTTTGTTATTTAGGTCGGTCAAATTTTATTATTACCAGTTTTACTTTTCAAATATGGAAACTAAACTGGGGAGCAATATTATGACTTAGGCTGATAATTGTCCAGTGAGCTTACGGGATGGAATCAGTACTTGAACTAGACCCATCGCCCAACCCAAACCCCAACCCTGTCACCACTACTTTGGGAGTTCTTTGTGTTTGGTATGAAAGACATCTTTGAAAGAATATATTCATTTGGATGGTTTGTTTTTATTTAATTATTAACTGAGGGCTATAAAAATTGTGGGTGCTTGAGATATGTCTAACAAACTCATTAAAAGTGATTTAAATAGAAAATACCACTGATAGCTGCCATTATAATTCATTTCTCTTAGTTTATCTTTTGTCCTTCTTCATGACCACATTATGGGAATTTGTTTTGTGGTGTGGAGTGTGCAGTACATGCATGTGTGTTTGCCAATGAGGGCATATGTGTAGGCCAGAATTTGAATTCAGAGTTGAGACAAAGTAAGGAATTAAGAGGAAGTTGCTTTGCAAGGCAAGGGTATATACTCCAGAGGTGTTTATTTGTGAGAAAGCCACCCCTTGCAAAGCTTCGAGTCAGAAATGGAATGGAAACTACAAATTCTATAACCAGGTAGATTATAAAATAAATGATTAATGCTGAGTCCCAATAGGGGAAAATTAAAAGGCTGACTTACCATTGAGTCAGTGTTTGATTTGTGAGGGTTTGGATTGGTATTGTGGCTTCTCTTATCTTGCTGTAGAATGGTATGAGCATCTCACCACCTCCCTCATCTTGGGCTTCGCTTGGAAAGGCCTTTGAAGACCCTTACTGTGGTGCATATTGCCAGGTATCTCACTGCTTGTGAATGGGCAGTTGGAAGAGTTTTCATAAATTTCAAATTTCGAGTTCTTCACTTTAAGTTCCTCCTTGCCCTTAAGGTCAGTTCCTGCTTCTAGCACCAATTCTAGGCTTTCATTGATTATTTAATCAATCTGCTTTGCATTTCTCTTATTACTTCTTTTTAAAGGTTTATATATTTATTAAATATACAGTGTTCTGCCTATATGCATGCCTGCAGGCCAGAAGAGGGCAGCAGATCTTATTACAGATGGTTGTGAGCCACCATGTGGTTGCTGGGAATTAAACTCAGGACCTTTGGAAGAGCAGGCAGTGCTCTTAACCACTGAGCCATCTCTCCAGCCCCTCTCCTCTTTTTACCTTTTAAGCAAAAGTTATGTAAAGATAATCATACAATTTAGTGTGTGTAATTATTTCTTCTTCTTCTTCTTCTTCTTCTTCTTCTTCTTCTTCTTCTTCTTCTTCTTCTTCTTCTTCTTCTTCTTCTTCTCCTCCTCCTCCTCCTCCTCCTCCTCCTCCTCCTCCTCCTCCTCCTCCTCCTCCTCTATTTTCTCCTCTTCCTATTCTCCCTTCTTTCCTCCTCCTCCCCTTGCTCCTTACATGCTTTTAGATCTAGTTGTAACATGTATGACAGCTTGGGAGTCACCAGTGCTCTTAGTTAACGCCTTCCCCAAAGGCGTTACAGATAGGTGCATCTAAGACTCCCTAAGGTGTTCCATACCCTTTTAGAAAAAAAAATCTGAGAACTTGGATAGAGTTACTATTGTAGGATTTTGTTTAGTGTTGGGAACTAAACTCAGAACCTCAGAAATACTAGCAAATGTGCACCCGTTGAGCTACCCCAGTCTTTGATGTAGTTTCGTGTTTCTGTTTCTGAGATACAGGTGTCATTTCTGAATACTTATTCTAAAAGTCGCCTTTTTGTCTAAGACCCAGTGAGTGTACCAGTGGCTTCTAAGAATTGCCAGGAACTGGAATTCTATGTAAGCAGTTAGTATATATGTCCGCCTAGGGAAATGGTAGACAGTTGCTTTTAAGTTTTTATCAAGAACACAGTTTCCCAATTT
Organism: Microtus pennsylvanicus; assembly: GCF_037038515.1. Lineage (NCBI taxonomy): Eukaryota > Metazoa > Chordata > Mammalia > Rodentia > Cricetidae > Microtus > Microtus pennsylvanicus. Next base: position 57,494,713 of record NC_134592.1, on the reverse strand, counting down.
GTGGAAATCTGTAGTGTTTTTTATCCACACGTTAAGCAGCCTTGAAAGCTATTTGTAGTATTGTATCATAACTTATGTGCAAATTGTGCTTTTTTTTTCTTTCAAACATTTTCTTTTCTCCTGAGGAAGAAATGGAAACCACGTTGGTCTGGAAGTGTAGAATTTAGTTGCTAGTTGTTCAGCTTTTAACAAATCCACTGTCCATTCTAGAACTTCTTGTTTTCCATCTTTCCAGAAAGATCCTTCAGCCTTCACGGTTTGTACTCGAAACCATCCTCTGTTTTCTTATTTCATGGTTATGAAGACATATGCTATTCTAAAACTTTTAAATAAAATAATTTAATTGTAAAAGATTTGCATCGACATTTGCTTTCTTTTCATTATTGTCCACTAATAACACAGAACAAAGGTTTCATTAGAACATTTTCATACTTGCCTTTAACATATTTGTCATGTTCTTTTTCAATTGCAAAAGTAGTTCACAAACAACGTGGTCATTCAGTAAGTAAAACACAATAATTCGCATTTCTGAAAAGTCACGTTGTGGTTTCTGAAGCTGTCTGCTCTGCTTGCTTCTGTTAAGGTTTTCTGGGAGTTTTTACTATTCTTAAACACTGAAGACCTCACCCAGGTTAGTTCACTCCCTAAGAGTTTGTGGAACATTACGTTTTCTGAGAATTTTTCTTTCAAGAACACATTGTGCTTTGGGTGGGTATTTGGCCCAACAAAAATTAACCGTTTAATTAAATATGTAATATATGTGATCTAGTCTTCTGCTTCTCTGCCATTTATTTATTATTGTTATACTAAATATATTTGCATAACAAGAATAAATCTAATTGGGATGTGTGGTCACGTTTTAATCCTGACTGAAATTGGCCTTTCAGATGAAGATGCTGTCCGACATCAGAACCGTCGACACCGGGCTTTAGCTGAGAAGGACCTGTTTTGTTTCCATGGGGGCAGGGGAGTAGCAGAACCAAACACAGGGTAGCAACTTCCGCGTAGAGTGTTCAGCAGCAGCTCAGCTTTTTCAAAAGCCTCCTTTTTTTTTTCACAAGATGCTAAAAGGGTGTTCAAAAAAGATGAAAGCTACATGATTAAACTGAAGCGCGCCGTAATGTGGAAGCGGCAGTTTATGTTACACAGTCTATACACTCCGAGCCAATCACCCTGTATTGTGTCTGACTGGTTTATGGTGGCTGAAAGTTTCCTGGCCAGAAAGGACCTCGTAAAATTAGTTCTTATTAGAAAGAAAAATATGAATGGCTGCAAAATTTGGAGACAGGCTGATTTTAGTCCTGTCAAATGGCACAAATAAATAATCAGCGGGATGGTTCTCATCTAATTGGGAGGGAGAGGAGTCAAGTGGAAGTTTGTCTCTAGAAATTCCTCACGGAAAGGGTTCCCAACAGGCTAGCCTTTGAATTCTTCCAACAGACCGTTCTCTGAATTCATGTTTTGAGGAAGGCTAATGGAGTTCTGTGTGTATGCTTGAAATGTAAAAATAATGTTAAATGAAAGAACATGACAGAATGTGAGCCGTGTCCTAGTATGGTCACGTTAGGTATGAGGTGGTGTCCTGTGATGTGGGGCGAAGCCTGTGACATCCTAAAGCATGGTGACCTATGTGCGTGCAGGCCAACTCGTCTGCTTCCTTTCTGCAGCACAGCCACACTGGTTTGTTTGGAATTTTAGGAGATCTTCCAACTGTTGGAATTCTTTTATCTTAATTTCTTGGGTAAGAAAGCCTGTAGTTGTTTGTTCATGACATACCCTGCAATAATGTTTTCATACATAAGATTTGTTCAGTTTCATCTCGGACATCCTGTGTTACAATCACATATTACTAATCCTGCAGTAAGAGTCAGTTACCAGTACTGCCTATGACTAGGGTTGTCATTTAGGTTAAAAGATAAAATATAAAACCATGTTAGTATATTACTATGGAGAGAGTTAACAGGCCTGAGTTCTTAAGTTGGGGTAACAGCAAACTAGGAGCTAAATCCCCATTCAACAAAAGCATGACCAGATACCCCATACCACGAAACACCACACAGATCTAACTCCAGATAGCTCAACACAAACAACACGAAGAACTAAGATAAGTGTCCTTCAGAAATCAGCACCCTATGGTAATATTCCCTGAGTAAAACAACTCAGCTGATATACAAGACAATGCCTTCAAAATAGCAATTATAAATATACAAGGAACTCAAAAATATGAGTGTCTGAATGAAGACCGTAATACATAAACAGTTGAAAGAATAAAAACAATTAAGATATGAAAATCTCTGAAGAAAAGTCACACTGAAATAAAGCTAACAAAACTCAAGAAGTCAAACAAAAATCTCACAGGAAAGTCTCACCAACAGATTGGGTCGTGTGAAAAACACAGTGGCAGGACTTGAAGATGAAATGCTAAATCTAAAAATAAAAAGTCCAGGCACCTGATACCCCATGAAAACACCAAAACTATGGATAATAGGTGTACCAGGAGGAAAACTCTTGGTCAAAGGTTCCCTGAATTTTGAGTCTAAACACCCCAACCTTTTCATATCAGTTCTGTAGAATTCTGCATTGGCATGCCGATAGGTTACTCTTGAAAACCCAGCTCTGTTAGGCAGGCTTCCCCAGGATAGTCACACAGTTGAAACTGGTAGTCCAGAATGGCATCTACAAAGAATCTAAACATCCCTGGAGTGAAATAAAAGCAGTTTAATTCTTTATATACAAATGACTGGGCCTTCTAGTGAGAGAGCCTTAATACTCTCACTCGAATCTCAGTACTGTGAGAAACAAGCAAGCATTGCTTGCATGGGACTTAGCTTCTCTGATTTATTTTTATGAAGAGACTGTGTAATTTCCATTGGTAAGACAAACAGTCCAGTGGCTCACAAACCGTTCCAGTATCTATGGCTTCAGTCAGTCTTTATAGAAGCAAGTGAAAGGCGAGGCAGTGCCTTTACAGGGTGACAGTTTTAACAACAAAGTATCTCTGTGCCTTTACAGGGTGGCAGTTTTAACCACAAAGTATCTTCAAGGAGATCAACTTTGAAAGTTAGGCCAGCCACCTGCAATCTAAAAGCTGAGTTTAGTGGTACCTACTCGATTTTAGATGTTTATAACATAGCCATAAAAATACTCCCCAACCCAAAGTCAAGACTAGCAAGACTTTGAAAACAAAATTTGCCAGATAGGATTTCAGTTTTTATTATGTAATCCAAGAGGAACAGAAATAGAAGGCTTAGGGCATGGTTTTATGGAAAACCTTAAAACAAACAAAGACAGCCCATTTGTTCATGAGTCTCATGCTATGAGGTAGTGTCCCATAAATTAGAAAAAAAGAAGGCCATGGGAAGGCAAGGAATGTTCTGTTAGTGGGAGGGACTGGTTCTTACTTACTCTTACAAGTACACTTAATCTTCAGGCCCCTGCTTTCATTTCCATTCTGTTTACTGGCTCATTGATGTTCTATAGACCCTTCCTTGCCTCCCTGTGATGTCTTGGGTGCAAAATTCTTGTCTGTACTTTTCTCTGGGCTAATTCCCAGTTCTTGCTCTCAATCCCTATGTGTTTGGAGGTGATAGGAGAAAGTTGGATCAGTGCATATTTGCTGAACGTGTTAACAGACAGCTTGAACACCTTTCAGGCAGCGTCATAGGGGTGATGCATCTAACAAATCCCACTGCAGTTACGTCTAGGTGGGGTGGGGGGACATCTGGCCATTATGGAGAAACACAGGGGTTCTGCCAGAGAAGACGGGGATCACAGAAGGCTTCTATGTCTTCAGGTCCATGGACTCAGGAGTAGGTTTCTATAACGCCATGCTGCTGAACTGCCCAGGGACACAGACCAGGGGCTTAGCCGTTTGACTCCTCCAAGCTGAGAGCTTTAAGTACACTCATGCATCACGATGTAGACTGCCAGTATCCTGCTTTCAGTTCACCTCTGCATCCAAAAAGGTGAAGGGGGCAGTATCTGGGGTACCCGCCAGCAGTGATGACATAGGGTAGATGACCTTAGATGACCTGGCGTGAAGGTCTGGATCAGCCTTTGCGATTGGCAACATGCTTTCTTGTATGTCTCCGCTCTGCAGAATGTCAGCGTTGACCATACGAGGATGCTCTTCTAGAGTGTGGATGTTTAGTGTGACAAGCATGCGCGTTTTCCACCAGTGTTTGCGCTTCCCATTAGCATGGTTATTTTATAAATTGGGCAGGCAATGTCATTGTTTCCTCCTTGTATTATCTTGCTCTGGCTCATGCTTTAATAGTTTTTATAAAGTTTATTGCCCCCTGCTGCTCAATATCTTTGTATGCTGTGTGGAGTTCTTCGCCTCCTGCCGGGGTGCAGTTTAATGGATTATTTTTCAATGAGAATGCTATGATTTCTACAGCCTGCCCACAGAGATGGTTATTTCAGTCCAGTGTGTGTTGTTGACTATCCCCCTGCCCTTTTGAGCCCACGTGTCATCCTTGCTCGGGCCCGAGTGTCCCAGGCACTGGCTGGCTGAGCTCTTGCATGTTTAATCCCCTACCTCTTCTCATCTTCGCTGTGGATCTCTGTCCTCCGTTCCACTCCAGACAGTTTGTTTGGCTTTCACGCCAACACCTGTACGTTTGCTGTGCATTGAAATTATGCGAACATCCACTTGGCTGCTGGTGTTTTGTGGTTCAGTCAGTGAGTCCACGCCTCCCTAGTGTAGGCTTTGTGGGGCGATCAAACAACATTAGGTTTTTATCCAGCGAACGTATGTGAAGGTATGTGTGTCCAAGTTTGTCTTGTGGGCGCTTTCATTCATTCCTGCCTTAATTTCTTTTCTTTGTGTTCACCCTTGCAGTATTGCCCTACTTGGGCTAATTTCACCCCATGCATTTTCTTTTAAAGCGATTTCTCACCCCCCTCCTCTCTTCACACACCATGTCACTCCAGGGTGGCACCTGGATTAACGGATGCAAGTGCTCCCAAGGGAGACCTCAGGTTTGCGAAGCTTCGGAAATAGTTTTCAGCGAATCAACTTCGTGGAAGTTTTATATGTCTCAACAGTGAGACGCTGTCTTGGAATATGCTACTCAATGTCTTGTCCGTGGTTTAAGAAATCAGCAGCTGTGTGAGCTCAGTTACTTCTGGTTGCAAACAATAGAACATGAGACCTAATTATTTCATGTCAGCGAAGCCCCGGGTAGGCAGTTCTGATGACCGGGACCACAGTCCTTTGCTTTGCTGCCTGGCGTGTCCATTATGTTTGCCCCTTAAGATTTATCACCTCCTGAAGAAGCATGTTTCCTGGAAACTTCATGTGTTTTGTTGGTACAACTTGACCATGCTCCCATGCTTAGAATGAGCCCAAAAGATGTGGACATAGAATTGTTATGGATGATTTCAAGTCAATTTGTATTTTCTTAGAAATGAGCATATCACTTATAAAATAGAACCAAGGTTTTTGCTGTACTGGCGGTAGCTTTTATCAAACAGCAGGGAAAGCAAAGCAAAACAGAACCAAAACCCTGGTTGCTTTTGTGTGGAGATGCAAATTAATCATCTGGAAGACTTCAGTCATAAACAAGAAGGCTTGGGTGTGTGCATAGCCATCCTCTAGCTCCCAACGCTAATCTAAATGGTAAAAGTGGAACTTACTTCATCTTAGAACTGTCAGCATCTCCATTTATCAATGAGTCCTACAGAATACAGCAACTTGTGATTTCATTTGTCGACAGAGCTCTTTCAACACGGTGGCATCTGCATCTCACTCTTTTATGAACATACAGAGAGCCGTGGTGCAGCTCCTTCTGGAGCATTCTCTAAGTTCCATTGGCAGCAGCTTCAGGCCAGATGAGCTTTCGCTTTCCAGACAAACAGGGGGCATGTCTCTTTGTTGCTGATCATCTCCTCCGTGCCCACTGAGTCTCCAGCATAAAGTGGATGATTGGTCCATTTTCATCATAAATAAATGCCCTTAGGAATATGGGATAGCATCCTACAGATTTGTTTAGCTCACCTCTGTAGTTCCTTGAAATAAACCAACTTTCCGTCCTGTAGCTCCTTTCATAGCAGACCGAGTATATGTTTTCATGGCACTTTTCTTCAGTCAGTGATCAGTTCTCTGGGCAGGCTGTGAGCCCAGGCTAACTTCCCTTCATGCCACTATGAAGTCCTGGAAGGAAGAGTCACAGGTTTAGTGTGACGCCTGCGTGACTCTGTGAAGTTGGTATTGCCTACTTCTCACTTCTTCCGAGGTACACATGGGAAAGCAGAATGCCCAGAACAGTGAAGGACAAAGGTAAGCAGAGAAAGCACTGGAAGAAATCGTGTACAACTTCTGATGCAATTCCTTTTTTTCCTCCCCCTCTTATTTGTCCAAGTAGTTAAGGAAAATGTTATGGGAGAGGTGTGGGGAGGGGCGTGGCAGTGGAACATGTCCAGCATACCCGTATTTCTCCAAGAGGAGCATCGGGGATGACTCATTTTTTTCGACAGTACAACACTAAAATAAACATGCACTTAGCACAGGCATACACTCTCTTCTCAACTTAGCCCTTCCAAGATGGAGCTTTCCCAAAAGATGTGAGCCAAGTGTGAACAGCGAGGGCATGGGAGGATCTGGCTTCCAGAGCATAGACATCGGATCACTGTTGGTACTCAGTTGCAGATGCAATTTATTAATATAATTCAGAAGATTCCAGTCATGGATGTTATGGAAGCTTTCTCTTGTGATCCTAGGCAAAACATTGTGATGCCAGAAAGGGGCCAGGTGTTTTAGGAAAACTCGTAGCTGACTGGGAAGCAAAGGCAGCTTCCTCTTAAAGCTCAAAGGTGTGCGAGGTCAAGAGCCCCTTATCCGTATCTTTCATCTTAGCGTGCGCCATGTATAGTGTGTGAAAGAAAGGAAATTGATATCCTTAAGGTTAGCTTCCTTCTCTTGCATCCACAGAACCCAGGTTAGCCAGTGGAAGAATATAGAACTCAAAAAGCTTTTATTATTCCTCCTGAAATAGATGAGCCCCTGTAACCAGCCTAAGGATGAATGTGCAGGTTAGGACCCACCCTGCCCTCTGCTAGGGCCGTGAGTTTCCCTCTGGTGTTTACATCTCCACTAAACACTTAAATAGCAGACTCTTGTATGGGGTTTCCTCATGGAATCTCATTTCATTCTTCACTAGCCACTCTTGGTCGCTTGAAATTGGTCATCCTCGTCTTCACTTGTATACAGAAGGACTCTGAGACATACAGAAATGTTGGGCCAGGGCCAGGGTCATCTCAGCTGTGATCTCTGGCCTCCTGAAAACAGGGATCCATTGGAATGCGTTTCAAACAACACTGTGCAGTTTGCTGTGTGGAAAGCCAGCATTTTTTTCCTGGGGGAAAATAATGTAAACAAAACTCTAGTTCTTGGGGTTTTCACAGACCTGTGTCTACTCATAATGGAACCAGTGACACAATTGGCCATGATTTCATGCTTCAGACTTCCTGGGACCAAGGTGTCTGATGGTCCTCAGGCAGGGGAGGGGATATCTTCACCTTTGCTTAGCACGAGTATGGTGCTGGGAAACCTTCTGAAATCGGATGAAATTCTAAGGATATTTTCTCATCGGTGTGGTTTCTCCTTCACTCGCCAGGGATGCTTCATGGGGCTCAGAGGAGCACAGCTCTCTCTCCTAAGGTTATTCCGTATCCCCATCCTAATTCTACTGCGGATGATATGGGAAGTAAGACCCCCTCATTACCCTGAAAGAATTCCATGTTCAAAAATGATCTTTGCCTCTACATTATCAGAATTCCAATCCTGTTGGCATAGCTCCATTCCCCTGGGGATTAAAGGGGAAGCAAGCTGGTGACATCGATTCATGCTGCTGTGTGAGCTAAGATTTCTTTTTTTTTCTATACAGAAAATTTACTTTCTAACAAGTATGTTTGCTAAATCAGATACCTACTGGCATTTAGGGTTATAAGTATGAACAATCACAATAAAGAAAATTTCAAACGAGGTCTAGAGTGTAGGCTAGAAGGAACAGTCTGGAATATATTTGAAGAGCTCAGAACAAGACAAGATGTCTTCCAACTATCCCTGCTGCCTAAGTGTGTGTGTGTGGGGGGGGGTCACTTGATGATTCTGGATTGACAGGGTTTGCATGAACTAAATTCAGATTGACAGGTAGTCTGAGCCAAGAGAATAGCATAACAACGACCCTGGAAGGCTAGTCAGGAGCAGTCTGTCCTCCTGAGAGATCCCCGATTCTCCAGAGTTCTTCTCCAGTAGGAGAGGAATAGATGGGAAATCAGCTCCTGAGTGAAGCATGGCCACGCTTTGCATCCTTGAATTCCCACAACAGCCCTCTGTGCAGACACTTTGGAGAGGAGAAAAGCAAGGCTTGGCAGGACAGAGCAAGTTGCCTAAAGCCTCAGTCAGCAAATAGCAGATTCGTGGCTGCAATTTCAATCTGCCTGCTTCTTCTAGAACCCGAACTCTCTCTCTTCCCTGCAGTGTGGGGCCCCTCAGTGTGGGCGGAAGTGAGGGTGAAGAGGAAGGGACCAGTGGACAGCAAAAGCTAGGGTCAGTTCTAAGTTGGCATTATGTGTAGATAGATACAGTTCTCGAAATTCTGTGTTGATATGGAAGCTATTGATGCCAGTTGTCATGAAGATAACAGCATGATTTAGCAGACCTTCTGAGGAGAGAGGGCTAGTAATGGCATACCTCATTTGGAAACTATTAGTACAAATGACTTATTTTTAGCCAAATTTAGGTCATTTAGAAACAGTGAGATACAGTTTTGAAAAATGGATCTTGTTTTGTGTGTTTTCTGACAAGTGAAATGTAGCCAGATTCCTTTGTAAACATCCCCAGGTTCAGATAGTAGCTCACTATTTCCACTCGCTCCCGGGCCCAGGGGCCATGCCCAGGCCTTGGTGCCTCTTTGTGTCTCTGCAGTTGCACAATGAGTGCCATGCATATCTTTTTGATATGCTTTATCTGTCTCGAGGCGCATGCCCTTTGTTCAGACAGGAGGTATTCAGAATTCCACTTTAAATTTTTTAATTATTATTTCACTATTGCACATCCTGTACATGTGTGTACGTTGTGCATGCAATGGCTTACATGTAGAGGTCAGGGGAAAGCAGGGGCAGGTGCTGCCTTCCTTACCCTGTGGATTCTTAGGGTAAGACTCGGGTCTTCAGGTGTGGTAGTCGGCGCCTTTACCAGCTGGGCTCTCTCACTGGCCCCCAGAATTCTGGTTTTGTTTTGGGAGAGAGATAGAGTTGGGTGTCTCTAAAGGGGCACAATCAAGAGTCAGACCCTGCTGCCTGCCAGCCTGGGTCTCTGCCTGTGCGCTCCGCAGCCGATGGTGCTTTTGCTTGTTTTCTCTTATTGCCCGTGAGCACAGTTTTTGTTTGCTCGTTTGTTGTTATTTAAGACAGGATTTCTCTGTAGCAGCTCTGGCTGTCCTGGGCTGCCCTCGAACTCACAGAGAGCCAGCTGCCTCTGCCTCCCATGTCTGGGATTAAACCGCGTGCCACCGCCACCCGGCTCCCATGATCACCTTTCACCAAGAGTGACTGCTAGAAACTAATGTGTGAGTGTTCTTGGGGGAGTGTTGCTCAAGCAGGTTGGGAGCATTTTTTTTTTCAGTAAAATGCATTTTGGGAATTATCTGTCACCTCTCTCATCAAGGAGCCATGTCTGGTTCTGATTAGGCAAGATGCTGATTAGAAAGAAACTGCCTTCGTGTTCTGTAGGGCTCCCTGCTCCTTCCCAACATTTTCCCCACCTCTTCCTTCCTCTCCCCTGTGTTGCCATTGACACCCCCATGTGTTCGTTCTCTCTCTCTCTCTCTCTCTCTCTCTCTCTCTCTCTCTCTCTCTCTCTCTCTCTCTCTCTCTCTCCTTCCCTCCCTCCCCCCTCCTACTCTCCTCCAGTATCTCAGATTCAGGGCCTCATGACTCTCATGAAAACTAGTCATATGCTCAAGCCCCCCCCCCCCCCAGCCATGTTCCCTGACCCTTGGTTAACACTTTAGTCAAAAGGGAAACTTTACCCCCTGCCTTGTTTATTCTGCTCAAACACCAGATTTATTCAGACATGGAACTCGGAAGATGGGGGATCCTAAATTAAGGCTGGGCTACTAAGACCACAAGTATTATCAGCTGCTTCCCATAGTAAAATGACTTTGTTCACTTGTATTAGTGAAGTAACTTACTCTTGGCTCTGCATCTCCTCCATGGATTCATCCAAAGGCAGAACAAAAATATTTGAAAACCATTCATGTCAGTCATAACCATGTAAGGTCCCTCCTTGTCATCCTCTAAATGGCACAGTGTTTACGTTTTAGTGATTGTAGGTAACTGAGACGGGGCTTAAATCATACAGGAGCATGCGTGAAGATTGGGCATCGGTACTGCCCATGTTATAGAAGGGCATCCTGCCAAATGTTTATACCTAAGAGGTCCCTGAATCTGGCAATACACCTTGGATGCCCAGTCCGCCTGTGCACGCAGCTGAGCTCAATGACAGCCTCCTGTCATTGACACACGGACTGACATATCCCCCAGCCAGCACAGCCAGACCAACCAGAGGGGCTTTTGTTTATTTTCAGATGCCTCTCATGTTCAAATTCTAAGTGGTGGCTTTTCATCATTAAAGAGGTTTGCAAACATCATTATAATTATTTTTTTTTTGCCCATAACCTAATTTTTTTTTGGTTTGTTTGAAAACTGTTCTGATTGAAGATGTTTCCGTTCACTGTCATTGGCCAGTCAACTTGGTTAGTTATGGAGCCAAATCACTTTCTGTGGCGTGAGTCACTGGCGATTAGACTCCTTTTGAGTGGAACTGCTCTCGTCCTTCTCCCTCACTGGTGGAAAGATGAGCTTGCTGTGTTGGACCCCAGCACAAAGGGAGAGAGGACGCTGGTGGAGTAACTGGAGGGGACAGCTTGCTAGCCTTTTGTATGGTGTCGGAGCTGAGCCACAGCGAGAGAGAGGCGTTGACCCTTTTGGTAGGAAAATCTCTCAGCCCGGGTCCTTTGCCACATGACCGCCTGTAGGAGAGCGTGAAGCCAGTGTTTACTGCTGGTTCTTGGGTGTTAAACAGCCCTCTCCTGCTTTTTATTGAGCCATTAATTGCACTTAATGCAGCTGCGTTCCTCATCCGCTTGGCTAGGCTCTGAAAATTAAGTAGAAGGTACTTTGTTATAAAATTCCCTGTGATGAGCTCTGGTGGGACAGGGTCTGTTAAGTTTGAAATCACCTCAGGCCATTTCTAGAGGACTTCTTCAAATATTTCACATCTATAAAAGTTTGTTACTAGATAAATAGTCATGGTGAGCATTAGAGCAGACAGAAAGCCGTTTCTCTCCTCCGTGCCTCTCTGGATAAAATATGGATGTCTTGAATATTTGAGAAATATAGTGTTTGTTTTTCCTAGTCTTCTCTGCCTCAAGTGTTTGCTGCCTCCCAACTTTTAGCTGCAGGTAAGCGAACTCGGGTTCAGGGCTTCACACCCCAGCTATGTACAGAGAGGCGCCTGTTTCCTTTTCTTCTGAATTTAATTCAGACACAGAACTAGAATAAATCCAGGACCACCCTCTGGGTGTACATAAATTGGTTCGAGACAGGGTCACACCTCTAAGCACAAAAGCGCTGAAGAGACAGCTGTAACTATTAGCCAATTAGTTTACTGTTTCTACTGCCATTCAGGGCCTGAAACAGATTCTAGGGACTGGTTAGAAGATGCTTAAATGGCAGCCGCTTCCCCCAGCATGCCTGGCCTAGGTGACTGGCTGCGGTAATGCTTTGTGGCTAATAAAATTTCAGATGGCCTAATTTACCGGGTAGCTTTACCAAAACATCCAAGTAATTCCTCCATACTCATTAGGGACCAGTCCAGAACGTGGTCCCTCAGGACTGATTTGCTAACGCTCTCGGGATCAGCTTCGCTGAGCTTCAGATGGGTTCTGAAGCCCCGGCACCAATCAGGTGGAGGATCCTCGGTGGGTTTAGTGCAGCAATTTATCTGAGTTTTGTAGTTAAAGTTTGAGCATGAGGTAATTAGAGCCCTCCACGCTTGAAATTCATGAACCTTATTCCCTCTTTAATAGACTCCATGCGAGCTTGCTGAGCTCTGGTTGACTGACATATAAGGAGACTTGGTTAAAAATGGAGCTTAAAAAAAAATACCCGTTTACATAAAATATAATAATAAAAATCTAATTCGCAATCACTTAATTTTTTTTTTATTTTTTAGCTCCTGCATGTGTCAGTGGAGTTTTCTAATGCTTTTGCCCTAGCCTAGTCATCCCTTTAGAAAGATCTGCTAGTCAGTGGTCAAACAGGCACAGGCAAGCAATGCCGCATCTACTCTGCAGACGGACCAGGCGACTAACGAGAGATGGCCAGTTACGGTCCACCTACAGGGGACGGGATGCTTGGTCTACTTGGTTTGTTCTACTGTGTATTTTTTGTGACAGAAACTAGAAGCCAGCCTTTGGGCTGTGACCATGTTTGTGCAGTAGGGGTGTTTACGCACTGACACACACACACTCAAAAACACACGCTTACACACTAAGTGAGGTGATTGAGTTAAGACACCCAGTACCCACCATCTTTAACTTTTGGGAATGACATTGTAAGTTGGGAAATTTTAAGTATGTGTATAAATGTAACACATGACCATCTGTGTATATACATGTGTGTACACCCCCCAAGCAATCACAGATCCCAGCTTCACCTTTACTTTCGAGAAAGGTTATTTTGCTAAAGATCCGTAGCAGAATGTCAGGGATACTCTGTCTCTAATAACCATTTTGCTGTTCCTATTTGTGACAAAGGCTAGGATGTGTGATTGATGCTGTAAAATCTACAGGGATTTTTTTTTCAAAAATATATATGGGTCGTTTTTTAAGTGATAAGTGGACATACACCTTTGTAGACAAAAGGAGTTGAAATAGTGAGCGCGTCCTAAGCACAGAGTCAGACCTAGTAGGCACTTTACACACTATAGCTCATTTCATTGTTTAACAAAATGCTAAAATGGAAAGTATTAAGTTTATATTTCTGGTTACCGTATCTCTGTGAGATTTTTTTCCTAATTGGTTTGGTGTCACACAGAACATAGTGAATACAAGGAAGGTGCTGTTTATGCATAAGCACAGAGGTAGCTTTCTTTAATTCTTCGTATCAAAAGCCTTTATCTGCACGCAATATTATTTGCTGTAGGGAGATTGAACAGTCAGATAGAGCTGCCATCTCTTTGTTAGGTATGTGCTGGAGAACTGTCACCAACCCTGGCTTGTGACCTTGCTATAACTGTTTTGACAGGGTATTAGTGTCTCAGTATACAGAGTGGAGAAGCCAAGACTGGGATATGGAGAGCCTTATCCGGGCTCACTAACTCAGACAGTAGAGCTGTTAGGAGAAATGAAGCTAAGGTTCATGACTTGAAGAATCGGGCTTTTTATGAATTATAGCTGCCTCAACTCTTTCAGTACTCCTAGAAGATTGTAAGTATGGATTAATGAAAACTTCAAGGTCCTCTAGAGGATATTGTGGGGGTCAGAGCTAAAACTTGGATTGCACTATGGAAGCGTGTCCTAGAAAATGAAGTCAGTACACAGTTGAACAATCGTAAGGTGTCACACAGCTAATTTCTTCCCAACTGTGGGTGGACGTCTGGAGAGGCTGTAAGTGAAGAAAAAAACAGTTAGTGTGAGGACAGTGGTCAGTGAGAGTTCACTGTATTCAGGAAGCCCCAGAGCAGGCTGTGTAGAGAGAACTGGGGGAGACGAAAGGGAGAAGCCAGCGTTGCTTCCTGATGATGAGAGTTCTTGACACAGTAGTTTGGGAAACTGAAGAAGAGCTGTCTTTCTCTACGTCAGCAGAGGTGAGGCATTTGGGACCAAGAATGGACTCTCAGGAAACAATGCCTTCTGTCACATACAGGACAGTCCAAGATTTTTTTCTTTATTGCTTTAATCCAAAGTCATTAAATAGCACAAGAAGAATATGAGTTGATTCTCTACCCTTTCGGTTGCTTTTCCCAGCAGACAGAATGCGCTGTAGTTTTCCTTGATTACTAATATTCTTTTAGTTCAGACCTGGCGGTATTCAAATAATCTCTTCCTGCATTTGTCTGAGTCGGGCTATGATGACTTACACCTTTAATCCCATTATTTAGCAGTCACGTGCCTTTAATCCCAGGACGAGGAAGGTGGAGACAGGAAGGGACATGACTGGGCAGAAAGAGACAGGAGCTCAGAGAATTCAATCTGAGGATTCAGTCTGAGAACTTGTAGATTCAGGATACCCCATTCAGCCTGGGCATTTCGTAGTGGTAAGAACTAGTGGCTGGCTGCTCTGCCTCTCTGATCTTTCAGCTCTCACATCTTAATATCTGACTCCAGGTCTTTATTATTAAAACCTGTTTGGATTTGTGCTACACCAAGTGTTCAGACATTTGAGCCCGCAGGGACCATTCTGATTCAAACCATCACACTATCATACCTGGGGGAGGGCAAGAACAGGCAGCCTTCCTGAGGAACCATGTAGCCAGGGGCTTCCTATGCCAGTGCCTACTTGTGAGCGTGGATTCTAGATCCTTGTGTTGTTTAGCCTTCAAGTGGAAGAACTTCTGAGACTGGGCTCTCTTTTGGAAAGACTAGGCCACTACACTAGGGAACGTTGCTTTTGTAGATTCCAGTGTGTGTGTGTGTGTGTGTGTGTGTGTGTGTGTGTGTTTGAAATTAAATCTAGCAGTGTGTTGCCTGTTTGTCAATTTCCATAAACCCCAAAGAGTGTTGCCGTTTCTGTAGATGGTTTTGCCTCTCTATCTTATGACTTTGGCTATTTTTTTTTCTTTTTCTCTCAGGATGGTAATAGTCTAGTCACTTTAATTTCTTTATTATTTCTTCATTATTTACAGTATGTACAGGCTTGGTGGGGCATGTGTGAACATGTGTGTACATGCGTGTGTGTGGAGGCCAGAGTTGACACCTCCTGCTGTTCCTCCTTACCTTACTTTTTTGAGAAAATGTCACTCACCAAACCTGACCTCGCTGATTTGGACAGACAGGCTCCTAAAGACTTCCAAGGACCTGCTTACCTCTTCAGTGGTAAGACTAAAGATGTGTGCTGCTCTGCCTGGCTTTTTATGCGGGTGTTAGGGACATGAGCTCCACCCCATCCTGGCTCTTATGCGGCAGGTACTTTATTGTTACCTGTCTTAGGGGATGATGTTTGCTACTTCAGGCCCCTAGAACTCATTCTTTAATCTATTTGTCCCAAAACCATCTTCACTGTTAAATACCTCAGAACGTAAGCCTTCTTCTACAGTCTTGCTAACTTCTCAGGGCAACCTCTCCACATCCTGCCTCGCTCGACTTTGCATAGCATTGTTTCCAGCCTTCTACACATACTCCTCCTGTCCCCTCCCCTCACTCCCCTGCTAACATAACACAGTCCAGGCCCCCCACCGCCCAGTCCTGCTCAGACTTTCTGGGGGTATCCCCATGACTGTGGGAAGGCTGTGATGTCCTTTGCAATATTTGTGAGGTGATCTGTGACTGTGGTGACAGACAGAGGCCCCCTGACGATTCTTTCCCTCTGTTTGAATCTCCCACATCGTAGTCACTTTGTTCCTTTCTTTGTATACAACCCTCGCTCTGCCTGCCTCTCCCGAGAAAAACGTGGCTTGTTGGCCTGGAAATACTTGTGACCATTTGTAACCCAACTATTTCTTCTGTTTTTGTCTTTAATTTCACGGAAGGTGGATGTTCCTTCTCCTGGACTCTACCAAGTCCCCATTCCCACCTAGGCTTTATATTCATTGAGGAGGCTGTCTCCTTGTCATATTTTGGAACAAGCTACTCAAATGCTGGGACCTTTAAGATTTGCTCTCCTTTTAGCTGGACACTAGTACCATGTTGCTACTTGAATATTATATTCTCGTAGGGGTCTTCTCTGGCCTCCCCACCTCTTCGTACCTGTCTCTTTTGCAAGTGTTCATGTATTATGATTGCTTTTGTGGTCTGGCTTCCACCCAAGAGTCCAGAGCCATTCATTCAATCTTTGGTGGCCTACTGCCTGGCACCTAGTAGGCCTTCAGTACGCACTTCCATGAACGACTGGCTTATCTTCTTACTAACTGACGACATGCCTGGCGCGGAGCAAATCCTCAATAAAGGTATGTGAGAAGAATCAGCATGGTGACGTAAATTCCCATGTTCGATCCCACCACACCGAGGAGACCTTTGACTTCTGGAGAGGGAAGCAAGACAGCTGGAGGATGAATAAAAATGACTGGCTAGTGGCAAAGTCCATTCTCATCAGAATTCTAGTTCAGTTGCTCAGTTGGGAATTTTGGCAAGTGGTGCAGATTCTTTTTCAGAAAACGCTGATTGATTGCACAGTTGTCCCCACTTCATTTGCAAACCTTCATTATCTCTTTTTCCTTTCCTCCCTCTGTCTGCATTTAGAAGGGGCGGAGCTGCGTATAATTCCACAAGGCAATTTTTGTGAATAAACCCCCTAACTGGCTGCGTCGCTCAGTCCCCCAGTCTCCGTGCAGAATACAAGTGTCTGCTTTCGCTGCCGATGCTGCCTCCGAGCCTCCTTGCATTCATTCATTTGGTTCCTTGCTCATTCATACAGGGAATCAGTTATTCAGCCCTGCTGGTGGTACAGGGTGGGTGTGAATACTTGGTTCTTGTCAGAAGCAAGAGTTCTTGACCTGAGATCTGTGGGCTGGCTTTCTCTGGAAGTTTCTACGACCAGATGTACAGAAGCTTTATGTTTTAATTTGTGTGTGCAAGAGGGTTTGCTCAAACCTCTTTCTTATTCAGCGAAAGAAACATTAGAAACCTAAAGACCCGAGGTCAGCCTTGAATCTAAGCAACAGATTTTCTTAATCTATTTCCTGGGAGTGATGAATACCCTTATGTATCCGCCCGTGCTTCCCTGGTTCCAAGTCTGGCTGTCTTGTGCCTGTGGACAAGGCCACGTGCTCCAAATGGTGTCCAGCTCTCTCCTTGCCTTTTAAACTTTGCTCAACTTATTTGGAGCTTCTGGAAATCTGTGGGTCTTCTGTTCATCAAACTCTTACGTGGTTTCCAACGATCACCCTGCAGTCTTTGTTTATGTGGAACCCGAGGGGAGGTGGTGGGACGGAAGGACTGTCGGGCATTTCTAGCAGTGGTGGCCCTATACATGCGTTTACCTCATCAAATTATGTCGGAGGCATTCAGCATCATAAAGCACATGCCAATTACTGCTGGAACCAGGCATGAGTGAATCCTTCCAAGGAAAACTCAGTGGGCAGTTGCTGGCACGTGGAGAATTGCTGCTGGCTCTGTGCCCAAGTGTGTGGGAAATGTTTGTGCTGGTTTGAGGCCCCGATTGCAGTTGGCTCCACAGGGTGTGTGGTGACACTGTAGCTATGACATCATGCTCTGGGAAAGGTGGGAACTGGTGACAACATACACAGAAAACTTCCTACTCTTCCCGTTGAATTAAGGATAAAGATAGTGAGCAGGAGATTGTCTTCAGCCCTGGCCTCTGCTTTAAGTAGGGAGAAGTGAGCGTTGTGTGCTGAGCGCCTCCGTGGGGTGGGAGTCCTGCTGGGGTGTGTTCATTTATTCACTTTTTATTTTGTTCCTTCTGTGCTCTGGGCCTCATTCTGTCTGCTGGAGTTTTAATAATACAGCCCAAATCCTCTGGCTTGTGACGACGGTAAGAGCTGGTGAAGGGACAGATACTACACAAATAAATTCCAGGAAGATTAAAGTTGGGTGGGGCACATCGTAACACCTCCCAGTTGCTATGAGAGGCATCGACTGTTATTCAACAGAAGAAGAAATGGAGGTCCGTGGGGCCCAATTTCTTGGTAAGGCCCAGCTAATTTGGGATACACAGAGTTTAACACTGAATTTGATTGACTCCAGAGCCCAAATCCTTTCTTTTGTTCAAAGCTGCCTCCCGGTTAATATGAGCCCCCCCAGTGAGCCCCTCTGCAGGCAGAGCAGGCAGGCAGCCTCTAGAAATGAGTCAGCCGTCCCATATAAGGTACCCGAGTCAACCCTGTGCTACTCAAGACTTCCAGACAGCACTGAGCTGAAATGCCACGGTAGGAATGTGTGCTCCGGAGACTCCGATGGGAGCAGCGGTGTGGGACTGAAGTAGAAGGAAAAATAGGGGAGTTAGGGTTGTCCCCCAGCCCTGAGCACACAGTGGTCCTTCTGGAGGAGGTGTGGCCGTGACTGTTGAGCTGCAGGGCTGAGTCCTAAGAAGCCTGGGGTGTCTGTAGTAGAGAGCCAACGCTGCGGGTGTCTGATGGCGGGACAGTCCCTTGGTGATGGAGCTCGCTGAAAACAACATGGAGCTACAAGGTGATGCGGCCCCAGCCTGGCCTGGAGAGCTGCTGCCTTTGTGTCTGACAGTGAGCCCAAGAGGCCTGACCACTGTAGGTATCTGTCATGTGACCTCGCTGCAGGCTTTTCTGAGGAGTTACCCAAGATGAGAGGCCTCTCTAAACTACAGCCTGATGATCGTACATGAAAGCCGAGTACATTCTGCCAGGAGGGCATGAAGGCCTGGAGCTGTCCCTGTGACCCGTATGCTCTTCCAACACGTGTCTGGGTCACTGTCAGGTCCCGAGTCAGCAGACTGGAGCCGTCCCCATGACCCATATGTTCTCCCAACACACGTGTCTGGGTCACTGTCAGGTCCCGAGTCAGCAGACTGTCTGTCTCCCAGAGAGGCTCAAGGTGTATTTGCTGCAGTATCAGTGAGCCAGGATAAATGGGCTCGTGTGGTCCTGCTAAGTTCATATGCAATAAAATGCAAGACTCGCTGTATCTCTGGGTATCTACTGGGAGGAATTGGTTGTTGGTTTGACTGATTTCTTTTAACCTTGTATTTACTTTGTAATGAAAATGAAGAAACTCTAAAGTCCACCATTGTATGAAGGAATTTAATTGTTAACTCTAATCCATGCAAAACCAAGTTTATGAAGCCAACCCAGACACACTTTGGTTTCTTTTTAAGTAATTCTGGACTAAAGACCTTGGTAAATAGTACCATGTGTGGATTGTGTGTGGTATTTATTTTCATTACACATTTAAGTTGTTTTAAAATAATTAGGAAAGCAAAATTGGATTGACTGAGTAATAAGTACAATTTACCAAAAAGGTCCTCTTAGAATTTGTAGCAATTACTTTGGGAGTCTTAAGATAAAGCATGATCTTGAGCCAGGCTATGGAGGTGCATGCCTTTAATCCCAGCACTTGTGAGGCAGAGGCAGGCAGTTCTCTTGAGTTTGAGACCAGCCTGGTCTACAGTAAGAGTTCCAGAGCAGCCAGGACTTACACAGAGAAACCCTGTTTCAAAACATAAAGCGAAACAAAACAAAGAAAATAAACAAGCAAACAAGAATATGATCTTGAAGGGTTGCTCCTCTCTCGTATCCCCTGGCATCTCTGAAGGAACCTATCATGTTCCTCACTCCCTGAGGTTCCGCCCAGCTGTGGGCCATGCCTGAGGATATGTTCTCAGAGACATTGATGGTGAAGGATACCCTCAGGTGCTGGCTGTCCAAACACTGCTTCAGCCACTGCCTTGAGAAGTCCATCGTTAAGGGATATCCTAGATCCTCCAATCAAATGCTAACCACCTTGTAAGTGATTGCTTGACGACCTTACAATGGGTGGTTCACATAGGAATCCCCAGATTGTAATGCAAAGGCCATTTTGTCATCCATTAGCGATGGAGGGTGCAATGCCTACCTAGGAGCTCTTATTTCGTCCCGTGGAAATGGAAACTGAGGTGGGGGAAGTTGAATATTTTAACGGGATCCTTCCCACTGCAATGTAGCTGTAATTTATTGAAGACCAAGTACATGAAAACCTGGTGAAGAAAGATTGGGAATTTGGATGCCTTTTCACACTTCACACTGTGCCATTTTGAAACAGGGAATTGCAAACAGTTTTGCAAACATCGCAGGAATCCAGTCAGTTCCTAAAGTGAGAAGTAGAAGCATTCGCCTCACTTAACCAGACCTCCTGAATGCATGTACTTCCCTGGTGCTGTGGTAGTTTGGGGGCCAAGCATGCGTGGTTTCTTTCCCCCCAGTTCAGCACCCCATTTGTAACCACTAAGACTTTCAGTCCTATATATGTGATATATATATCATCCGTGATTCTTCCAAGGTACTCAACCCATCCTTAAATTTCCCCAATGCATTCAATCTATACTTCACATGGGGGAGAAATTTAAATGTGTTGTATCAGAGGACTTTCCAATTAGCACAAGACTGCTTAAAGTTTCAGTTATTTCCTTGAATTAACTGCCTCTTTTTCCTGGATTGATAGCACTTGATAACGTGTGATAGGTTCTGGGATTCGGATTAGGAACTTTAAAAAAGTTTATTAAAATGTGGATTTAACAATAAGTTCCAGCATGTAGGGGAGGTTTCTTCTTGTAATCATTTTTAAAATCTCTAGATTATTTATTTTATTTCATTTTATATACATGAGTATTTGTCCTATATGTACACATGTGCACCCCATATATGCCCGGTGCCAGTGAAGGCCAGAAGAGGGCATCAGATCCTCTGGAACTGGAGTTACAGATGGTTTTAAGCCACTCTGTGGATGCTGGGAATCAAACCTATGTTTGATTCTCAATTAGGAACATTAATTGAGATTCTTCAAGGGAAATTCTTTTTCTGTCCTTAGTAGCCCTGGAAAGACTCGTTAAGCATTCTTTCCTCCATCCTCTCCCAAACTCTGACTTTGCTGAGCCCAAGTGCTCAGGGAATGAGGTCTGGAGATGCCTTTAAGTTTGTTCTTTAGCCCACCTTTTCCCCAATCTCGGTGTGGAAACAGAGATTGCTCCATGCATGAAGGATTCAGATGGCTGCATGCATGGTGGCCAGGCACAAAGCTTGCCTTTTCTCCAGGTGGAAGGGTCCATTCTTAAGATGTTAGCAGTCGAACGTAAGGGCAGCATTGACCTTGGGCACTGGATCACTGACTTAGGAGATGGGCTGAGATCAACTTCCAATGAGCTTCTTGTCAACCAGGGCCTACTTTCCCCTGTGTGACATTCTTCACGGTGGAAGACCTTTCTCCTTTCTTGACTGAACCCTTTTTTGGCAGCAGGCTCTCTGCAGCTCTCTGCCTGGGGTTGCCCCGTGCATTATGAACTGTGCTAGTAAGGGCCCTGCATGCAGAGGGCTAGGAAGGAAAAGGGCAAAACAGGCCTCAAGGCAACCAGAGCCCATGACTTCTCGCCTTTCATTATGTGTGTCTACTGAGCTGTCCTGTTTCCACTTCTAATGGATCCTTCCATGGCAAGTTGACCTTTTGGCTGAATAGGTCAAACTCCTACTGAGTGTTAATCCCCAGCCTTCCTCACTTTCTCCCTGGGGGCGTGGAGCACCAGTTCAGAACATGACTGGGCAGGTGAGATATATTTTTGAAAGACGATTTTTTGTTATTGTTGTTGCTGCTGTTGCTACACAGAATCAATTCTTAGAGATCACCATGTATGTTTATAACAGGGTCCAGAGTACAAGATTTTGGCTGACATTCTTGAGGGGCAAAGCTAATTTTCTTGAGTCTGTGTTTGAAACTGGTTTCCCTGAATGCCCTCTTCCTTCTGATGAGAGCTAGGCCGAGTGCCTCATCCTCACAGCTTCTTATACTTGTGGATTTCTGAAACCTAAGACCAGGATTTCCTAGGCTGATTTCTTTGGAAAAGAATGTTTTCCCCTGTACTTGTCTGCCTTTAAAAAGCCCTAACACTCTGGGTGCTGCCTTTTTAGCCTGCATAAAATGTGAGAGAGGGCGCTTTGGAAGGATAATTTTGTACTGGGACTTGTCTTCGGCAACAGATTTTCTCGTATTTGTTTACTGAGCCCCAATACTAGTCTCCATTTCCTAGTTAGGGGTTTTCAGCATCCAGTGGGCACTTAGCAGATGGTGGCTAGAGTTTAAAGTTGAATTATATAGTGTGCTTGCTTTCTTTGAGTAGTTTGTGTATGCCATTCAAATGATCCATCTCTCTCTTGTGAGATAGTGGCAATCTCCACAGGCAATGGAAAGTAGACTCCATTTATTTAGTAATGTCCTGCTTATGGGTGGTTTTATTAATTTAGTACTCTTTCAATTTTGAAAGTAGTCACTTAACTAAATAAACCAATAAATGAAGTATATCAGCAGGTGGGATAGGAAAAAAAAAACCTAGTATCTACCTTGACACCGTTGTGTGGGAGCTACCAAATGAGCTTGGAAAGTGTAACCTTTTAGAAGAGAAGTTACTCTTCTTTTTTATGTTCATAAAGCATTGAGGTCATGCCTTTTAGTTCCTCTTGTCATTAATGATACACTGCACACTCAGTGACATTAACGCAGAAAAAACAAAATAACTGTTTCCATTGTCCCAGTGATAGAAGCTTACCTTTTCTTAGAATGCCGAGTACCAAAGGAGATATACAGAAGCCCATATTTAACATCTATCCAGTTACCCATAGTGCCAGAGTTAAAGCAGGGCTCCTACCAGAGACGTAATGGGCTCCTGTTTAACATATTTATGTGGGTTGTAAAATTAGGAGCTGTCATTACAGCCCCACATCACCTGCATAAGTGCAAAACAGATAAATCAAGAGAAGTTCCAGTGTCATAAAAACGCCATTGAGTAGAATAGCATGTAACCACTTACAGGATACTGGAATATTATGCTAGTGCGTGCGGGATGCATGCTGAGGGTTCCGGAGGATTTGGAGAACAAAGAACAACTGCCTGGGTCAGAGTCAAGGATGCGAGACCTGATGAAGATCTCCATTTGTAGAGCGACCTGAGTCCTGGTGAAGGAGACGCGGGAAAAGAAAGGCCAGTGGAATCCAGGCTTGCAATACTCCCTGTGTGTTATTCAAGACAACTGTTTCTGGGCTTCTAGAAGCATCTGAGTTGCCATCTGTTGTTGCTAGTGCTTGCCATGTGGGCCTTCTAGTAAATAAAGGCTTCCTTACATTCCCTGGGAAGCAGGAGGGCTCTCTGAAGGCACTGGCTGGAACGCTTTTAGTCTCACCTTATTGAGTTATTCCTAGAATAGTTTATGTGCTCTAAAGCCCAGCATTAATCCTTCCTTAAATGGCATGCAGTTATTTATTTTGAGCCTTGTAATCAAAAATCTCCCCCAAATTCTGAACTATTAATAAACTCCAAATCATAATTACTGCCTCAAAAAGGGAGTGGACATTTTAGAAGTTTTTCAGCTCTCCTCTTCTCCCTCCTAAAAACCACCCATCCCCATAATCTTAAAAAAAAAAAGAGGCTGCAGATTTTATTCATGTGGGATCATTCACACCAAGCTACCATAATGTGCAATTAACACTCTAGCAACTGAAAACAGTATTCAGCAAGACAGCTGCATTATCAAAAATGCCAAAGGAGTTTTGAAGGGAGTAATGTGCGTGTTAGAATAGAAAATTAATCAGAAGCACATGCACACACATACACAGCAGTGCTACTTAAACGTATTTAAATATGAAAAAGTAAAATCCTATGTCTGCACCTATGATAAAGATTTATCTCAGCCGAGAAATGAGGTTCTTCCCATTTGAAAATGATTAGTTATATGTTTTACCTCTGAAGGAAACAGGGAGCTGGCTCTGGGGTTTCCAGCTGGAATATTCTTTAATAATCATCACTCTTCAATTTATATTTTATAAATTTCCCCATTGAGAAAATATCGCTTTCTTTTTTTCTCTTGTGGCAGTAGTGGCACGTGGCTTTCATGTTACTTTCAATATGCCTTTTGGATAGTTCCTCTATGTAATTAGAGTAGGCTTCCTGTGTCTACACGGCACAACAGTCATGGGCATTGGTGTTGCTGCCCCACTCAGCTTTTGGTAGAAGTGATTGGTGTGGTCACCAAAATGAAGTGGCGTTCCTCCAGCACCATTCTGCAGAACTGTCTGTCTACCAGCTGAAAGAGGGTTAGCTGTAAGAAAGCAAGGGCGTTTGACTTTGTTTTCATTTCGTACCTGGGTGTGAAGAAGCAGGCAGACATGGAGAACCTTTCTTGTCTGAAATGTAGAAAATCTCTGAACGTATCCTTTCCTAAGTCTCTGCAAAGTAAACATGTCTTTATGATCCTTGGGAACCTGGAAGAAAAAATAAACACCCATAGCACAGCAAGCCGGCATTGCACACTTAAGATCCTGGAAAGAATGGACCCACAATTCCAGGTTCTATCCGGGCTGTGTCTGAAGTGCGCTTTCATTATGAGGTCTCCTTGAGTGGCAGGTGCCAGCAAGCTGAATCTTGGGAAGGAGAACAGTGATGTTTGACATCTCCAAACCAGAGACAGCCGCTGATGGCGATACATGCTGACTAGGGTCCATCTGAACCGTGCTGGCTTGTAGAATAGTCACAAGAGTCCTCAGAGACATGAAAGTCACCCTTCTTGACACATCACACCAGTGTATGTGCCCCTTACCTGATTCCTTCTCAATTGTGATAACTTTAACATTAGAAAATACTAGATGCATCCTGTTTGGGATTCAAGAGTTTATCTTGCTCTGGCGTGGGGTGGAGGGTAGGGCTATTGCTATCAGTATTTAAAAACAGCAATGTCATAATGTATAGAAAAACTGTATCCATTTGTTCTGAAGAAATACAAAAATGTGTGTATTTTTGCCTCAGTATAAGATAAAATATCTAAAAGGTAAAATTTTAAGTCTGGGATGCTATGGGGTTTTGTTTGTTTGAAGTTTGTAGATACTTATATCCAGCCCAAACTTACACTTAGGTTCAAACAACCCAGAACCCAAACTGACAGTGGCTAGTGTTTCCTCCAGAAATCATTAGTGTTTAACAGGGTGGTAATGCAAATGGAGAGAGATTAGGCTGAAAGTTTGAAATCAGAGCTCCAACTTAATTATTTTTCTTCTTCTCTCTCTCTCTTTCTCTTTTCTTTCAAGTTATAGGTGCCCAGCGAAGGCGAAGCCCCAGCGCACTGGCCATCGAAGTATTTGAAGCACACCTGGGAAGCCACATTTTGCAGGTACCTCTCAAAAGAGAGAGAATCTTACCAAGAGAATCTCGTATTTGTTATCTTCTAACACATGTCTTTAATTTCTGATATGTATTTGATTGTCGTTATTTTATTTTGGGACGCACAAATTCTTAAGAATTTGTTCTTTTTCTTTTCCTTTTTAGAAAGCCATTCCTTGAGAGAGAATTAATGAGAAAGGGAGGGCAAGTATTATCTGTGGTGTAATCACTGAGGTGATTGCACTTAGTTGATGCACAGTGTGTAGTAGCGGGCTGTTCCCAGAGTGATCACGTGTGTGCTGTGTTTGTGAGTGCTCATGCGTGTGCTGTGTCCTCTGAGCTACATATCGCTTTGCAAAGAGCAGAGTTGTGCCTTGAAAGTACTGTGGCATTTCCGTGTGTGTGTGTGTGTGTGTGTCGCCAAACTTCAGTTCATCGCTTGAGTTTGTATTTGTTAACTGCTTTCAGTCCTAATGTTTGCCTCTTCAAATTAGAAAACTGCTTCCGTGTGAATTTTTCAGCCTCTGTTTAAGTAAAGGGCTCTGATAATAATTGGTTTTGCTGGCGCATTTCATGGCAAACAATGGGAGAGGTGCGAGGATGCGGCTGTGGTTCTTTAACGCAGAGAAGATGCAGCCCCGGCTCAGCATCTGATTTATCAATCTTCCAATAATCTCTGGTCTCCACTGTCCGAGCTAATCTTTAGACGATGTTGCTATGCTTTCTAGATACTTACCCTTTCAGAGCCAAGCAAAGGAATAGCCAGAAGATAGCCCCAAGTAGCACTGGATCTAGAAAGTTATCCCCTAAATTTTATATATTAAGAATCCGCTCCTAGTCTCTTCTTGAGAAAAATCGGGGGCCATCACAGTTAATTCTCCAGACACTTCACGGGTAGCTCGGGCATCCTGGCCACATGCGTTCAAGGAAGTACTCATGGTCCCCACCTAGATCTGACAAGTCTACTGGGTCAAGTCAAGAAATGTGTTCTTCTCATAGGCCTCCTGTAAGAATTTTGTTGTGTGAAAAACCATAGCTCATAACTGAAAATGTAAGGCCCTGCAGCATCGTGCCTTAATTTTGCTTATGCTGTTTCTGATTTTCATTAATGACTGTTGTTATCCCAGAAGGGTGTTTCTTGATCCACCACGAAGAGTGCTGCATACACAATATTTAGAGTTTATCTGTACAGTGACTCCAGGTTCATTTTAACGATGCAAAAAGGATCAGATTTCTCCTTAGACCTCGTTTTTATCGTTTCTTTCCCACACACACGTTGTTCAGGATTGGGATCTCTGTTACACATTCTATACAGAATGAAACAAATATATTACTGTATTCACAGGACTGTGGCTAATTAGATTCTGCTATGTTCAGTCCCACACTTAGTCAGTGGGAGAGTAGTTCAGACAGTAAGCCAAGACTATTGCTTTCCAAGTTCAAAGTCCTCTGCGGGGGTGTAATTTAGAAGTTGGGAGAATTTAAAACTAATAGAAAATATAAGAGTTCAGATTGTGATTTGGTGTAAACACATCATATAAGGTGAGTACCCCAAATATCTGCTCAACACCATGCTTTATTTAGAGAATAGGGCCTTTACAGGGAGACTGTTCGGTTCTCAGTATTTTTGATTGGTTTATATTGTCCTTAGACACCACACTGTAAGGGAAGCCTGTATAGCTGAATATCACTCAGAAAGAATCATGTTACATGAAGAACAGTGAAGAACCCAGAGAAATTGTTTGGAGAAGACATATCTTAGAGGGAACAGTACTGCCCACTGCCCTTTCTGTATATTGGAAGAACTCATTAAAGCAATACTATCCTGATACTGTCCTCAGAGTATAGTGGGGGGCGGGGGGGGGAAATGAGTGCAGATTAAAGAAAAAAGGCCACTCTTTTACCATAAAGGTCTCAGGTACACCTGACCATGTTTGAATTATTTGGAGCTGTTGGCTTTAAGGGAATGTATAGGTGGCTTGGTTAATATGCTTTCAAGAAAGCGAGATACTCAAGCATAGGTGAATTATAAGATCTTGAAATTGCCGTAGAAATTAGAACCTATGTGATCTGATTTTAGCCCAGTGATATTGGAGTGGAAGATTACCATAATTCTCTGTGTAGAATCTTATACTACTAGATATAGGGTAGGCATAGCAAGAAGAGCCCTTGCCGAGCTCTCTCTCATTATCTGCCCAGCTAGCAGGGAAATCCTTTCATCCCCAGACTGCTGTCAGTATCACAGTCAACAAAGAATCAGTGTTGCAAAAGCTTTAAGATGACTTCATTCATTTTGTTTTGAAAAGATCTCTGATAGACCCATGGATTGGTGGAGTCTGGAGAGAAGTTCCTCTTTTCTTTCTGGCCCTTCCATCCCTTGCAAAAGTTGACAGACGCTCCATCCTTCAGATTATAGGTCTGATCTCTGACTTTATGGTTTATAGTAATTTGCCATCTCACCAGAGTTTCAAACATTGAATAGAAACAGATGGGGCTGCTGTTTGCATCAGCTAACATTCATTCAAAGGAAGAAAATAAATAAATGACGCTTCATAAAATGAAAAACGTTAAAATGGTTGAGGATAGTGAGAATCTGAACTAACCTGGTTGTAATTTGTCCATAAGACATCAAAGATGGGATCTCAAAGTTGTTGATAAATGAGTAGTTTATTAGGTAGAGACAACAGAATAATATTCCAATCAAAGGCAACATAAGAGGCAAAGACATGCAGGCAAATAATCTTCGGTTTCATTTGAAGGACTTCCGTAGTGTTTGATATGATGGTCAGTTCACATGAGCAGGAAGGGCATGGGTGGTGAAGGTGGAGAAATCATACAAAGGACATGTTACAGGCCCACTGAGCTGACTTAGGAGGTGCAAGTCCCATTCCCCAAGTAGTGGTGATGCTGTAGAGAAGGTTTCCATGCAAGAAGGAACAAGGACAGGTTTGGATTAATCAAAACACAGCATGTGGCAGGTTTGAGAAGCTGATATTAAAACAGCCCAAGATGAAAAATGAAGATGTCTCTGAGGAACAGCCCCATGGATGGACAGGAGAACATAGAACTGGGCAGTCATTTGTACGTGGGCATGAAGGACAGATGAACAGAACAGGGATAATAAAACAGAGACCCTGTGGGTGAAGGTAACCTTATCCAATGATCCCCCTTTTTAGAGATTTTGAAAGATATATTCTCTCACAAATCAGAGTTGATACCAGGTAAGAAGTTGAATTTCTAAGCATGATCTTCGTTTAAAGCACTATGGAGGCTGGGGTTGAAAAGGGGACTGGGAATTCCAAGTTACTAGAGTACTGATGGCTGATATACAATCAAGGAGTGGGTTGAAGACCTATAGAAGTGGTCAGAGGAAGAAGAGAGTAAGGAAAAGCATCCCTGGTACATGTGGTCAGTCAGCTACTGGGAAAGATGACAAAGAAGGAGAGAAACAGGATTTGATTTTGCTAAAGAAAGGAATTCTAATAGCCCCAAGGTAGATGAGGACAAGCCTATGGGAGGTAAGATAAACACTCAGTGGTTTTGTCCATGGAAACTATTGCATAGAAGGATTAGGCTCAGATGAAAAGTCTAACCAGGTCCAGGAGGAAGGATGAGAATCTAGATGGTTATGGTAGAATAGAAAGACAGCCAAGAAAGGGGTGTCAAGGCAAAATAGTTTTGTATGTGATGAAAACGTGTTTATATGTTAAGGTTCAAGGATCAAGCACTTTTTAAGTATTGGAAACTAACTCTGTTGCTGTCCTTTTGTGCAACAAATATCCCATATTCATACCATCTACTTTCTTTATTATCCATATATCATCCAAACATCAGGTGAATATTTCATCTTTTATTTATTCTATTTTCTGGCATTGGATATTTTGACTGTAACTAAAAATTTCTAGTGCAAATACCAACTGTTGTGTGGACAAATGTGTACTCCTGTGTGTGTGTGTGTGTGTGTGTGTGTGTGTGTGTGTGTGTGTGTGTGTGTGTTTCCATTATAAAAGTGTAGTTCAGGTGGGTAATAGCATAGATGTTTTGAAATTTTGCTAAGTCTCATCTATTATGCTAACTCCTCTCCTTATGTCATCAAGTGCTCATTATATACATACATATATATATGCATATAATATATATTGTGTATATGTATATAATATGACTCTCATATGAGAGTCATGATTATGAGAATTTTTAGAGTGAGGAAGGTAAGGCATAGAAAAGTTAAATCACTCAAGCCCATATCTGCTTAGGAACCAGAGTTGAATCTGGATCCAGGATGCTGCCACAATGTTAAGCTAGTACCCAGAAATCAATAAAGGCAGTCTGAAACACAATGGTAATAAAATGGGAGAATCAAGGTATTTATAGCTAAAGTGAACATTATAGGAAACTGATCAAACTCTGGGGGTGATGACGTAAAGGAGAGTTCATTTCAAAATACCAGTGTGGGGAACAGAAAACGCCTGTGACTTCACCATGTGCCAAGTCTCTGTGGTACCTGTGCTCATTGCTGTCTCATTGAAATACAGACCAAGTACCTCTTGGGGTTTAGAGATGAAGAAAGGCATCTTCATTTTTTGATGCTGTCAAGGAAATAAGTGTTTTGAATATATATATCAATATTATATTAATATTTAATATTAATATAGTTAATAATATTAATTATTGATAACACTATTTCCTTTGGGAGGCTTTTTGTTTTGTTTTTCAAGACAAGGTTTCTCTGTAGCTTTGGGGCCTGTCCTGGAACTAGCTCTTGTAGACCAGACTAGACCTGAACTCACAGAGACCTGCCTGCCTCTGCCTCCCAAGTGCTGGATTAAAGGCATGTGCCACCACTGCCTGGCTATAACAATTGTTCTTGTATAATATAATAATATATCATATTATATAATATTAATATAGTCCCACTGCATGTTCTTTCAGGAAAAATACTTTGTGAACTTTCTTAAAATTTGATCAGATCAGTGCGTTCTGTAATGGGAAATATTCTAAACTTTGTGATGATTTTGTCCTTGTAAAACTATCTTGCTCGTTAGCTCTGTCTCTCTCTTTCTCTCTCTGTCTCTCTCTTGCTTGCTCGCTCTGTCTGTCTGTCTCTCTCTCTCTGTCTCCACTCTCTCAGCGTGTCAGATTGTTCTGTCTAATGTTTCAGTACTGGCACATGCAGGAAAGATTTAGGTCCAGTGTTAGGTGGTGTGTCCCTCCCAGGCCGCTGTGCACAGAGCAGCCTTACCACTGAGTGCCGCCACTGAAGTAGACCCAGGGAACCTATGAAGCATCATCCACAGGGCAGTTGCAGGCTCATGGGTGTCAGTCCTGCAAGTGTGAGTCTATGACATTGGCCTATGGGGCCGCAGTGAAGATGTGCAGTGTCTTTGGCTTTTGTGAGGTTGGCGAGGAATGGGAAAGCAAGTGGAAGATAAAGACTGCACATTTTATGGCAGGGCAGGTGAGAATCCCAGAGCTTTGGGAGGTCATTACTAAACACATGCATGTGACCAACCAGGAATTCAGCTCCTGCTTTTCAAATTCTCTTTGTGCATATTTTCTTACTCTTATGTTCTGCTTCCCATAAGGAAGTACAGACAGGGTCTGTTGAGGCGGCAAATCAGCTCATCAGGTAAAGGTGCTAGCTACTCATGGCTTCTAATCTGAGTTCCATCCTCAGAACCCATGTAGAGATGGAAGGAGAGAAAGGCTTTTATAGAGTATCCTCTGACCTTCTCACATGTGCCACAGCGTGCGCATGCGCACACACACACACACACACACACACACACACACACACACACACACTCACACACGCTCACAATGATAATGAAGAAGAACTTTTTAAATTACAAGTGCTATTTTTTTTTACTCTCCCAGTGTAGGGACCAGGCTGAATATTTATATTTCACTTTGTCAAGATTAGCACAACACAAGATACCAAATATCATATTTGCAAGTCATAAAATTAACCACTGGAATAGCTTTCCCTCAGGTGCCAGAATTATGAATGGAATGTTTTAATTATCTGGATACCCTTAGCAGAGGGCTTGCTTTTTCCACTCTGTAAATAATGTTCATATAATTGTTACATAAAGTAGTGATATTGCTTTTTATGTTTCATTTTAATAGTGTTATATTCACCTAAAAATATTCAGACAATCAAATCAAACCCAGCACCTGGAAAAGTAGGCTACTCCTGCTTCAAGTAAGTGAAAGATCTGTGCGTTTGGCAGAGTTTGTCATGGAACAGGTCTAGAATAAACAAATTCAGGATTTATATTCCTGTTATTTGTCATGCTCTGGAGTTTAGATGATAGAATACACAGAATCATGATTAGTTGGTCCATCATAAAGAATTGTTAGACAAATGAGAACATAAGGTTTTCTGCTGGAATTTTTTTAAAGTGGTACATGTAATAAGGAAAAGAATAATATATATAATATATATTATGTATATACATACACACATATATACAAATATTTCTTTGTCATAATCTGAGTACTTTTAGTCACAGTACTATTTTACCCTCAGATCAGCTAGTCCCGGCGGAAAAGCTAAGGATTCTGGTAGAAATATCATGGACCCATAGATAGACACTTGCGGCAATATTGGGATGGACAGAGGATGACCACGTTGCTGTGGTTGAACTCTCTTTCAATCTCATTCATTTCAGCAAGGAAAATTCAAAAATCTACTAATATAACTTAAAAATCTGAGCAAGAGGTTGCTAAATGGCCGAGTCAATAAGTGTCGCCACCCAAGCAGGTGGTCCTGAGTGTGATCCCCAGGACTCATGAATAACTGGGTGTGGGGATGCCTAACTGTAACCCTAGGTTCTTGGCTGCCTAACCATCCTGGCATAATGGCCTGTACTAGATTCAAGGAGAGACTTTGCCTCAAACAATAAGGAAGAGTTTGATTGAGGAAGATACCCAATTTGGGCCACTGGCCTCCACAAGCAAGGGCATACCCATATACTTCAGACAAACCCAAAGTGGGTCTGGATAAAGAATCCGATCAAATATCTAAGCAAAAGGAAGTGATTAAACCCATAATGTATCAACAGCTAAGACAAATACACAAATTATGATTGTATTCAATGCCGCCTGGCTTACTCAGCGTTCCTACTTCCTCTGGTAGTGATGTTTCAAGGGAACTTGATGAGAGTGACATCGAGTTTACGGTCTCACTGACGAGGTAGAATGCCATCTCTGTTTTACTGGAACCTCTAAGCCTGAAACA
Source organism: Microtus pennsylvanicus (assembly GCF_037038515.1). Taxonomy (NCBI): domain Eukaryota; kingdom Metazoa; phylum Chordata; class Mammalia; order Rodentia; family Cricetidae; genus Microtus; species Microtus pennsylvanicus. The sequence goes on along the minus strand of NC_134592.1, from coordinate 57,462,424 downwards.
AAGCTCTGTTAGGAAACTGCCTTCTCAGTCCTGATTGTTCCTTGTGCAGTGGTGTCTTGCTGGACGTAAGTGCTAAAACGAAATGACTTCTCACAAGAGACATTCTGGGTTGATTCCTTTAGTTGCGATAGAGTTGAGTTGAGAGAGGTGAATGACCCCATAGTCTTGGCGTGATCTGGAATGGTAAGAAAATTGAAAACTAAATATAGAAAAAGAGAAAGTTAGTGAATATATTTGCATATGCAAATTAGCTTAATTGATACTGCTTGCCTCTACAGGGATTTTTCATTACAAACTGGAGTGCTACATTGTTCAGCTCATATTGAGTAATTTAGTAACTAATGAGACCAGTTTGCACTAATTTGCATATGATAAATGAGCTTAATTGCAGTAAATAACTTGGAGGCATAATTACTTAATTTTCCTGTGTTGCACGGCTTTTAAGTTCACGTATGAACAACTCAAGATAATTTTGCATATTTAAATTAGTTGCTTTTAAATTTTCTTGAACAAAAAAAAAAAGAACACACCTTATCAATTGAGCCATAAAACAATCGAAAGTAAGGGTCGCAGTACTTTTATTTTCAAAGAAGATGAAGAAGAAACAGAAATTTCCAACCTCTGCTGTTTACCTCTCCCATATCTTTACCTCAAGTAAGATGTCAGTTTGGCATTTTAGAAAACGTTATTAATAGTATAAGTTAATTTGCAGCTTCTCTTAGTGACTGGCCTGGGTTCCTGGATTTGGGTGAGTTAAAAATTTTGAAATAGGGCTTATGAAAGAGGGGGGACCTGTTTGTTACCTAATCTGACAAATTCATACCAAGGTGGTGGGAGTGGCTCTCCCCCCTGCATGGTGCAGCTCCCCTGCTCTGTCAGCCTCAGAGCCCTGGGCCTCCCTCTGCCTGGCCTTTGTGGCTCTCTCCGAAGAGGGATGTCGGTAGACTTGCCACGCCTCTGCGTTATCTGGAAAACAAATACTGTATTTTATCGAACTCTCCAGTCTCAGAACTGAAGAACTGAAGCCCTTAGAGTTGTTAGCAAACCGTTGTTTCATAATTAGTACAGGGCCTTAAACTGTTGTTTTGGGCTCAGAAAAATTATTGTTCAAACGAACAGACCAAGTGAAAGTGCTATTCGTGATTTTGAGAGGATGTATAGTTGCAAAAGTTACAAACCTGTCATTTTGAGAGGCCTGCTTTAATTCGTTATTTATTAAAGCAATAATGACACTGAAGCTGTTTGCTTTGTGTGATCTGGAAGGAGTTAACTCGTGAAGCCTGGCTCTGAACTTTCCCGTGCCACAGAGTCAGAGCAAGCACAGAGGGGGTCAGAGTCAGGAGCGGGCCGGAGTAAGTACACTCATGGAGTGTATTTGAAGTCTGAGTCCTTTCTATGCGGTTCTCAGAGAGCCAGTGGTTAGCAGCAGAATGGATGCATGGATCTTACCCAGTATAGCCAGCGCCCAGGCCTGGTCTCACATCCCCAACTCAGTTCCCATCAGTCCCTTTGAAGCACGGGAGAGGATAAACACACTCAGTTAATGTGGATTTCCTCATCCAGCCAACTTGAACTCACATCCCAGCACACTCATTTTTTTCCCGTGTGGAGCTGGGTGCAGTCTCGCCCTCAGTGCGCCTCCATTTCCTCACCGTGAAAATGGCGGGAGCAGGCATAGGCATCTTTTCTACCTGTGCTGTAAAATTTGATAAACATCTCTTGGTATTTTTGTCTCTATGTTGGATAATCTAGGATGATCTCTGTTTTTATGAAATATGGTAATTCCTATCAAGAGTATTTCCAACATAGAAATATGAGAATATTATCAATAAAATCCTTGGGGAAAGGATAATCTTTCATCCAATACAACGAAATTGTTTACATTGTTAGTATTGGCATTGGTTAGTACATGTCACTTCAGAGAAAAACATGGAAAATTTTACCTCACATGATAGCCCTTCCCTTGACAGCCAAGCAAGCTGTCAGGACAGTCTGTCTGTCGAGAGGCAACTGGTAGAAACAGAGATTCCAGAATCAAATTGGCCTTTGGGATAAATGTGATTTGTTGCTATTCCTAGATTCTAATATTTCAATTGCTTAGAAAATGAGAACGACCCCCCAGTCAGAATTCTAGAAGAGCTAGTAGGGAGATCTAGTCACCCCTTGCTGTAAGTTATGTTAGCATGACATTGAGTCTTCAGGTATTGTCCCCATGTGTACCGCACAGCGTTTATCAACTGTCAAGTCAGAAAGTATCCATGTATGCCAGAATCGGACGGAGACTCCTTCAGAGGCATTTGGGGCTATGCATACACATCATTTGGGCTTGATGTACCTTGCTGCCTTTGATTTGCAGAGTAATCATTTGCCATAATTCACTGAGAAATACTGTGAGACGTGTGGCAGAGGGTAGGGCTGGAGCTAACGTGCTGTGGAGAGAAGTTCGAGTTATGTGTCCAGTTGACTGAACCTCAAAAACGGGTCGTGGTTGTCCCAAATCTAACTGTGTCAGGTGCCCCTGATCTAGGGAAATGCGACAACAGATAAGAAAGCAGGAAGTTCAGGTCAGCACAGTTTCTGAACACTAAAAAGTATCTGGTAGAAGGATATACAGCGATAGAAAAATGAGTCATAGTTTTACCTCTTAGCTTTGAGTGTAGACTCACGCTAAGAAACGTGGCAAAGACAGTTCCTTTTGGGGTGCACCTGGGTGGTGTTTCTGTTGTTTATCACATGAAGTTGGCAAGGTGCATCAGGTACTCACCCATCAGTTTCTGGAATCCCAAATGGAGAGGCTAACACCTCTGCTTTGCAGAATGCTACCAGAGCTCTGTGGGGTGGATACACAGGATGCCTGCTTTAGATGAGATACCGTATGCAGTATGAGCACACAGGATCTGATCGGGAAATGATGGGGAATCTGATCAGCCAGCCTGGGTCACGCATTCCATGCCCTTCACACACACCTTTGAAGGTTTGGTGTTCCCGTGAGTCCTCCGGGAATAGTTGAGAGTTGTGGCTTCACTCTGACACCCGTGTTCTCTTAGCACAGTCACACACGGTAGAGATTAGAACATTGGGAAAAGGAACGACATTGACACCGGGATGGGCAGGTCCTGATGGAGCGCTTGGGGGAGGCTGCTGTCTGTGAGATACGGAGTATCGTTCACTCTTATCAAGACACTGGGGAGTGAGTTCATTACCTGGAGATTAAAGTGCGATAGAAAGACAAATATGCAATCAGTTTAAAAATGAACAGATGCCTTAGAAAAGCAGGTATTGGGCTGTAATATAAATATGAATAATTCTGTCACTTTTTGTACATCTGTGGTGGTACATGTAGGTTCTGCCAATCTGGGCCACAGGACAGTGCCCTGCTTGGATTGGCACAGACATGGCATCTGGTTTCTTTACCATTTATTATTTATTGGATATGTGTGCATGTATACAAGCATGTCGTAGCACACGTGAGAAGGTCAAAGGACAGCTTGTGGGAGTTGATTCTGTCCAGCTAACACGTGTGCACAGAGCTCAGGCTGTTAGGCACTGTGGCCAGCGCTTTTACCCGCAGAACCATCTCACCAGCCTCACGTTCTTTTATAAAAAAAAAAGTATTTTATTCATTTTTTATAAATTACCTACATTTACATAATGTATTCTGATTGTGTGTATTAGCTGGGAATGTTCTGAAGCAGAGTGACCCGGCTCTCTTCCATTATCTAGGAACTCAGAGCCCAGTCACAATAGCCAGACTGTTTTCCCAACACAATTTCCCAAACTTCAAATACCTTTTGGACTCATTTAAGTGTGAGAAAGGACTGGGAGTTGGGGAAAGGGAACAGTTGTGGGCATTGTGCCTCAAATTAAGTTGATAGATACCTGTGAACATTCTGGAACAGAGTTATTCAGGAAGAGACACTCAGAAAAAGTGGTCTAGAAGATTCCATCAAAATTATTTTTAAGATATTAAAATCTGTAGATACAGTAAGAGCTAAATGGAACATATAATTGAACAGTTGCACTATAATTTCACATCTGTAGTTTACATAAATAGCATTTTAGAGATGAAAAGATTACTATAGGAAAATTTTTCAAAGTGTGTGTGTATGTGTGTGCTTGTGTTTGTATTTATGTTCGAATGTCTTTCTAACTATATAAGTGGGAAGAGGGGAATGCCAAAGTCTTTCAAGATACAGGTAAGCAAAGAGAAGAACATTTAAACCAAGTTATTGATTTCCTATAAACACCAAAATGGAGCTGCAATCCTTGCCTCTTGAAATAGTTGTGAGAGGTGTTCCGGTTTTAAGACTGGGGCTCCCCGTGGCCCTTCATGTCAGACACCTTTACAAATGGTCTTTTAATTCTGACCTGGGTAGACTTGACCCATCAGCAAGCACAGAAAACCAGGTCCTTTGGGCACAGACATGGACAAAGGCACAGTGGGGGTGATGCTGGAGAGCCCCTGTCACACCCCAAGCAGCAGGTGTGAATGTGGGCTGGCCCAGGAGCTAGGCTCACCCAGCCTCCAGCTCTTTGTATGATTGTCAGTTGACTTCTTATGAATATCACCTACCAGACACTTGCTAGTTTAGGATCTGATGGTATATGTTTGCCAGCTAAGGAACCCAAGGGATGATACTATTTTGCAGCAATGCAGTAACATCCTGTCTAAGAAATTTTGTACCATTCCATCTACCTGTGTTGAAAAAAATATATTTAGGCTTCGGGGAAGTTATAAGCAGTTGTTTTCAACTGTGTAAGTAGTGGTCAGATCCCCACCCAATAGAACCCCGTGTGAGTCTCAGGAGGCCAGCCAGCTGCAGCAGGGATTGTCGGATCACGGGAGCTCTTTCCCTCACTGCTGAAGACACAGAGAAATGCCCATGAACCCCTAGGCCCTCGGGAAAAGGTCCTTGAAATAACCCCCTCCCAAGCTTCACAGCTACAATGACAGGACGATTTTGTGGAATTCATCTGGTGGAGCGATTAGACCAAGGGTAGAATTGGCCTAAAAATCAGAACATTCTGTCTGTAAAAAACTTTGTAAGTGGGAAGCCTGTGAGTTCTACATAAATACAAAAGCAAATGATAATATCAATGACGATTTTAATTGCATCTTTAATCCATAAGGATAGTTCAATGACATTTTAAATTATACTTTTAGAATTGTAGTCACACAGGAGATAAAACTCGGTAACTATTTAATAATGCATAGTGAGATCAACTGTGTCCTCTCCTGAGATCCCATTTAGGAGGGCTGAATACATAAGCCCAGTCCATGATTTAGACAGTATTTAATCTTCACAAGTCATTGTTGGGTCTCCCTAAATATTAAGCCCCCAATCTGACTCTTTAATCAGTACTTATTATCTCTACAGAATGACTTAGTTTCACTGGAGTCCCAACTAGACTATCTAATTTAAAACAAAACAAAAACTGGTAATTGGATTGTCTTAGATCAAACTATTGTCAATACTGGAGGTCCACTGATTACCATTGGTAATTAATCGATAAACATTTAGTTGGCCCTTACTCTGAGACTAAAGTATAAATATGGTATTGGGGTGGGGGATGCGGTACAGTGATATTAAGGTCCTACAGCTGTCGGTAGCTGCCACCGTTGGGATTCGAACCTTGATGGAGAAGTGGAAGTGTGGCAGAGAATAGAACTATGGGGGGACATCTCAGGCATTAGATTATTTTATGGTAGAAGCTTTTCAAGTGACAGACTTTAAGCTGTGGGTCGAATGGAAGCTGGAGGACATCCACTTTTGTTTAATAAAGAAATATTTGCCCTGAGCGGACAACAGCATTTCAAAGCTTGTCATTTTGTTCCAAGGAAAGGATTTGAGGAAAATGACATGGCTCGGCCCTGTTTGCTGACCGTTTTGTCGTCTCCTGCTGAGACTTGCCATTTCCATAGCCAGTGGGCTGCACTGAATCAGACAGAAGCAATAGATCATTAACAGAAATGGATACTTGGGGCAGCCTGCAGAGACAAAGCACGGGAAAGTCATCTGGGGCCACATCAAGCAAACCGCATCTAATAGATTCTGAAGTCACTATGTTTGGGGGTTAGCCTGATTTTCAGAGAAACTTAGGGAGTTTTCAGAACCGTGGAATAATACCTTCCCCACCAAATACACAAACTTCATGACTACCATGAAAATGGGAGACTCATATCCATTTCTGTGTGCTTTTTCTCATATTGAAAACAACTGCTTAAAACCCATTTAGTTTTTAAAATGCTTGTTTAATTTCCTCCTTACACTTCCATTAACCTTAGATCTCTAAAACACATAGCACCAATCCATACCAGAGTGTTATATTATTTATTTCAATCAATATCTGAATTTTTACTTTGTATTTACATGATCCTTGGATTCTTGCAGATTATTGTAATGGGGAGGTACTGTTCTTCAGACTGGTTCTGGTTCTCCCCCTCCTCTTTTAAATGTGGACCAGTACAAATTCTGGTCACTGACATTATATAAGCACCCACAGACAGCTTACTGTACGAGGCTGACCAAATGAAGTACTGCTCGATATTCATATGCTATTATTTCTCCAGTTTATAATAAATTGATATATCTCAAGCTGAAGTTGAAGGGCAGAGGTGGAGACAAGACCTAAAATTCCAAGGATTGAATTTCAACTGTGTATAATTAAGTAAACAGCCTATGATTTTGCTACTCCTATGGTGAAAGACTCCTTTGTTTAGTTATACGTGGCTATATCCATGTGTATGGCAGAGGGGAGAATCCAAAATGGCTCCATACATGTCTTCAGCCTCTAGCTCCATTATAAGCATTTTGAAGATAGGAATCATGTCTTGATCATCCTTGTGTCTTATTATGTTGTGCGTCTAGTTGACATTCATATTTTGAGGGTTCTTTGGAATTTGTCTAGACACTCTATGTGACTTGAGATGGATCAATGATCTTGTCTTGAGTACTGGTGTCAAGAAGTTAGAAATGCTGAATGATCTCAGGGTGTATCCTAGTCAAGTGAGGGAGATACATACATGCTGGGCCCTGGTAGGGTCAGTGTCAATGCCCCTGAGCCCCCATGTGCCAAAGTGAGGTTGTCCTTCTCAGCCTGGAGGTCATTCTTTAAAAGCCAATCCCATCACCATGTCATTTTCTCTTTAATTTTCTGATTACTTACATTCTATCTGGTCCTAATTATGAAAACCTTTAATTGCTTTATCACAGTTGGTGATTAACTGTGCCCAAGTCAAACCTCTTTGAAAGAGAGAATAGCTCCTTCAGAGGGCTTCATGTGAGAATCCAGAGGGAAAGGATGAAATAGAGGACCGGGGGTCTTGCGGCTTGCAGGAGAATGGCAATACCTTCCACATGTAGGGCTGGCTTCGGCGTTCAGAGGCACAGGGCTCCACAGAAGCAGAGCTCATCTTTCCCTGTTCATCTTCTAGCACGTTATAATTTACTGCATTATTTACATTAATCATTCTGCCAAAAGAGACTGTTTGAAACAAGTACCTCCCAGCTGTTCTCTAATGTATAAAAATTTTAAAATACACTTTAAGATCAGCATGATGCTCCTGAAGGGGAGTATGGGTGGGTTTGCCTTCTTGTTTCTCACATGTGTAAAAAGGCAGTGATTGAAACTGTCATTGTTTCCTAAATGGCAAAGTTTAAAATGCCAGCTATACCCGATTTCTTACTAAATATCTTGGCAGTGTGGGCGTCGTATGCAGATTTGAGAAGCAATTCCTATTGGGGAAGTTGGTTATGTTCCATTTTTAAATGTGTAAGGCATAAAAAAGGATAGACCAGAGACTTTTGTATTTTAATTCCCTATCTCTAAACTGGATAGGTTGTGAGATTTTGTTTTTGAGATCAAATTAGTTGAATTTGAAGTAAGCACGCGGCGGTATTTTAGCCTTTCTTTGGTGGCTTTTGAAGTCATGTCATTGTGCTGTCCTGATTTAAATCTCATCTCCATGTTGTGTTCTCAGAAATACCAGGTTTTGTATCACAGTGACATTTTTCACCCAGGAATCTAATTGATAGAGTTCATATCGATCAAACAAAACTCATTTCCACACTCCTTCCTCCCCTCAAGGCATGAGGCCCACACTGGGAATCCGAGTGGAGAGGTTTCTGTCTGTGGGCGAGGAGGCGGCATGATCTAGGGGAGAGAGGAGGGTCCTTGCTTGGGGAAAGCTGGCACAGGCGGGCGGGGAGGCAGGAGGACACGTCATTGTTAATTTATTGTCAAGTCAGCTTCCCTCCCTTGAGAAAGGCTTTGGCATTTTTAATCTTTGATGATTCACACTTGCCAAGCATTTTTTTTTCTCTTGTTCTGTTTCTCCCAATTGGAAGAAAACAACCATCCGGGGACTCTTTTGCAAAGGAACAAGTGAAGAGAGCCGATATCTGGAGTATGACCTTCCCCTGCCTTTTGGGGTATAAGTGCTTGTGACAGACACTATTTCAAGACAATAGTGGAAATGCCTGGAAACAGAGAAACCTACACCAAATCATCTGCCCTGACATACCTTCTTTTCAGGCTAATTTCCCTGTCAGAGACTTGAAACATTTAAAAACTAGATTTCCCATAACCCTTTCAGACACACTGCCCTCTGTTTCAGAGAATGCCCCAGTGATTAAGAACAGAAGAAATAAATTCTTTCTTGATGGACTTCAGTGCCTGCAACTGGCAAGTCAGGTGTGCCCCCCCGAGTGCTGTGGTATAAGGCAGGCAAACAGTCTCTGGTTGACTGTTTTTTCTAACACACGGGAGTCTTGGCAGTGCCAGTGAACATGGAGGGTGGCAGCGGGCGATCCAGCAGAGAAGCAATCAGGTCTAGCAGAACACTCGGCTGCGGGGCCAGGAAGGCGAAGTTGACATCCAGATGCCAGTACTTCGGAGGCCTTATCTATAGAGTCGCACATATGGGTACTACATCTGCTCGGGTTATGCCACCAGTCAGTGTTTTAAACTGGCACAGCTACCATGGCGTGACTAGACACCAGCATGGCTCTATGTCTGGGTCTTCTCTCGCTAAGACAGCTGTCAAAAGCAGGATGTTAGCCTTCCTTATGAAAACTCATTTTCAGAGGAGCAAGCCAGGTACTTCAAAGACCCACAGTGGCTTATTTCTAAATGTCCACTTTAGGAAGGAGTGCGTGCGTGCGTGCGTGTGTGTGTGCCAAGATTGTGAATATTGGCATATAAATGATCTAAAGGTGCACAGGGTAAACTTCTTGATACCTAATGCTGGCATCAAAAGCCGTCTGCCAGATTTAATATGACGACTCTCCTCTCACTGTAGACAGGAAGTGACTGGAACACATAGACTAGCCTTTGCCATTCTGACAGGAGTTTCCTTATCTCTTCATAATGGTTCCAGGAGCAAGCAGGGTGATCCCACATAAACGATTCATATTTTTTTATCTCTTTCTCTCCCCAAGAATCCTTTAAAAGGAGAGAAGAGTAAGTTTATATGTTGGTATTATCTCAAGTTAACATCTTGAACCCCCCTGACCAGTGAGCAAACGTATGTGTTGGTGTCTGGTTTCTGTGCCTCTTTCAATTTCAACTGCATGTTTGTGTGATCCTCTATCTTTATTAAAATCACCAGTTCCTGATAGATGCCAGGCTAGGTGTAGGAGAAAAGAGAGATTTGTTATATTTGTTTTTCTCTGTGGTTGGGAATCATTTGCCAACTTTGGGAGGCTTTTGTTAGAACGCTATGTTTCTTCTATTTCTGTATTATATTAACAACATTTAGGTTATAAAGATATCTATTAAGGGCCTGCAGGATGTGTTAGCAGGTAAAGTTGCCTAGGCCTGGCCAAACGTAAGGACTTCAGACCTCATGCCTGAATAGCTGTTCTCACTGCTGTCGTCTTCACAACACTTCGTCCTGTGCCTCATCTTAGACTGCACAGTAGCAGCCTCACAAACAGAATGACGGGCAGAGTAGCTGCAAAAGGTGTGTGGATGGAATAAAAAGGCAGACACGTCCCTTTTAGACATGGAAGAAGCTAAGTCATGAGTGCTTGAAAGTCAGTGAGAAGGCATCATTAAATCATTCATGATGTGCAGGTGTTGGTCATTTGGAACCCTTAGCGCAAACATCTTCTATCACAACTACCTTGTTTAAGGAATTCTACACTTCTGTTCCTCTAAGGTATTTTTAGTAGTTGACAATGTCATTTATCTTGGGATCCTTTTAAAGTTGGCTTCACTGCAGGGAAACAAGAAATTGCCATGGAAATATAACTGGGGTAAGCACACTGGCCTTCCTAAGCACACACAGAGCATGTATGTTAGGAGTAAAGACAGCATCCTATGCCCCGTGCCTAGGCTAACACAACTGGGGTCATGCACACTGGCCTTCCTAAGCACACACGGAACATGTATGTTAGGAGTAAAGGCAGCATCTTATGCCCTGTGCCAAGGCTAAGTTAAAAAACCAGATACCTCCACCCTTGGTGTCAGCAACGTCTTGTACAAAAAGGAGCCCCAGAAGTCCTTCCCCCTCAAGGGCTGAATCTAGAAGGGGCTGTCACTTGGGGTTGAAATCCCCATCTTAATCTTACAGAGCTCATCTTAGGAGACCATTACAGCGAAACGAAGTACAAAGCTCATCTTGATTACTCATCCTGGGGAAAAAATAAAACAGAGCTCATATTTGTTTTTCACTTAATTTTGCATCTAAAATATGATGAGATGTCTCACAAAAGCTGTAACCATCTTCCAAGTTGTTTGGTAAATGAAACACAAATAGTTTTCCAGTTAGAGCCTGTTGTTTCCTTGCCTCACGTGTGTTCATGCTAAGTGCTGGGAAAATTCCATTATGTTTTGACTTTAACATTAAATATTACCTTGAATATACGCTTCCCAGCAGCCCCGTTCTGAGGTGACATATTGTACTGTTTGAAGGGTGTCATATGGTCATCTGTCAGCCGAATGTTGTTCCACAAAAGGAATTTTATTCTTCACCTGTCATCTAGAATGCTTCATGTTTTTTAAAAAAGGAAAGAGAACAGTTTTCACAGAATCTGAATATAGAGAAATTAGATGCAGGCAGGCTTGAACTATGGTAACAAGAAAGGATTGTCTGCTGAGAACATACTCACTATGTAACAAAGGGGAGATTTGCTCTATTTCTGAATATTCTCCATTTGATATGATCATGTTTCATAGAAAAAAAGAAAATGCTTCCTTTTAGGACATTTGTACTAATATCTCCTCATCTTTTTTATGTGGACATGAAAACGGGGTCCTGGTAGTAGTAAGGTAGAATTTGCTCCCTGTCTTGGTCTGCGGTGGAGCCTGACTTAGTTGTACTGGGACTAGAGTGAGAGAGCAAAGAATAATTTCACAGGCAATATTTCTATCAGTAGCGGTTTCTTTCATCAGCATTAGCATGCTGGCCCTTAGCCAAAGACACATCATCCTCCGTTCCATTATAGATCTGGTCCAAGCTGTGGTTGCTCCAGAGAAGCAGATGAGAGTTGGCCAGTGTGTACGTGCAGTGGACCAAGCATTTGGACATTGATGGTCCCCCTCTCGCCATGTCTTCCTCTCTGTTAATTTTTGCTTGGAACATACCTACATATTTCTTTTAAAATGCTGATATATTGCCATACTGGATATTTGGGGGTAAAGTCTGCCCCTGCTTATATGTTTCATTACATTTTTAGAATCTAACCCTCAGACTACATTAAGAAAGGAAGGGTGACCCTGTCTATCTTTTTGTCTGTACTTGATTCATGAACTCTCTGGAAATGAAAGTAATTTATTCCCTTTTGCAAATTAATTAAAAGCTTGAGGTTTGTTCTCTCTTAAACACTATCCAAACCCTCTGTGCATTTTACTTTCTTTTATAAATGTGTGCCTTTGAATACTTGTGGTTTCCATCCTTCAGATCTTCTGGGCATTTATACCGTGTACCCTGGGAACTACTCAATGTCCGTGGAGCTAAGGGCAGTTTTCCAGGAGAGAGGTCTGAAAACACTGGGCTTCCAAAGAAGGTATTAAAGGTTAAGAGACTAGAGTAGGCGCTTAGGTAGAGGAAAAGCTGGAGGCCAAATTCTTTGGCTCATTTCCTTTCTTTACTTTCTTTTTGGTTTGTTTTTGTTGTTGTTGTCTTGTTTTTTAAGACATAATTTCTCTGTTTGTTCTAAAACTCGGTCTGCAGACCAGGATAGCCTCAAACCTGGAGGTCCACCTGCCTCTGCCACCCAAGTGCTGGGATTAAAGGTGTGTGTCACAGATGCTCAGCTTTTTGGGCAACTTCTTAGCTTATAACCAGCATTCCTAATAGTGTTTCATTCAGATTCAGTCTGACACAAAGGCTTTTCCCATTTTTGATTAAGAAGGGTGAAAGCAAGGAGGCAGGGGAGAAAGTAATGTACTTTTCAGGATTGAGAAGACATCGTGTTCAAGTTTCTATGGTCAGAAATAGAAAAAGCGCACAGTGAGGCTGGTGGGAATGACCTTGTAGTTACTTCTGGGAGCCACCATGCTCTTCTTGGATCTTCTGGAATTTCAAAGAAATGTTCACTGTTTGGTATATTGATGGCGCCAGAAGGTCTTGGATCAGATTTCCAGATATGCTTTATTCTAAGTATGTTCGAATATATTTAAAATAGGAGCATAATTGTATTGATGAAGATGACCCCTGCATTGTGTAAAAATATTTCCTAAAAAAGTCAACCACAGAAAGGTGTCCATAGCCAGGTTTGCAGATTTTGGTTGACACTTCAAACTAATGAAAGCAATTTGAAATAGCTAAAATTCATTTTAAAGACATCTGTGTACTGTAGAAGTTAGTTTGACTAATAGAGATGTTATGTTAGTAATTTGAAGACATACTTTACTTTATTCTGTATGGAAGGCAAAATTATTGATACCTCATTTTCCTTTTTGTAAACTATATAGCAATAAGATTGTACTATATATTTGTTAAATAAATTTAAACCAGTAGGACAGGGAAGGAATTAATATTTATTGAGCATTTGTAAGATGTTATATAGCTAGCTCCTTTATATTCACAACTCCCAATAAATTAGCTATTAGCATTCCCATTTTATAGATAAGAGGGAAAAGGTCAGGGTCACTTAGCTGGCAAATAAGAGAGATAGGATCTGCTCCTAGGTCTTTCTGATGACAGTGGCTGCACTTTTAAAACTTAGCACATAAATTTTAATATAATTAAAACAATGCAATAATAATATCAGGGAAAACAGAAGCCTAAAGTGCTGAGTTGAACTACAAGTGTGGTTGTCTAAGAGCCTGTGCTGCTAATAGTGTCTCTGTAGGCGGGCAGTGGGGAGAGTCCCAGGGGTGTAAGTGCTTGCCATGAGAACTGACAGCCAGAATTTCAGCTCAGCAAGCCAGAGGAAGGAGAGAACAGACTCCTGCAGGCTGTTCTCTGACCTCCCCCATTGTGCCATAGCATACATACACCATACACACACATCACACACACACACACACACACACACACAAATACACACCACACACAACACAGAGAAAGGAGAGAACAGACTCCTGCAGGCTGTTCTCTGACCTCCCCCATTGTGCCATAGCATACATACCACACAGACACACACACACATACACACAAACACACCATATATATTTTTATTAAAATGTTACTATTTTTTAAACTAGTAGAATATTCCTTTTTACTATATTTTGATCACTTCCTTGTTTCCCAAAGAAACTTAGAAAGTCTCAGAAGTGGCCATATGAAGCTGTGATATTGGCAGGGTGTTTGTTGTGTGTTGACCAGGACAAATACATACATTAATTTTACCATTCAAAGAATGCTGTTCATCTCACTTCTGGTCCTCTGCCAGTGGAATTTTAACTTCTTCAGCTTGGAGTGTTTCCTTCCTCTCCTACCCCATGTCTTCCCAATCCATAATACGTAAACTTGAACCCCGAGGTTCAACGCACACAGTGATCCTCTCCTGACCATTGTCAGGAGTTTGATTTACTGAATGACTGTAGCAAATAATAATTTCTTTGGAAACTCTCTAAATCAACCCCCTTAAGCCATCTTTTATGATGCCGATGAGAACTTTTCCCGTCTCTAAAACATTCTCATAATTATCCAAAGTGAATGCATTTACCTTCTAAATTCTTTTGTACTAAATGACATGAAAGCATTTTGTGTACACTGTGGGATATGAGGAATAAGAAAGTAGTGGTTAATTGCTGATTGTTCATAATGCAAGCCCTTATCAAGATGCTTCATCTAATCCGAGATATTAATTGATGACTTGCTTAACCCACCAAAATGATATCTGTTGAGGTCAACTTTATGCTGATGGCTTAAGGGGCAGGGGGATCACTGTGAAGCAAACTGGATAAAGAGAAAAGGATATGCAACCAAAATGCACGCCACCAACTAGCATCCTATGGATGGCATATGTATTAGCCAGCGAAGAGTTGTTTCCACCCTTCTGCCATCTCCATGCATGTTCCCCTGGAACGTTCGCTCTGTCTCTGGGGTCAGCTGTTTCCATGTTTTCTGTTTCAGCCCAGTTACCTGTACTTTAGATCTATGCTTTTCTCTTACTATTCCCAAAGAAGAGAGGGAGAGGGAAAACTTTATTTACTCATGTAACAAACTGAAATAGAGTTAATTTTCAGGGCTGCAGCTGAATTATTAGAGATTACTGTGTTATAAATGGCGAAAGAAGGGCCCCTCGCCTGTGTGGTAATGCTGTCAGGGACCCCGCGGCTGTTGGCTCAGCTCGTGATGTATTACACTGCTAGCATTTCAGTGTCCTCTGGGGAGCTCTGGTCCCACCATAAGGTCAAGAGTTAACTACTTGTATTTTAGCTGTGTACCGCTATCAATATTGCCTCTATGGAAACCTCACTTGACGTCATCTTTGAATCTTTGTGACTGTAGTCCAGCTTTAACAAAAGTCAATAAGAACATTAGATTGTTGTCCATATTATGACTTGCTACTTCCTGCCAGCAATCCACCAATTCATTAGCAGAGAGTTTTGGAACTCTGGCGTGATTACTTATGCAGTCAATAGCAAGGCTTGTCTGCATTCATAATTGTTTGATTTTATGGCCTCTTCTTTAAACAAACATTGTCTATGGTAATGTGATGCCCTGATGGATGGGAAAGGTTTTGTCTGTGAATATCATTTAGATAATTAAAAATGACAGATGAAATCGCCCGCTGTCTTGACCTGTACTTTGTTCCCTCAGTGATGCTGAAGAGATGCTGATTGCTGTCAATCAAAACCCATTGGAGGTTTGTAAATTCTGGCTGCTGTGAACTCTGACCCCCACTGTTGATCTGAAATAGATAATAACCTTGAAATTCTATTAGAATTTAAAAACAGTTTTACTAAAGGGGCACAATATATATTTCTATTCCTCCAGAACATTCTTTACGGTATTGAAAAATTAAAGTAAAATGCAGTGTTTAGCAAAGTTTAATGCAGCCAAATCAGAGCAAAGATCTTATTATATGATTCCAGATTTCTGATTAGGACACTTGTCCTTGGACTTGACACATTTAGCAAAACTTAAGGTTTTACTCATCTGTTGACTTAGGCTTAGAATTTCTTCTTGCTAATTTTTAGGATTTCTATTGTTGGAATATGTTCATGTCCTTCATGTGTCATAATCTTCAAATTTTAGTATTTTTTTCATATTTATCCCATGCGCTTTCAAGCTATTTTCTACCCACCTACCAACTGCTCAAAAAAACAAACCATAAGTAGAATTTTGAATTACTGGAAATCCAAAGGCCATTGTTTTTGTATATCTGAAGTTCTCAGCAAACATCATCAAGATCTTAGGTCAAGAGATCAGATTGATAAATGCATTTGCCTTGCAAATCATTTTTCAACATTACCCAGATGCTTAAAATATATTCAGAAGCCCCACTGTTGCCTGAAATATGCATGCAGGTAAGCAGTGATGCAGCTGAGAAAGGAATGACTGCATTTATCAATATCATAATCCTTATATTTTCCAATAGCAAAAAAAAAAAAAACCTCCTGAACAAATTCTACAGGCTAAGAAATTATAACAATTAGGTGTTGACAATTTTCAGTACACTGGTTGTATCAGAAGTCTGTAACAGCAGGGGCTATGCAGTAAGAATTGTAAATAGCAAATATCTCTTGAAAGGTAATTGAAGTAGCATTGGTTTTTCTACTAGAGAAACTTCTGCAGAGAGTTTAATGAATTTTTGAAGAGTCATGTGAGGAGTTATTAGCATTGTTTTGCATTTTGTAATCAGCAGATACTTTAAGATAATATCAGTTCTGTCAGTGCCTCAGTCACAATGGAAAACAAACATTGTCATTTATGGTTGGCAGCTGATGGCGGTACCGGGAGCCTACCTCTCGCTTCATTCCGGAAGGTCTTTATCCAGAGTGAGGCATTTACTACGTAAAAGCGATCTCCTTCATAGTTAGTCATTTTTTATTTTTTTTCAAATATCAGCAAATAGTTGTAAGATTACAACCTTAGAGAAATCTATTGCTGCTTGATAGGAAGAAATTAATATAATAAATATGAACTATGGAATGTGAATAAATAGAAACATATATGCACCCGTGCAAATAAAAGCAAGACACTCGGTGCGAGGAGGTAACTGCCCTCTGAGCTCCTATTCAAATATAAACACAGATATAGTAATATATAAAAATATTCATTTACCTGTCATTAAAGCCCTAGTTCAACTTCACCTTCTCAGTAACTCTTTCGTTCTTCTTTTAAGCTCCCCGGGATGCCTGATCCTGATATTTGGCATTAGATGTTACCTCACTAGTACATCCATGCATTCATTCACTGAGTCGTTCAATTTTGTGTTCATTAATTCTTGATTTTTTTTTAGAGACCATTTAGATAGCTGAAACTTTGCACGGCACTGGCTATGCTTGGGTTTCCATCCTACCTCCCAGCTAAATGATAAGCAAATGTTCTTCCAGGACCAGCAGCTTCCTCATAGACCAGGCGCCACCGCCCTGGCTCTGTCTGCCTGTCCGTGTGTCCCTATGCCGTATCTCCATTCTTGGGAAGCATCTAATTGACTATGCCTTGGTCTTCGTTCACTCTGGTGTTTGTGGAATGATTCAGAACTGGATAGCAAAGACCTTGTGAATGTCGCTGACAGGAGCGGCTGGCAGAGTGCTCCTGCCCTGGGTTAGAAAGCTTGCCGCCTTTTTATGAAGATGAGTGTCCATAGCCATTAGAGCCACTGCTGAATAAACCCAGATTCACTCCTCTCGTGGGTTGGCTCCTCGCCCCTCCCCCTCCTCACGTGTACCTCATCTCTCAAACATGGCACCATTCGGCTTCGCAGTGAGCAGACTGTGCCTCCTACTATTCTGAGGGTAAAAGTGGGTGATCTCAGTGCAAGGAAAACATCTTATTTTGACCTTTTGGAACTGCAAAGTTCTCAATTGGCTCCTAGATCCATCAAAACCTACACTGAGTATCTGTTATTGATTTCAGAGTTCATCTCATTGCTGCTGATAGTCAAACCAGTTCATCAGAGATGAGCACTTAGCTATGGAAAAACTCTGCTGCAGAGAATCCCGTTCCCCTCTCCTCCATGTGATAACATATTCACAAATCATGCATTTCTTCTAAAGACTACAGTTTCTAGATAGAGAAATTTTGTACACATTTTATTAGATTTCTTTGGGGACTTCTTATCATGCTTACGGCACAGATGAAAGATTTCAATTGAGTATATTACCATAAATTCAGTATAGACTGAACATGTATGTATATTAATATAGCCATGAAATGTTTCCAGTCTAATACGGCAGGCACGGCTGTTTTATTTATGAGAATTTTATGGCAGAATAATATATCCTCTTGTTAGTTATTCCATGGGTGACCTTTTTATATGTAAAACTTCCCCTCAGTTGCATGATGTGGACGCAAATATTCAGCGATGGGGGCTGGAATTAAACGGACTTTTCACAGTACGCACGCAGGTTCTGCCAAACCCACAGGAAGAGATGAGGTTGGCGTTGCACTAAGAAAGCTGCCTCTTGCCTTTTCAAATGGTAATAATGATACCTATGAGCCAAACATGGCCAGATGCTTGCCAGTTACAGATCCCGAACCCAATCTCTGTAGCTTTCTTGGAGAAATTGCTTGACATGGTGACTGTGCAGAAAAACTGGGTTTCCACCGTGGACTCAGTATTTACTCCGTACTACAGCACTCCGTGTCTTTAAAAGGACATTTTCTCACTTACTGGGTGGTGAGAGGTTTTGTTTTCCATCCTTTTGTTTTGTTTTTCACCATTATCACGGAGAAACTGAAATTTAAAGGATTCATGGAACTTGTTCCAAGTCTTACAGTTCAAAGGCCACAGGGTTGAAATTCTGGCTTTACTTTCCTAAGTAAAATTTGACCAAACCCAGGGTTCTTAATGTTACCTCCTGCTACTTCTAGGTTGCCTTGTAATGGCTGTGTTTTATTTATCATGTACACTGGGTTAATAGTAGGAAAAACCTGTTAACAATAGTGGCTGCTCCACTATGGGAAGACAAGTTTTGTTTGCATCTTAAGCTCTTTTCAGTTGCCTTCCTCCTTGCGCTTTTCCACAATGCAGAAGACAAGCATTGTCGAGTACAGCTGGGCCTGAGAGAATGGAAGCAACTCTTTCAGACTTCGAAAGTATTGGAGGCAGAATTCTGGTGCTGCCAAGCCGCTGCCCAAAGCTCAGGCTTGTGACCAGGGCGCTTGGAAGCAGCCACACACATAGAGCGGAGCGGGAACTGGATCAGGGCCCCTTTGCAGCTAGCTCTGAGCATCTACTTCTACACAGACGTGTGGGCCGGATGCTTATTCCGCTGAATTCTATCTATCTGGGGGGTAATTTGTGTTTGGCTTCTTCTCGCTAAGTTCAGCCAAATTGATTTATATGGAGCCTCCAATTATCTTCTCGGCTCAGCAATGCCAAAAAAAATTTTTTTGTTGAGGGAGAATGTTCTTTGCTCTGGGAAGGAAGATTAAGGAAAATCAACCTCCGGTGGCTGCTGCGCCTCTGAGAGCAGGCTTTCTCCCACTGAGTATCCAGTTGTTTTGAAGGTGACAGTTCACACTGCTCAGAGGAAAGTCTACTCTCTGGAAGATTAGTAATCTTAAAGAAAGTTAAATGAAGCAATCAACATGCCACTCATTGCAAAGCCTCAGTCAAAATCCCACTGTCCGATTCCCCTCTGCTGTTGGGGAGATAATTACTACAGCTTTAGTCCTGGGAAGTAAATGATGTTTGGATCCTCTGTATATTTAATTACCCAAGACTGAACTTCTGTTATTTTCTTTAAAAGAAAAAAAAAGGTACAGGTAACCCCGTAGTGATTCATCCTGAGTGTTGATTACTTCCTCAACTTTGCACACCAGTTAGCTTCTTCTTAGTCGAATGCCCTTCCTGTTAACACGGATTTCTTAAGCTGCTCTTGGGAGATGGGTGCCCAAGGAGGATGAGGCTGTTTATTTTGCCAGGCTCCTTCCAGTTTAGCCAGTGTTCTGTTGGCCTCCGGGTGTACTCTAGCCTTTTCTAAGCACACGTATTTTTAGGGTGCATGCTACAGATCCACAAGTGTAAACCTCTGAGACACTGAAAGTCTGTTGTCTACGCATAGGACACGTCTTTTCTCCGAGAAGGAATAGGCTGTTTATTTCTTTGGTAAAGTGTTCACTGTTTATCTGCAAGATTTTAAATGGTTTTAAATTGCCCAGATTGGTTTAAAACACATAAGTTCTACATTTGAGCACAAAGTATTTTTTTTGTATTTTGAGGGACTCCTGAGGTTATATTTTACAACAATATGAAAATTAATCGTGACAATAAAGGCCATGATTACAGGTCTTCCGTGCTGTCCCACTGTGACAATTAGCTCCCAATTGCTAGACCATTTATTTACTAGAACGTTAAGTGCCAGCACTCTCTTGACTTGTACTGGGAATGAACTATTATCGAGACTGGTTGGGAAACTGAAGAACACAACATCATCATCTTTATTGGTTGAGGGTAAATCCACACTTCCAGATAGCCATGCTGCGTCTCCTCTGAGAGACTTCAGGCGCGTTGAAGTCTAACCGGTGACTCTCCTCCAAACTGTGTCCCCGGCCCTTGGTTTTCTGTACGATGAACTTTGAAAAAAAGTTTCTTGTTCCGGGAGAGTGTGGCGTTGCCAGCAGCATGATCAAAGTGGTCTTTCTTTTTCTTTCTTTCCTTCTTTTTTTTTTTTTCCTGGAGAGCATGGAGTGCTTGCCTTTTGCAGAAGAACAAGGTGAGGCAGGCACCCTGTAAGGATGCAGGCTGTTTCCTAAAAGGCAACAAGGAGAATGAGGAAAAGCTTCCATTAAACTTTCAAAGACACATGTTTCAAACAGACTTGTTCAGCTCTTACTGCCTCTGAGAGCACGGGAGCTCCGGAGACGTCTCTTCCCCGCACTTGGGCCAGCACCTCAAAGCCAGGAGAAAGCAGACACCAGCAAGGAGACATCAGCTCACTTGGAGCCTTTTGTAAAGTGTTGTCCCGAACCCTTGATCATTGAGTTCAAAGTCGGGGAGTTTGTTATTTATCCCACAGTAATGAGTTAGTTCTTTTGCTTGGAATGTGATTATGTTTATTGATGTTGATTCTTAACTCACTGTCTATGTAAAGATGGTTTCTTAGTATTTGATCTAAGTTTGTATCATTGTTGGCTTCTCTGATGCCACACGTTTAACCCTGGGCCCAACAGCTAGTTGCCGGGGTCATCCTAAACAAATGGCTCCAAATCTCAGTAGCTCAGTTTCTCAACTACAAAATCAGAAACAGACTGATTCTTAAAGTCTCAAAGGGAGACACAGAGGGTGCAATTATGAAAAGTTTCTTTATAATAGCTTTAAAGATAGTTTTCAGAAGCCGGGCTGTGGCGGTATATGCCTTTAATCCCAGCACTTGGGAGGCAGAGGCGGGCAGGATTGCTATGAGTTCGAGGCCAGCCTGGTCTACAAGAGCTAGTTCCAGGACAGGCTCCAAAGCTACAGAGATACCCTGTCTTGAAAACAAAACAAAAACAACAACAACAAAAAGATAGTTTTCAGGAATATCTTATTAAGGAAAATGAGCCAGACAAACAACAGCAGACACCACATGCTCTCATTTATAGTAGAAACTAAAAATTATTTTGTACAACTAGAATAGAATATAGCTTTCAAAGGTTTAGAAGGATGGAGAGGCTGGGGATGCAGAGAAGATGGCTCACGTGTCCAGGAGCGCAGTTGAAAACTAATCGTGTGCTTCAAAATATCTAGAAAAGAGGATTATGAAGGTTCTCAGCACAAATGAGTGGTCAATGTTCAAAATGATGGGTACCGTTGACCATGATCTGATCACGGCCCATTATTTATGTGGATTAAAATGCCACACTGTGCCTTATAAACACATATGATTAGTATGTGTCAATGGAAATTTAATGTAAAAGATAAGTCACTGTGGAGTAAATGCGTGTAAAAAAAAAGTCATGCATACTTGTAATTGAAAGAAACTAGAAAAAATACCCAAACACAAGTAAACTCCAGAAATAGCGTTCAAATCCTCGGCAACAAAAACGGGGATAAAATAGAAAGTGTTGGTGTACAAGTGTGGAAATCCTGCTTGCGCCTTAGCCCCACGTCATGTTGTGACTTGTTAGGGCTGTGGAGAGAAAGAGGAAAAGGCGTTCGGCTGCTCTTGGTGCCTATTTGAAATCTAAATTCTCACAGCATTCAGTGAAGGCTACGACCAGTGACTGAGTAGAAAATTAGAGGTATAGTCTTGCTGTGAAATTGTTCTGCCAGATAAATTAATGGATCTAATTAACAAAAATACAAATGGTTCTGGGAGGAACATAGACCAGAATGTAGATAAACACCATAGCCAGAGGCTATCTTACTTCACCTAGAGGGTGGCTCGCACTCCACAAGCCCTTGCCCTGCTCTGGGCCAGTCACCTGCAGGGATTCCTATCCATTTGGCAACACTGCAGTTAGCTAGGATGACTGCTGGTGTGTGTGTGTGTGTGTGTGTGTGTGTGTGTGTGTGTCTATGTATGTGCATTTGTGTGTCTTTGTATATCTGTGTGTCTGTCTGCCTGTCTGCAAAAATATAACTGGCTACATGAAGTATTTCTACCTGTCAGGATGCCAGTCCTGTCAAAGCTGACCTGAGATTGAAGCATGTGTTCTGACCTTTGTCTTATGGAACTCTTCTGTTCACTTCAAGGGGATTCCCAAGTAGCCTTGTTAGATATTATGTACATGAGATATTCCAGGGTGCAGTTATCACAGGTCTTTTATGGTTTGGTTGGGAATTTGTAGGCTGAGGGAATTTTCAAATGTTAGAAAATTGCCTTTCAGACATCATTTTTCCCTTATGAAAGCAGGTCCATGTTACAACATCCGTACACCTTGCAGTGTTGGTTAATTTAATTGAGGAATTAGGCGAGTCCGAAAATTGAATTCCCGTCTTCCGGCATTGATGGTCAAAGGGCACCCGTCATAGACCAGGATGAGCTATTTTGTTCCTTGTCGTGCATATGTTGTGATCCGCATAGATTGCCAGTTCATCCCTAGATTTCAGAAATCACAAATAGCATTTCAGGAAGCTGCACATGGCTTCCTTTTCTTTGTGAAACCTGGGTCTGGTGTTAGTAAACAAGGAAGTGTTGAACTGGGGCGTCCTTTCCTTCTGAGAGTGCTGTAGGTGCTGTTAGTGAGCAGTGTCTGCATGCTGCCACTGTGGGCTCGGTGCCCCAGTGCTGCTATGTGCCAGCCAGGAGGTTCCTTTCTTCTCGGAACAGCGACTATAATAATAAAAGGAAGGGAATATAGTGGTGAAAGGAAGGACTGTTTGAAAGCAACGTGATGATAAGTTGGAAGTACCGAGGTGTGCAGTGGATTTATCTCGTTAGTATTTTGCCATTACATGTTTCAGGGTGGCAACAATATCACACAGAGATCCAGTTACAGTTTCTAAGAACACACATCTGCCTAGCACCTGTTCAAGACCTTTATTGCTGGAGGCATCAAGATCCCAGGCTGAAAGACCTCTCTCTTGCTGCAGCAGAACCTCCAAGGGTGGCACGGAAATGAAAACTGACAATTTTGAGTAAAACGTCATATGCTGCTTCCTTCCTTCCTTCCTTCCTTCCTTCCTTCCTTCCTTCCTTTCTTTCTTTCTTTCTTTTTTTTAGTTTTTAAGTTGGAAGGACAAAGCATGCCATTTCTTATGGCTTTAGAAAGACCACAAAAGACCAAGATCTATCCATGTAAACAGAGATCCTTTGGTAAAGCCGTAGCCAGTCTTAGACCACTGTCTGTCATGTATTCATTCCATTTCCTGGTAGATGTTCTAGTCAGTCAGGCTGTGTGTGTGTGTATCTCAGGAATAGGGTGAGAAGCCCTCTTTGTGTCTCCAGCTCTCCCTTGGGAAGGGGCCTCTCTAGCCAGACTGAGTTGAGGGGTATGAGAGCTCCCCTAAGACCCTCACAGCCTCTCAGCTGGTGCTGAAGTTGGCAAGCAGAAGTTTTCTTCATTCTCTCCTCAACTGTGATCGGTCTTCATCACAAAGAATGAATATGTGTAAGAATCTGTAAAATGTCTCTGCCCTGCCTCTCACAGCTCCATTGTGCCTGAGTGACAGCTCCCCAGTTATCCTCACACTCACCTAGTCAGGCATTCTCTCGGTGGTCGTTTATTCTCGTGCTTCTGAGTGCCCAAGCGCTGGCTGCAGAAGTCTCAGGAACTGGTTCAGAGCTCCCCAAGCCTGACGTTGTGAACATGCATCACTTTTTGACAAGGTGGTTCTGAGCAGTTGGTGTCTGCTCAGTGGCTGGTCAAGTCTGAGCTAATAACGAGGGAAGAACCCCTAGCTATACTCACGGGGGAAAGAGCTGGAGATAGTGGCTCCCATGCCTCTGCAGGGAACACATTTATAGTACATGCCCAGAGCTTGTTCCTGCCAGGGCTTGATAATTGCTAGATCAGAAACCCCAGAAGAGATCTGGGAATAGGTGAAAGCCACCAGGTAAGACCCCAGTCTCTGTGTTCATCGCTGGTCATTGTTTTCTCCCACTCCCAGCACTGCCTTAACCTAGACTCTATTTATCTGTCAGTCATTGCTTTCCCCCACTGTCCAGCACTGCCCTAGCAAAAAGTTTCCCAAGCCATGAATGTTTGAAATAATAAACAGAAATAAATTGCACTAGAATAGGAAAAGCTGGTTTGCTCACAGAAAAAAAAAACCAAAACTGTGGGATTTCTTTTCATTTCAAATTAGCGTAAAGGCCTTCTGCCAGTACAATGGAGAGCTTGTTTTTTTGTTTAGGCTAGTAGACATTTTTAAAAGAAGAACGTAAGTGATGTGGACCTCACTCTCTGAGGCTTAGCAGGAGTCTTGTGATTTTCTTTTTGTCATAACTTAGGCCTAAGGAAACTGCAGTAGTACAATACATTACCGATACAACGGCCTGATAGATTTATAAAATGTTGCGTGAGTGTTTCCCACTTAGAGCAGCAGGAACACCTGCCTCTATTATTCCATCGCTGATAAAATGGTAAACAACTGATGTAAGTCCTGCAGTGCGCACAGAGCCGCACAGCTGACATCAGTTGGGTGGAATTATATGGGGTTTGCATTCAATTTCTTCATTAAATGACTTGCTAAAATTATGGGGTCATAAACGGACACGGGCACCCTCTTCATCTCTGTGCATTTTATCTTCTCCGCCCACTTCCCCTTTCCCTCAGTCGCTCCTCACCTCCTCCAGTTGAGGGGAGACAGACCTGGGATAAACTGGGTTATGGCAGCGCTGGGTAATGGGGAGAGCGATGACTGGCAAAAGAATGGTGGGCACCCAGAAAGCCACACTAATGGCATTTCTCTCTTGTCTCCTTTTTCTTGTTAACTCAAGCATTTCGTTTTCTCTCAAAGCCTACAGCTTGGTCCCTGACAGTCCTGAGTCCTCCCACTCCCCAATTTAATTAAGCAGTAGCCACCAATATTTATGAAGAGAAAGTGCAAACACGCGCAAATGACATAAAGATAGTGTCGTAAAGCAGCAATTATGTGGTCCAGTGTCCCTTTACTGACCAAGGTGAATGGTAAGATGTGTCACGCCTACTCACCAAGGACATAGTCCTAGCCTGGCTGAAGGAGTTGGCAGTGGCTGCTTCCGGAGGGGACAGTAGCACTTCTTCGTCATCTCCGGACTGGAGGACAGCACTGTCCTAAACACTCTGTGCAGTAGGATCTCTGCTTTTCTGCAGAGGATGAGAAAGGAAATCGTGTTGAGACATCGTCCTCTACTGTCTTCTGTAAGGGGCTGTGGTACCACAGAGAAGCACAGGGTGCTGAGCAGGGTGGGGTTTGTTTAAGATGTGTCTAACACTCAGGGAGAAATTACCCATTCATTTGGGGATTTTCTTTTCTCATTAGCTCTTATAATTAATGTCTGTTTCACTATCTCTAATATTGCTCATCTGTTCGTATCATCTACTACTAAATTAACTCATAAAAATATTTACCTGCTCATAGAAATGGAGTTTTTTAAAAACACTGATGACCTGAATCTGAATTTTACTCGTTTAGCTATCAGTGTCTTGAATATTCATTAAAAGCACTTAACCTAGATATTATAGAGACAGAAAACAAACAGAACTTACCTTATGATCAAGAGTTATGGCCAAGCCATGTAACACAAGACAGCTTAGGAAGATATATGGAAACAAACATCTTTGTTCTTAGTTTGTGAGAAATGAGGGCCTTCAGATTGAAGACTCAGATATCTAGGGTAAGCTGTTAACTCATATGCTTAGATTCAATTAAGGATGGGCAGCCATATAAATGGAGTTAGGCAAAAAGACAGGACCTAATAGTGCCAGTAGACTGAGGCAGGAACTCCCACCAAGGCCTCCCACCAGGAACTCCCATCAAGTGCATAGATCCACTTGACCTGTCTCTCAAAGCCTGTCTGTCTCCCAGTTATCGAGGAGAAGACCCCTCCCTCACAACAAAGACCTTGGTATCTCAATGGCAGCTGTTACAGAGACAGTCAAGGAAAGAGCACAGTGTTGTCTTGGGCTTCCTGACTGACTCTGTGGAAAAGTGGTTCTGAGCTTTTTGTCCCAGGTCGGAGAGGAGGAATTCTGGTTTTTATGGGTGCATCTGGGAAGGAAGCAGGGGAAGAAGAAGGTCAGAGAGGAGCTCTGCTTCTGAGACTGTCTCTGGGGCCATCACTCTGCGGCGCCATTAGAAATGCTTGAGAGCATGTGTGCTGGGCACTTGACGTTGACCTGGGAGTTTATGGGGAATGATATCTTCTGAAACGGGAGTTGTGTCTACTTTACTATGTGTCAACTGACAAATGAGACCTAGAATATATTCTGCCATCCAAGTACCCAGTCCTCTCTGGGAGACTGGTGTTGTGAATGAGGGCCTCCTCCTGGCCTAGTCGTCTAGTCTGTCCAGGTGCTCCTGTTCTCCGTGTCTCTGTTGCACTGCTAGCATCTTTCCTTAGGCTTTGCTTACCAAGCACAGAGGATTGGTACTCTTTCCTTTTGTATCAGCTGAAGTCCTTGGTCTTGACACATTGGTCTGCACAGTGAGCCTGGCTTTTGGTGTGCTCTGCCTAGTGTTGACTGTCTGCTTCACCTTGGCTGTGAATGGCTGGGAATGGCTGCATGTTGCTGCAGCCCTCTGCCTCAATAACCTGGATGATCTGGATTCTTGTTTTCTGTCTGTCTGCTGCTGCTTCTTTTCTGCACCCTCAACCAGGCTTCCCTCACCCTCTGCAATTTCATGGTGTTGGGGCGGTATTCTGAATCCTTTTAGGCAGGAAGCGGTTCTTCTGAACAGAATAGGAGCTGAAATGGAACTCTCCACGGGACTGAGCCTTTCACCTCAGAAGTAACGCACAGATGGGTAACTGAGAAGCATTTCTTTTTCTATATGTTGATCAAAGCAAATAATAAATGCAAAGAAAATAAACAGGGGTTTAACCATGAGGCTGATGGCTTCTTTGTATTTTTATGGGTTGGGGGCAGATCAGGTCTGTGCTACAGACGACTGCTCAAGACAGTTCCAAGCTTGCTGTTCTAACATCAACTTTCAAACAAGTCTTAATTCTTAGGAATAAATATAAAAGCTTTTAGTAAATCCATTTTCAAAACTCTCCTAGCACTTATAGGAAAGTGCTAAGGAGTCATTAGAGTTCGTTACTTAGTAACAGGTGATTTGGATTGAAGTACTGAAAAGCACCCCTACCCCTGCACTGTTTAGCCTCCTTCAGTCAGCTAACATTTAACTTAAGTAATCAGAGGGGCATTTGCCCTGGTGGTTTTGTTTGTTTGTTTACAGGGCTGTGCATGGTTATTCAGAGTACTGATTTAAACCAGTGGGGATCACTTCCATGGTTATTTCCTTATTAGTCCACACCAGCTTTGGAGGGATAAAGAACAAAAGATATGGTTCTCCTCTCATTTCACTTCAGTCGGCTTTCACTCAGAGAGAGAAGCAAGAAAAAGGACAGTAATGGCTCTCAAAGCAAACCATGTCAACCATCCTGAGTCTCAGACACGACAGAATCATTGCTTCTGCATTTGAGTTAGCCTCCTCAGCAGTCAGAGCATACTCAGCCTCACCCATGCCTCCCCTCAGCCACAGTGTGTGCACAGAGAAGGGGGTGGACGTGCAAATGGGGCGAAAGGGGAGTGAAGCAAGCAGCAGGGCAAGGAGGGTTGACAGGGAAGAGAAGAATTCTGTCGCTGTGCTAATGACCCCTAAAAAGAGCCAGGAAGCTGTGGCCGTGGAGAATCCTAACATCAGCGTTTGTGACTCAAGTCTTGCATTATTATTATTATTATTATTTTTATACTTCAAGGGATCCGACAGCAAAAACCCAAAGAAAGAAAAATGAGTAATCCTATGCCAGCTGGCTTGCTCTATCCCTTCGCCGGTGCCTTTTCCAAAGAGGAAGTCTTTTCATGAGCTCACATCTACGAGTCAGCGAAGTGATTTTCTTGCAATTGCATTTTTTAACAATGGCATAGTATTCAGTCATGAAAATATGAAATTGCACCACTGGCAGCAGCAGTGGGGAACCTAAAGAATGGTTGTGATGTCAAGTGAAATGAGCTAGATACAAAGCACAGATGCCATGTGTTAGGCACATGGAATCTACAGATATTAATTTCACAGATGGCTTGTAGCCATGGTTGCCAGATCTATAGGGAGCAAGGGATAGAGCAAGCTCTGTCAGCAGGTATCTTATAACAGATAGGAGCAGGAGCTTCTGGTCTGCATAGTAGGGTTGCTAGAATTAATGATATGAGTTGTATTTCCAATAGCTGAAAGAGGATTTTGAATGTTCTCGCAATATATATATATATATATATATATATATATATATATATATGTATATATATATATATACATATATATATATATATTTAACTGATAGATATGACAGTTGCCCTGATTTGATCATTCTGTAATGTATGCATGTAGCAGGAAATCACTTTGTTCCCTGAACCTGCACAATTATTGTGTGTCAATCAAAAATCAAACTAAAGGAAAAGACACATCAGATCACATGAGAGCATGGGGCTCACAGAGCGCTGTTCCCCAGAATCTTTATGCTTATATTTTGGGTAGAGAGATATGACGTTTAACCATGGACCGTGTTTCCGTATCCCAGATTCAAAATTGATGAGTCCTTTCAGAGGGTGTGCTTGGGAGAGCAGAGCTTCCTAATCACTTGTTAGCTTAACTATAAACCATTGAAGCTACTAATTTCCCTATAAACACAGGATCCCACTGGAATTGCCCTACACTGTACAGTTCAAAGGGCCTAATAATTGCCCTGTTCTTTCTGATGGAACCGTTTCAACCCCTGCTGAGAGACGCAGAAGACAAAGAATGCCTCATTCCCTGTAACTCCTGGCTCAGATCTTAAGCAGGACCTGTGGTTGCTAACTGAACCTGTGACTTCCTCTCATCAAACCTCTCCGGTAGATGCTGTATTCGGTGGCCTTCCATCCTCCCTGCCACTGGTTCCCACATCCCAGCCTAGAAGCCATAGCATCCTTTTCTCTGCAGACATTAGAGGCAGTCAGAGGCAAAGGCTCCTTTGAGAGTGCTAGAGAGCGGGACAGCCATCCCTCCCTTCCAGTTCCAGGAGGCCCACGCCCAGGCTGCTGGAGCTTGAGGGTGATTTTTGCAATGCTTCCCAGAGGAGACTATGGGAGAACTGCCACCAACCTGCTATGCTGTTTCCTCTTTCCTACTTCAGCCTTGGCTAACTATTTAGGTATTTATTGGATCCTTGTTGATATGTTAATTCATATGATTTATCCTTTGTAAGTGAAAATATACCATAGTTAAAATGCCAGCAGTGGTATATGATTTCAAATAGCAGGAGCAGAAACTGGCTTGTTCGATGTCTGCTACCTCATGTGTCTATGACCACTTAGCTCCCTTCCAATCAAGAGTCTGTTTCACCCCGCTTTCTATTTCTCCCATATTTTCTCCGTTTTATTTTCCCTCTCTTCCAGCTACTGTTTGAAACAGAGGTGTTGCAAACAGCTATCTCAAGGGACTGTGACCTTTCTCTGCCTATCTCATATGAGGCCCCGATGAACATTGCACCCTTTTGGGGGTCAGGATAGAGTAAAAAAAATAACAGATACAGTGTTGACAGATCAATAAGATGCAGATACAGTATCGAGAGATCAATAGAATGCCGTGTGGCCTCAAGTGAGTCTCTCCTAGAGGCGGCTGAACATGAAAAAGAAAAACAAAATATGAACACCAAAAAAGTTGTGACTCAGCGAAGTAAATAGGCTTTAAACATTGTTTCCCTGATGAAGGCTAAGCACGCGTGCAGACGGAAAATACAAAATTCCAGTGTGACAGTTACTGCGCAGGTATATCATTCTTTATTTCATCACCAGGAGACATCGCTCTTCACGTGGTTTGAAAGAAAGAAATGAATGCAGCCTCAGACTCCACCAGAGAACCTTCTCTGGGCAGTGAACGGCAGTTAACACACAGCCGGTCAGAGTGCAGAACGCGAGTGTCTGTGGAGGGCTCGGTCACGAATGTGACAACTTTATCTTAGCTCCCTATCCCCGAAGTTCCGGGACCCTCTCAGAATAAGGGAACCTCCCCAATGCTGCTCACACTGTTCCTCATGTTATGGTGACCCCAGAACATAAAATTTTTGTTGCTACTTCATCACCATAATTTTGCTACTGTTATGGATCATAATGTAAATATTGGATATGCAGGATTTCTGACATGTGACCCTGTGAAAGGGTTGCTCCCCCCCCCCCAAAAAATGGTCACAATCCACAGGTTGAGAAACACTGAGGTAGATGGATTCTGAGAGCCAGACCATCAGGGAGGGGAGGAGGGTGACAGTGTCTTTGAGGTATACCAGGGCCACTGTGCTCACTGAGCCCACAGCGGAGCACAAGACCAAGCCAGTCAACACTGTAGCATGGAGTGGGAGGGACTCGGGAGGCCTCACCCCTAACTGAGGCACTATTGACAGCTAGTACTTTTGGCTGAGAGGGGGCTCAGTTTTCTTAGAGTGTAGGCCTTGATAGGCCAGCCATACGCCAGTGGATGGTCCCACACCCGTAAAAACATGGGCAGCATAAATTTGACTTCACAATTTGTTTTGAAAAATAAATGCCGTGAAGTTATGGACGGTGAGTCTGGGAATAATTATTCTGAGGAATAGGGGGTAAACATGATCAAAACACTTGTACATGTGTATGAAATTCTCAGAGAATTACTAAAAATATTAAAGTAAGACTTCCAGTTCACAATATTTAGGTAAACCTTTGGGAAACGGAGTTCATTTATACTGTCAGTTCAATAAAAGAACGCGTCCTTGACTTACAAGAAAAAGAGATGATGTTGTGTGTGTGTATGTGAGTTCTTTCAGATGAGGGACTGCAGAGGGGTGTCCTTTCTCACAAGACCCCAGAGTCACAACTCCCTTCTAAGTCAAATTGCTAAAACTTAAGTGACTATCAGGAGTTCACTGTCTGGGTCATTTCAGATCTCCATTTGATCCCCCCTGAAGGAGATGGGTCATTCCCAGCCAGTTTGCCCTGGATTAAGTAAATCACAACAATCAACCATCCTAGGCAGCTTGTTGTCATCGTTGGCCAAATGGCCACAGTGTCCCTGATTCAACCTTGTCCTAATCCGTGTTCGCTGTCCCTCATGCCACACACATGGGAAAGTTCTGCCCTTTCCCGTCTATGCTTCCTGGGAAAAAGCCAAACATCCTTTCATAATCAATGTCTGTGTACCCAGAGACCCCTGGCCACCTGCCAAACGCTTATTGGTCATTGAACACCTTGCATGAGGTAATTTTCAATTATCTTATTAAACCGGACTGGGAATCTGGTCCTGTTTCCTTTGATTATAAATGTACCTCGTGTTCTTGCTGCTGATAATAGCAGTGTCTGTGGGTGCCAGTTTTCTGGGCTCCGTCTCATAGGAAATGCTGTCCTGTGCCCTTCATGAGGGAAGGCGCAAGGAACAAAGAGCTGAGAATGAGGAGCAGGACCAGGGACCAGGCTGTCATGTGACTGAATGTGGTCCTTAGTTCCAATAGCATGGTATCAGAATAATCTGATAAAATTTGTAGACTTCTGTGATGGACTCAGCGGGAGAAAAGTAGAACGTGTGTAATATCTTGAGGGAAAATGGCAATTATTTTGCTGATACTCGGCTTTACATCTGGACACAGGTGCTTAAAGCAGTGTCAAAACAGGAGACTGAGAAAGCTAAGTTCTCTTGCTGAAAAAAAAGGCTAATGCTGCCTATGTTTTAGTTAAATATTTGATCATTTTCTGAGTCATCTTAAGAGTAGGGTCCATGGTCTAAATTACAGGTGAAACTTCAAGAACAGTAGCATGGGACTCACAGATTGGTGGCTTCCTGGGGTGACTCTGGTGATATGGAGTGTGGTAGCTGGAAGGAGCGGGAAGCATCCTTGAAACTGCACTGCTTCCGATGGCGACGCTCACAAAAGCATAACTCATTTCCTACTCCAACGGCATTGCTAATGAAAGAGCACCCAAAACCAACAAAGGAGAAATTTGATAACAATGTTTAAAATACATACACAGGAGAGAGGAGGGTTGCGGAGATTGTTTCATCTTAAATTGGAAATACAATAGTCATTGCTACATTTTTGTTGTTGGAAAAAACTGACAAATTGTCAGTTTTTCCATTAAGACTTCTTAGTTTTGAGCCAAACACTAGTTCAATAAAAATAAAAGAAGATACGTGGTATAATTAGATATTACCTTTGTGTGTGCTTTTTGAGTGTGGGAAAGCGGGGTTTATTCAGTCCACAGCCTTAATCTGCAAGTGGGGAAAGTCCTGACAGGGCACCAAGAGTCTTCCATTAACTATGATGTTCTAGAATATTCTAATCCTTGTCCTCTGTGCTTCATTCTAACTAAATGTTGCCCAAAGAGCTAAGAAACTCAACATCTAGAGCCTGTCAGAATTTGGAAATTCATTTTTTTTCTCAGTCTTTTTTTTTTCTGTCCACTCAACTCAAATTATCTGGGAAGAGAAGCCTTCATCTAGGAAATGTTTCCGCCCAGATCGCCTGTAGGCAAGCTTGTGGGATATTTTCTGATTAATGATTGATGTGGGAGGGTCCAGCCCATGGGGGGCAGTGCCAACCCTGAGCAGGTGGTCCTGAGCTATGGAAGAAAGCAGACTGAGCAAACCTTCAGGAACAGGCCAGAAAACAGCACTCCTCCATGGCCTCTGCTTCAGTGGTCTGCCGTGAGCTCCTGCCTAGACTTCCTCAGTGATGGAGTGTGACCTGAGAGTTACAAGATGAGCTAGACCCTATCTAGCCCAAGTCGCCTTTGGCCATGGTGTTTCAGCACAGCAATATAAACCCTAGGAAACCATTGCTCCTTCTTCTAGGTGAATCTAAGTGAATTGTTTCCCCAAATCTAGCAGAATAAGAAACTAAAAGGTAGCATCGAGAGAGAGAGAGAGAGAGAGAGAGAGAGAGAGAGAGAGAGAGAGAGAGAGAGAGAATAACACTGCTAAAAATCTTGGATATATTTGATGTTTTTCGAGAAGCAGATGTGTTAACTGAATCGTCAAATTGTAATTGATTGGGTTATTTTATTGCCCTCTTTGTAACTCTAACATTGGCAGTTCCAGGTTGAGTTGGTATTTTTTCAAAATTGCTGCATAAATAAAATCAATTTATAAATATTTATAAACTTCTTTCATTAATCCTTTTCTGGTTCGGTGTCATGAAGCTGCATAAGTCTAAGGAATTAAAAATAATAAATAAAAGAAACTCTTGAGAGAGTCTGTCTGTGGTACTAAAACTTACCAAGTGTGACGACGTTCACGCCAATTCTCTGCCTGTACTTTGGAAGGTTAAAGTTCCATGCATTGAAGGTGTTGCATGTAATGTATTTAAGTTACTCGTGCTACTCTCTGCTTTTGATGGTATCTGTCTTCTCCATATCTACTAGTTTATCCTGGTGCTGGTCCTCATACAATGATGATTCTACTCCCAAATCGTCTGTGTCTTCCTTCTTTCTCTCTGCTGCATCGAGTTTAACCAACCCTTTTCACATTCCTTGGATTAATAACCGACATTCTGCCATTTATTTTTAATCAGTCCCTTTGTTTAGAAAACAAAAAAAATATTATTTCTCATCACAGCACAGACTCCTTTTGGCAGGATTCAAGTCATGACAAAGACTACCTTACCTACCTTTTGCTCTTGGAATAGCATTTTTATCTCGT
Source organism: Microtus pennsylvanicus (assembly GCF_037038515.1). NCBI lineage: Eukaryota > Metazoa > Chordata > Mammalia > Rodentia > Cricetidae > Microtus > Microtus pennsylvanicus. Next base: position 57,428,582 of record NC_134592.1, on the reverse strand, counting down.
TTCTGCTCTGGTCTGCTCTGGCCGGTGTTCTTGGATCCTGTGCAGGTTTCAGTGATGCAGGCTTTGGTGTGCAAACTTAGAATCAGTGCTCTGTTCACACTCCCTGCCACAGAGTTGCTCACTTTGACTAGAGCCGAGTTCTAATTGAGATTCAGAATTGAGGTCAGAATTTCTCATCTGGGGAGGTTTTGCCTTCTAGGACACCTTGGCAATATTCAGAGGCATTCTGCTTGCCGTGACTGGTGAGTTGCTCCTAGGATCTGGTTGGAAGAAGCCAGGTATGCTGGAAATACACTACATTGTACAGGGAATCTTGCCGTTGAGACCAAACATCAATGACGCCAACATGGAGAAACTATAGAACCCCGTGGTTCAGAACACTGTCTATATTGCTTTCAGGATAGTCACTCAAAGTCTGAAGTCTCCTGTTTTCTCTTCCCCTTTGGCTTGGTCCCTTTATTTTCCTGAACTGTTTTTCCAAACATGTCCAAGCCATGAAACTTAAATCATTCTTTCAAACTCAGCCTAGATGCTATTGATTCCAAACACAGCCTTTCTGGTTTATTCCACTGGACACCAAAAATTTCACTACTGGGCATTCCTGCATTGTTCCGTTTTCTCTTGTGCCATTTTTTTTCTGGTATGTTTATGGCAGGCCTTCTTGTAGGATAGCTGTATCTGTGCCATTTTATAATTCTAGGTGTTTGTATGATGCTTACTAGTTTATAAGACCAAGCAGCAAGGCACCTTAACTCCTGGCTTCTGTGCTGCCTAGCAAGTTTGTAATTGTAGGAACATACTCTAGAATTTCTTTCACCAATAACTGTAACATTTTTTAAAAAATATATATATATTTACCAAAGTCTCTGGAATTCTTTCATTAAATATAAAATGGTCAGTCAAATTGATATGTTCTGGTCACTTACCTAGGTCTCCTCTCATTTTAAAGTTAACTCAAATTTTTTTTTTTTACAAAAAGTGATATCAAGTGACATATTTTGTTATGCATTTTTTGTTTTTATCCACAGAATTTCTTTTTTTAAGTTACTTCTCAGGAATAAGCCAAATGGCTGATGTTTTAATTGCTAATTATATTTAGTATCAAATTATCTCTATTATTTGCCTGTTTCAATTGCCTGTATCTTGAGAAACCATTACATTGAACTTGGAAGAGTTATAGACAAAGGTCCACATGGCATGTCTGTTTTTCATTGGCTAAATGGCCTTTGCCCATCTGATTTTATATTTTTACCTGAGGGTATGCATAACACACCTGTATCAAAGAATCATGGTCTTTATATCGGATAGTGTCTTTGAGGGTTGCTATGAACCACAGATTGCCGGTGTACACTGTTTCTATTCAGAGCCTGTCCCGTGTGTGAACCGGAGCTGAGGGCCAGGACTACAAGGAGACTGTAGTCTACTGCCCTGTTATTAGAACATTACAGTCAGAAGCAGAGGGACTTTCCTTTTAATTACAAGGGATTAAAAAGCAAAGGGTGTCCCTAGAACAGGAAACACACTGTGAAAATGCTTAGTAAGTTCTTGTTAGATTTCTCCTATGACATTGTCATAGAAGTTTATGTCATCATACATATATAGTCTATAGTCAGTTTATCTGGCACCTCACTCAGAAATCACACCTCCTCCCTGGAATGATTTCTTTCCTTCCTTCCTTCTTCTTCCTCCTCCTCCTCCTCCTCCTCCTCCTCTTCCTCCTCCTCCTCTTCTTCTTCTTCTTCTTCTCTCTCTCTCTCCCTCCCTCCCTCCTCCCTGGAATGATTTCCTTCCTTCCTTCCTTCCTTCCTTCCTTCCTTCCTTCCCTTCTCCTCCTCCTCCTTCTCTCTCTCTTTCTCTCTCTCTCTCTCTCTCTCTCTCTCTCTCTCTCTCTCTATCTATCTATCTCTCTTTCTCTCTCTTTCTCTGATTAGGATATGGCTTTCCTTATTGCCTTTGTACTGAAAAGTGAGTTTTTGTTACTTTTTCCTTTCACTCCCTTTTCTGTGACAATTCAAAACTTTTTTTCACTTTTAATTCCATCTTCTGCTGATGCCGGTCCTTTATCTTTCTCTGAGCCATAGGCCTCTGGAATCCGCATGAGGCCATGGCCCTGCTTGTGCCTCCCTTGTGTGGCTCCTGTCCTGGCAGCTGTGCCTCTGAGTAGCTGGGAGTGTTTGGGAACTCCAGCATCCTTAGATCTATCTTTTGGAGATAGGTATTGATTTTCTTGCCTTTGAATGTAAAGGCCCAGAGTGAGCCCTTCCACCCCTCATCTCGGTGCGTGCTGCGCATCAGAAGCTGAAGGTACAGAAGTAACTACGGGAAAATCCATCAAACCAGGGCTGCTGGTGTGAGCAGGCCATGCAGCGCCAGGGTTTCTGTGTATGGACTGGACCGTGGGTGGGGATAATTTGTGTGTACACACTTGGTTTCTTTCTAAAGTCACCACTTTGTGTTTTCCCCTGAAAAGGCTCCACACTGAACTCAGGATATCCTTTCTTCATGATTCAATTTCTGCCTTCAGCTACTTGACTGACCTAATCAAAGTGAAGATTTTGGGGAATTTTGGAGAACAGTTCCTTTCTTCCCACGTGGAGTTCTGGAATAAAGCCCAGCACGTTTCATCGACTTCCCCATAATCACTCTTAAAATGGAGTTGGCAGTTCCTAGCTTCTTCTATTCCTATTAGTTCATGAGTGACAATCAGATTTCCTCTTTGGGAGATTATTCCTCCCCCTTCACCTTCCAGGGAAATAGTATCTCCTTAGTTAGGGACCATACAGTGCAACTATTGTAGCAAGTTAGTCACTATAGAGACAGAGGAGCAAATCCGCTGCACAGAGACCCATAGGAAGGAGCTGAGATTCCATAATGCCCTTCCTACTGCCACCCCCTCCCACCACCAGCCCCGCCCACCATCTCTTACATTGAACATTGAACTTCATGCTCTCTCTATTCTGATTCAGAATAAAAGAAACAAAAATTATTTTAGTGAAAGTACAAAGCCTTTTCATTCTTGATTTTTTTCCCTGAATTTAATTTGTATTTTTAAAAAATATTTATTTATTTATTATATATACATTATTCTGTCTACATGTATGTCTGCATGCCAGAAGAGGGCACCAGACCTCATTACAGATGGTTGTGAGTCACCATGTGGTTGCTGGGAATTGAACTCAGGACCTTTGGAAGAGCAGACAATGCTCTTAACCTTTGAGCCATCTCTCCAGCCCCTAGTTTGCATTTTTGTATAACATTAAAGCATAGTAGCCCTGTGAGGTATCATACAGGAGCATCAATTAGTGGTTACACGATGATTAGATTAACAGCAACAAGAAGCAACATCCAACCACTGTTTGGAGGACTTTTAAGCTCTTACACCCAGCATTCCTACTTCATCACTTGCTTCTTTAACCATGGCTGGCCCCCTTTCTTCAAATCTAAGAACTCTTTGAGCATGCACCATTGCTTACTGAACATCTCTTTAGTTTGTTTTTTAAGAATTCAATTCTTGGCTTTGGCGAGTGTTACCACAAAGCAGATACTCCCTTGGCAAGCTTTCCCCTCACGGAAAGCTTCAGAGCCATGAAGAAGGATTTGAGGGCGGTAGATTAGATCTGGTGGTGGGCAGAGGAAGCTTTGGTTCTAAGTCCGTCTCCTCCTTGCCAGTTATTGGTTAAAAAACCAACAGTAAACGTTAAAGGATGAAGTCAGTGTACCATTGCAACGAGGACATGAAAGCTGTAGGATTCGTAGACAAATGTAGATAAGACATTTTGAGTGGCAGGATTTTTTTCTCCTCACTTCCGTTCTCCAGTCTCTAAGCCACATCCCAGAAGTGCTTATTCATAAAGTATGAATCCAGTGCCCTGGGTTCTCCAAAGAGATGTGAAAGACCCAGATTTCATGTGCAAACCTATTTTGTAGCCATGATGTATGCACAAGGCCATACTTATGGCAGTATGTGTTTGGTTCATACTCCATGCAGAATCTTAAGTGTTGGACTTTACGTCATCCACGTTGCTCCCTGTGACCCTGTGACCGGCTAAAGAGGCTTACCTGTCATTTCCACCTGTTGTTGGAAGTATTCTCATTCTCAGCCTGTTCCATGTGGGCAGATTCTATCTTCACTGTACCGACCCCTTTATGTCGTCCCACGTATCCATTCTAGAACATAAGCCAGCATAGCCAAAGTAAAGGAGAGAGGAATGTTCTTAAGGCCATTTCTTCTCAGTATTTAGTGAGAACAGAACTTCATTTTCTTCCTGTTTTTCCTGGGTTGAAAATTCTGGAGCCTTTTGGGCTTAGCCACATGCTGGGGCTGTACAAACCTTTTATTTCTTGCCCTTACTAATTTTCTTTAAGACCAAATCTCACTTTCTTCTAAATAATTCTCAAAGTTTATTTAACCTTCTTGGAGATTTTTCTCATATTGTCAAAGTCCTACTTTACATTAAACATGTGATTCAGACTTTTTCCAGGAGTATTCTGTATGTAAATCGTCCTGTATGTTAATAGCATGTGCCACAAGATAGCATGATATACTTAAAGGAATAGACGACAACATCTTGGTCAGACTGTAACCCTTGTATAAAATACTTCTCTTTCCCCCTCCCTACACCTCTCTCTCTCTCTCTCTCTCTCTCTCTCTCTCTCTCTCTCTCTCTCTCTCTCTCTCTCTCTCTCAAAATTGTCACAATCATCCACCAGGCTTGTTTAGTACCAGAGATCTTCATGATTTCCACAGATACTCATCATGATTCTTGCTGTGGAAACCTGGCAGTTGAGTTTCTTTGATTCTGCCTGTTTCCTAACCGACAATTAGTTTCTCCCCTTAAGATGTTATATTCTTTCCATCCTGGGAGATGGTGTCCTGAATTTTCACTCTCAAGGTATTTATCTAGGTAGCACTATCTTTCAAATTTTTTAGTTGGTTTCCTTCAACACTTATAGTTCCTGTCTGTCATGTGAGACTTTCATGAATTGAAATGGTACATGAAATTGCTCTTCGGGGATTACACCATACCCAGGGGTTTGTTTTTGTTTTGTTTTTTTAACACTGACTGTTTTTATAAAGATTTTAGCATATATTTGTTCTCAGCTCTACGGGAATACTTCAAAGGACTCTTCTTGTGTTTTTAAATCAAGTTCTGCATACCTCAGGCATAGAGCAAGTGCTTATGAACCAACCGCACCTTCCCGGGTAGGAAGCTTCATCAGAAAGTGGCTTAGGCTTTCAGCATGTGCAATTTAGTTTAAACATAGAGGGAAATTCCCAGATAATCAAAATTGTTTGAAGGGGAGAACCAAGTATTGAAGAACAAGGACTATATTCTCTAGAGATTGCTAAAGGGAAAAATAATTCTATTCTAGTCTAGGGGACTAGAAGATGTACTGAGATTTTATCTGGCTCTGAGATTTTATTAAAATCCTCAATGATAGCAATACTTTTATAACGTGTTTCTAATAGGGACTTTCTACTTTATATATATTTACTCTGTTAAAGACAGCAAATCCAAAATGGTATGAGGAAAACCCAAATGATTTTTGCAGTGACATACAGACTGTGTGATTAAAAGAGGAGCTTGGTGTGTCTGATGGAGTGAGGTTCTGTAGTTATGTCTGATGGAATGTGTTCTATTTGCTCTCTGTCTTCAGATAGCTAAGGACAAATGAACTCTAAAATATCCCTTGTCCTGCCTCACAAATGATAGTAATTCTACCAGTGATGAAGCTTGCTGTTCCTACTCCACCACAGGAATTAACTTTCTCATTTTCTGGCTATAACAAAAGCCAAGAAGTGAATGCCAGTGTCCCTTTCCCCAACCTCTGCCTTCCTTCTGGACCTCTGTATTTCTGCATACTTGAATATTTCTTGTGAGTTTAATTTTTTCCTTTCTACTTCATTTATTTCTGGTTGTTTTAATATCGTTTCCAATTACAGAAATGGAATTTCTAGGGAGAAAAAAAATTACTGCCAATGAGATGAGACTCAGTAACTTTGCTTTCCTGGATAGCTGTTATTTTCAATGATTCATATTAGGGAAATGATGCTAAAAGTTGGTGCTTCAGAGTTCTATGCAAGTATACATCAAGATGATATAATTAAGAGTTCTATCCAGTCCTACTGCTATGTACAGATTTTATAAATAATACATTAGGATGTAACTTTCCTTTTTCTCACCTTATACTATAGACTTTGTCCCTGATAATTAGAAATATGTAATACACTTTTGTGCATAACCTTCAAAATTAACTTACTTATGAATTATAGTTTTGAGTCAATGATAATATTAATAATTCTTTGGTGATAGGAATTGTCCCCTTTATGATAAAAAAGTAACGAAAGCAAAAATGCCCTCTGAACATGACTGCATTGTGCTAAGTCTGATCTAACGCTGGGTGCTCACCTGGCTCTCTTAGCCTGTGGCATTGGCTGAGCATGGCACCGGATAGACCTAGAGTGAATTTGCTGTCTGTCCCCGTGACTTTCCTTTCTATGAGGGAAAGCCAGTTCTCAGCTCTAAAATGAAATGTCCCGGTGAATTGTCCAAAGGAAGATGTGTTCCTCAGTATGTGTTCTTAAATCTTTCCAGTTATTCCCAAAAAGTCTCTTGCTTTGAGCTGTGTTGACATCTCTCTGCCCTCTCAAGTGCCGCCAGCTAACTGATGTGGTCACCGTCTAAAATACTATCTACCTTATTCAGGCCAGCTTAGCTACAACACAGTGTGTGCATGTCTTTCTGAAAAGAAGAAGGACGAGGAAGAAGAGGATGAGATGATGTGGCGATATGGAGATTTGGCTGAAATAAAGAGGGAGAGGCAAAGAAAGACTAATTATTCTTTATATTTGATAAATGCACATCTCTGCTAAACAATCAAAACTGCTTACAGTTTCTCTTGACAGAAAACTCCCATGTGTCCGTTATGGAACAATTGTCTTCCTGTAGGTTTTGGTTCTCTGGATATGAATATATCTTACTAATGCTGAGCGTTTGCAAGGACATATTTTATTAAATAGTAAACGTTCCATCAACAGAGGCATCTTCCCCAGGAATCCACACATAACAATTCAGGGGACTCAATATTTGCCCACCATGAGCTTACGACTGTCAAGAGCTCACCCCACCTATGGCCATCGTCTCCCCTTCCTGCAGAGGCCTCGCATAACCTGTAAAGTAAAACCTGGATGAGTCTCCCAGGGAAATGGTTGGAAAGCAGTGAGTTTATAAGCAAACAAAAGGGAAAAGCAGCAGAAACAGAACCGATCTCCCCAGGATACCCCATTCTGAAGGAATCCAGAGTTGTCCCTAAAGAATGGAAACAGACAACACGGAAGCCTAGCAGGCAGTCTCCCTACAGAGCTGGTGAATTTCCACAGATGCTTCCCAAGGCGCTGAAAAGAAACCAGCGTTGGTTTTCAAGGGGCAGTCAGATATTCCTCTGAAAACATCTCCACAGGCCCTGCCTCCTCTCCCCTCCATTCCTTTCTGTGAAAATATTTATATTTCTCTAGTGATACGTTTTGAGAGAATATGTTAATGTAGTTGCCACTTGTTTTCCTATATGATTCCTCCTCATTTTTAAAATATTTCTTTTTTTTAAGGAGGTACAGATGGTGGAAATGCTTATGGAGAATCCGTTTGGAGTTGAAACACTTGCATTTGAATATTTCCTCGATCATTGATCTTCTATGCAGGACCCCATTTATCACTGTAGACAGCCCCGCTCTTGGTTCTGTTTCTTAATGTGTTACCAGGGGCTTGTCCTGCTATATGCAAATCGGTTGTTTTAGCATAAACTCTCCTTTGCTCACATGTTATTGGTTATTTTTATCACTATCTACTCTGGACCACGTGCTGTGGATTATAAGAAAGACAGAAAAATCTCACCAGCCACATGTACTGACAGTCTGGGTGGAAAGGCAGATCACACACACACAAAATAATTAGTAAGGCAGTGTTCTAATAAGCAGCGTCTTGGGTTGACCTTGGAAGTCACTGTAGCACGTGTTGTGTGACATTGAGATGGGACTCCAGTTGTCTGATGATGACAGAAAAGGAGAAGAAAGTCCATGGGCCTGACTCATCTCGGTGGGGCCTGAAGGTAACTAAGGCTAGTTTGACTAAAGAGATGGAGTGACTCAGAAGAGCACCATGGAAGGGACCAAGGTCAGAATAACATGTGACTGCTACAACAGCCCCTGTTGTCGGCACATGTTGGAAAGCTATGGATATCTTCCAGAAAATATATACTGTTCAAAACCATGCAGATTTTTGTAGGCGATGAGTTGGAAACCCAAAGGAGGCTGACTACTTGGAAATACATTTCTGTAGTTCCTCCTGTGCTGGCACTTATGTAATAATCCCTTGTTTCTCTGTATCTATGGAAGCCATTTCTTTAAAGGTAGCTTTTTTAAATTTTTTTTTAAGCATTTACTGTAAAATCATTGTTTAGTGACAAGAACTGACACTTGAGGAGGAGATAATCTTTTCAGATAGGAAAATGAAAAGATAAAGATAATGGATTTTCAGGGAGGAAATCTACTTTCTGAGTAATTAAAATGATACTGTCTGATAGGGAGCTGAGTGCAACAATTTCCAAGTCTCGTGATAATCTGATGTGTCTTGTTTTAATGATGGGAAGGGAAAAATAAAGCGAACTCTTTGCTCAAGTGGTAAGTCTTCAAAGGTGAAAACTCCCGAACAAGTGGTGAGCCAGCCTGCAGGAGCCACGACTTCCAGCCTTGGGAGAGGGTGCTCAGTGGTGTTTTGGGGAGAAGAAATTTCAAGTTACCTTTTTTGGGCACTGAAATCTTGACTTTGCAAAGCAAGATATTTGTCACCATTATCTGAAGGACCGACCGCAGGACAGGCAAATGTTTCAACCTATGTGTTCTCTTCCATTACAGCAAAGCTGACCTGCTGAAAAATGGTCTTCAAAGCTATGCAGAGGCTGTTAAACTTTTGTCAATACTTAGCCTTCACTTTGCTTTAACTACTGGGCAGTCATTTTTTTTTCTTTTTCTTCTCACATTTACCAAGAGTGGATTTTCGTTTTCAAATCTCGTCATCCTGGTCCTTGCGTGTGAGTCTTCTAAACCTCCCCGTCCTCAGCCACCGTGGTAGGACTGCATTTATGCATTCAACTTCTTCCTCAAGTGATGCTATTTTTTTTCTGCCTCAGCCTGACAGCCACTAATAATAACACATGAGGACAGTCAGACAAAATGAAGACAAATGCCGCTTGTCGCAGCAGAATCATAATGTCCTCGGACTCAGTAAAGACAGTCTAACTGTATGTGGATGCTCTTTATAGCTTATTTAGACCTGGGCTTTTTCCCTGTGGTTTTTTTTTTTTAAAGCACAAACATTGTGTAGAAATACATTAAGGCAACATATGGGCCTGTTAGTTAGCCAAAACAATGTGGAACCGTGGAGAATAGAGATTGGAAGCACAGATGGATCCTGTAAAAAATTCATGAGTGGCATAACAGATCTAAAAGGTAAATTTTAGTCAAAATTCAAGAGGAAAGCATAGCAAATACTTAAGAATTTGGCTTTATGAGGTTTTTCAAATCACACAAGATGAAACATTGTGAATAGTCCACAGATTTGTTTATGCCATAATGTGAAAATCGGAGCTCATCATTCAACAATAATTATGTCTATATAGATTCATGCCATCAGAAGAGGATTGCTGATAAACAATAGTGCTCTGCTTCTATTTGATGTAAACGCTGCAGTATTAAATATCCATATTATTTCCAGCTCAATATTAGAAAGTGTCAGTCATTGTGACAAGTCGGGCACAAGGAGCTCATTGAGCCGTCCTCTGTGTAGCCGAGTGCTGTGGAATAGCCAGGTTTTCATGCTGTATTACTTTGTTGTTAAAATTGAGCTCTAAGCAGTAAATTGGCAAATCACCCTCCCCCTCTTTTACATTTGGTTGTTTTAAACAAACCTGAAGCCTCAAGGAGACATCGGGTTCCTATGTGCGCACAACGGAGACGCATCTGCAGTGCTTAGAACCCTTGTCTTCCCCTGTCAGTAGAGGTCGTCATTGTGGTCTCAGGAAAGACATTCTATCCCAATCATCTAAGAATAACCCAATAAGCATGTGCTTCCTGTCCACACTCTAGCCAGTCTCTTCCAGAAAATGTCCTTAGGAGCCATTTCTGAACAAAGGAATTTTACCTCTGTGGAACGACTTGGTTTCTCGTAGAGTGATGTGGGCAAGAAAGCAGAAAGGCGAGGTGATGGTTCTCTGTGTCTCAGCTTCCAATTATCATGCGTGTGTGTTATAAACTGAGGCTGCCTTTAACAAGACCATCAGCTCTAAAAGCTCTTGGTGTCAGGGTAAGCATGGTGCCGTGTGGGATTCAGATGCTTTGTTCTGTCGTCAGAAAGACAAAACAGAGCACACTTTTCTCGGTGTAGAGGTGCAGGTCACAATTGCTCTGATCTGCTAGGAACTACGTAATCATAGACATGAGGCAGATAAGTTGTATCGAATTTAGTTTTCCTTTATAATTAATGAGACTGTTAGGGAAGGACTTCACATCCCCTAAAAAGACACTCACACATTATTTCAGCAGCCAGAAAATTATTTGGAAGGAAAGGTGATGAAAGTGGAGGTGGTCGCCTTCACAGAAAGTAAATGGAAGTTTATGCTATTTTAGTTGTTTATTTTTTTCTATAGATAATATAAAATGGGAATAGGTTTTGTAGTGAACTTTGCCCCTTTGATGCTAACGCCACTGGTAGGACCTTGAGACAGCACATTGAACTTTCTGATGGTTGTCCTAATGGCCCTTTCAGATAGTCTGGGGTGTCCTTAGTGAATTGAAGTTTGCATTAGTGAGCTCACTGAGCAGCCGGGCCAAGACTAATTCTCGGCTCTGTACGCCATTTCACACATTGTCAGCTCTCAGCAAGTGTTATATGATAACATTTTGAGATCCTCGTCTGTGAGTTGATGGGGAAATATCAAATAGCATATACAAGGTTTGCCAACTAACTTGAGTCCCATTCAAGGCTATGTTGTAGAAGACGGTAAAGATGATGGTGTGTTTTGTCTCCTTTGGAGAAAAAAAAAAGAAATTTACTTTCAAAATTTAATGGAGATTTAAGAAAGACTATAAGCAAAAAAAAATATAGAGAGAGACAGGAAAGTAAAAAAAAAATTCTGTGAATAAAGAAGGAATTTATCTTTCATTTTCACTGACTATACCTTTCTCGAAGAAGGACATGCAGAATGTCAGTCATATGAGAAAGTATCCTCACACATGCATGTGTGTGTCTTCAGTGCTTTAACTGTCCTAAGTACTGGTATGAGTACCTGCTAGAATAGCCGATATATGTTTGTCGAGTAAATTTTTATCCACTTTCCAATTCTTGTCTAAGGAAGCCTCAGGTCTTTTGTGTCTCTTTAAAGGTATTACCTGGCTAATACTTACCAACAAAGATAGTTGCAAAGGGCGTATTTCAACAACAACAGGCCAGTACGGGTGAATGAGGAGAATGAGATAGAATGCTTTTAAATTCAGTCAAAAGTTCATCTTCTTTTTTTTCTATAGGAAGACTCCAGTGGTGGTGGGAACCTTTTGTTTGTGTAGTATAGACTCTGTATGGGGTGGGCACACCAGCAGCAAACACATTTGAATGAGGCATGCTTAGTGCTGCTTTGGAATAGCTGAAGGCCGTTCATGCCAGCCCTCTCTCCTGAGGGAGGGTGGTGTGCACAGCAGAATTCCTGAAACGTGTAAGTCCAGACAGAATTCTGCAGTAGCATCTTGATGACCATGGTGGGTTGCCTGAAGAAACCAGGAGCTAGTTTCAGACTTAAGTATCCGGAATTCAAGAAGGGCATGAAGACCTTGCAGATGGTCAAAGTCTAGTGAATTGGTTATCCTTGCTGATGGGAGCCATTTTGCCTTTTGCATGAATTTAAATTATTTAATTTAATTTTGTTTAATTTATGCACTGTCATTAAGTTCAGTTCAGGGAGTTGAGAGGCCTAATTGGTTATATTTGACATCGCCTTCTAGAAACTATTTCATGCAGAAACACTGTGCTGACTGCCTAAAAGTAGAGTCTATGCCACCAGATACATTTATTATTGTTTATTATTTTTATTATTATAAAAATAGTTTTATTAATTTTTTATTATTTTAATTATTTATTTACTCTTTGGTCTGTGTCAAATTTGGACATATATATATGTGTGTGTGTGTGTATATATATATATATATATATATATATATATGTAACCACATTGTTTATTGATACATATATGTATCTATAGTATTTTTAAGGCAAAATTGAGAGGAGGCACATACATGTACTTTAACTGAGCCAACATATTTTGAAAACCTAACGTATTCCAGGCATAGAGATTCAGTGAATGTGAGCTAAATGTTTTTCTAAAGGAGAAAAGCAGACTTCAAAACAATAATTACAGATGTGATTAATAAGTGTTAAGAGTAGGGTATTGAGGATGTTCATAGCAAAGTAAATTACTGAAGGCCACAACCCAACGAAGAGTATGGCAGGCTTGTGAACTGCGAGTTCTCTACCTTCTGAAATCTCAGGCATTCTTACAGATATTCAGGGTAGCAAAGATCACTAGGGGGCAAGGTAAACTCGAGATTTGTGGCATATAAATTGACGAGAATGTGAATACTAAAATATACTAAGAAAAAAGTTCTTATACCTACAGCAAAGTTAGTGCAACTGCAGATGTAACACCTTATTTTTTATTAATCAAATTTTTTATTTATTTTATATCCCGACTGCAGTTTCCCCTCCCCTTGCTCCTCGCATCCTCCTCCTCACCGCCCCTCTGGCCCCCATCCACTTCTTCTCTGTTTCTGTTCAGGAAGGGTCAGGCCTCCCATGGGTGTCCACAAGCATGGCATATCAAGGTGAGGTAGGACTAAACTTCTCCCATTGTACTTAGACTGGGTGGCAGCCCAGTATGGGGGATAGGTTCCCAAAAGCCATCTTAAGTGTTAGAGATCGGACCTGATCCAACTGCTAAGAGTCCCACGAATAGACCAAGCTACACAACTGTCACACATATGTAGAGAGCCTGAATCAGGCCAATGCAGGTTCCGTGGCTTAGAATCTGTGAGCTCCTATGAGCACAGGTTAGCTGTTTCTGTGTGTTCCCTTGTGATGACCTGGACTCCCCTGGCTTGTACAATACTTCCTCCCACTCCTCAACAGGATTCCCAGAGTCCAGGCCAGTGCTTTGCTGTGGCTCTGTGCATTTGTTTCTGTCAGTTACTGTGAGAAGGCTCTCTGATGACCCTAAGGGTGGGCATTTATTTGCTTACAGGAGATGGCCAGTTCAGGCACCCTCTCCACTATTGCTAGGAATCTTAGCTGGGGTCATCCTTGAAGATTCCTGGGAATTTCCGGGGCATCAGGTTTATCCCTAACCCTGAAATGCTCCCCTCATCAAAACCTCTCTTCCATTGCTCTCCCTGCTGTCCCACCCAAACCCACCCAACCCAATCCTTCATGTTCCCATTCTCCCCATCTCCAGTTTACCCAGGAGATCTCGTCTGTTTCCCCTTCCCAGGGAAATCCATGTGTCCCTCTTTGGGCTCTCCTTGTTAGCTAACCCCTCTGGGATTGTGGCTTAGAGCTGGATTATCCTTTACTTTACAGCTAATATCCACTTGTGAGTACATACCATGTTTGTCTTTCCAGCCCTGGGTTACTTCACTCAGGATAATTTTTTTCTAGTTCCATCCATTTGCTTGCAAATTTCATAATGTCATTATTTCTTACAGCTGTATAAAGGTACCACATTTTCTTCATCCAGTCTTTGGTTGAGGGACACTTGGTTGTTTCCAGGTTCTAGCTATTACGAATAACACTGCTGTGAACATAGTTGAGTAAGTGTCCTTGTGGTATGATTGTGCCCAAGATTGGCATAGCAGGGTCTTGAAGTAGATTGAATCCCAATTTTCCAAGAAACCACCTTATCAGTTTTCAAAGTTTGCACTTCTACCAACAGAGAGTGTTTCCCTTGCTCCACATGTTCTCTCATATAGGCTATCATTAGTGTTTTTGATCATCACCATTCTGACAGGGTAACACCTTCTTTTAGAGAAACGACAACCACAGGCTTTGAAGTTCCTCTCAAGACAATGATGCACTTGATAAAGAAATGCTGATTATGGTAACTTGATTGTTACATCTCATATACATATATTGAATTACAGTCTTATAACCCAGAAATACATGCTAATGCTATGCATCTATTAAAATTTTCAAGGGGAGTCATGATACATTGGTAGGAAGAGTGAATTAAAAGAAATCAACTTCCTTCACCTGGCAGTGTGGCACACACCTTTATTCCCAGCACTCCAGTGGCAGACGCAGGCTGATCTCTGTGAGTTCGAGGCCAACCTGATCTACAGAGAGAGTTTCAGGACAGACTCCAAAGCTACAGAGAAACCCTTTCTTGAACACGCCCCCCCCCCAAAAGAAAAGAAGATCATCTTCCCCATTCAATAATATTGACCATAAGTCAGTTATATATCTAAGTTCCCAGGTCTGGTAGGCAAAACTGAACAGTAAGTATAGTTCCCAAGAAGGAGACAAAATTATGACTCAGTTATCATACATGAAAACAAATTGTAACTCTAATAAGTTTTCTAAGAGAAGGCAAGTGGCATGACACCCAGCAGGAGTTGGCCTGCCTAGTTTAAACATTTCCTTGAGATGTGATATTTAATTTGAGAGTTAAAGGATAAACAATAACTCAAAAAGAACCAAATATACTAAGGAAATAAAATAGCATGAGCCAAGACATAACTGAAGGACAAAAACATTACAATGAAGCTTTTTAAAGAAAACAAAGGTAGCTTTAGCCAAAAGGAGAAGGGCTGATATAGGGACTGAGACCAAGTACCCTTACTGACCCAGGAGGGCTGGGGAGATTCTCGGCTAACAGGAAGGGTTTGGGGCAGGTGTAGTCAATTTTGGTCAGTTGAGATCCACGCAGACGAGGCACCAAATAAGATGCAAGCTTGCCAGTCAGAGCCTGTGGGAGAGTCTTACCTGGTCAATTCGTGGTGGTTTCAGTAAGCCTTAGATGGAGAAGGAGATTCAGAAGTACTGGACTCATCTTATGCCGGGTTTATTCTGATGTGTCAGGTGGAGCAGAAAGCATTTAGACACAGACCTGGGGCTGGCAGCAAGGGTTAGTAAGGGACACAGGTATGTGAGTCAGGTGGCTATGGACGTGGGATTGAAGCCACTGAGGTTTAGTGAGGTGGAGGGGCAGCTTTTAAAAGGAGAGGAGATCTGACTCTGACTGATGCTAACACTGAATGCTGTGTAGGGAAAAGGCCCACAAGGCCTGGAAATGTAGGAAGATGGCCCAGAAAGGACAATGCCCTTGCCTTGGAAGCCAAGAGAAAGACGATGTGTTCCAGACAATGAGAGTATAAACAGTCAAATGCTGCAGTCGGTGAAGGAGAGCTGGACCTGAAATCGTCTGTCGTCATCAGGACCATTCGGGTGATAGCATTGAGAGAACATCGATGATGGGTATAGAGAACGGAGGGTAGATGGGGAGTGACTCAGCAGTAGACCATGAAGTAAGGTGCTTGTCCTTCACTTAATTCATATGTAGCTGAATGATGAAAGTAGGAGTCCACCTCTGGGAGGATACATACAGAGTTCAAATGGGGTGTTCTAGATGGCGGGAGTTGATGAGTACATCAGCTGTGCTCCAGTACAAGTAGCAAATGGCTATTTATATTACTAGATGTTTTTAATTTTATTAAATATTCTTACCATTTAGCAAGTAATGATGGCTTTACTAAATGTATTACTTATTTCATATAAATATTAGAGTGGAGCTCTTGAGTGGATGCGGGGTGACTGCATTTACTAAAAAACCATGCTCAAAGCAGTTTCTCCCATGTTTCCATTAACATGTATGGAACCCAGAGGCCCCTTCGTTTCTGTGTGGTTCTATTTACAGTAGAAGCAGGGAAACGCCGCTCATTCTGTTTTCTGTTCATTGTTTGTATTTGTTTAGAAGAGAATAAAATTATTTTCCATGCTTTTTTTTCACTTATATTTATTTGAGATTCTTACCATTTATTGGCCAGAACTGAGCTATTAGTCCATCCACAAAGAGCCATCAGTATCATCTGACCCTGTAGTATCTCCCTTCATGGGAGCTGCTTAGGACCCCATATTCTTTGGCCTCCGTTTGAGTCCTACTGTGTTAGAGACTGGAGCCAAACCGAGTGCTTTGCGAAGAAAAGCTTCTGGGAAGCTGGGTGTGCTGCTGTCTGGGGAAGCATAGGGCACAGCTGTGGACAACAGTGATTGACCCCTCAAGGGATATGAGCCAGTAAAGGGGAGAATGGAGAGGAGAGGAAGCTGGCGAGGAGTGGAGGAGCGTGACAGCCCCCAGGGATGGATGGCCTTCTCTGAGAAGACTGCATCTCTGTGCCAAGAAAACAGACTGGAGAAAGGGGTGTGAACAGAGACAGGCAGGTAAGGAGGAGGGACGCTGACCTGGGTGTTCCTTCCTCTTAGTCTCTGAGGGCAGAAAGTTGTCGCAGGTAGACTGTACCACAGTTCCGAGCCCGAGAAGAGAGTGAGCCGATTCTTTTGGAATCCTCGGAGTGAATTGGGCTGGTGGCCTGCCTGTGATAATGAAGTCTTCAGAGTGGGCTTATGGAATGTGCCGCTGAAAGTTTCAGGCTTGGAGTTCAGACAGTTGAAAACCTCTTAGCTGAATAGACTGTTCTCAAGGGGAGAGTGGAATGATGAACCAGAGGTGATGGCCGAGGGAGGTTTCAGAAAGCGACAGGCTGTGGGCCCAGCATGTCGCCATGCCCTTACATTTTGCATGCATTTGACAAAAGTCTTGTGTTTGTGTTACAGTGCCCTTTCTATGAAGGAAGTTTTAGATTGCTCTGGAGATGTCACATCTGTGAAGAAGGGTGGCAGATTTCCTTTATCATAGTATGCAAGACAAGAAGCCAGAGGCTTTAATTTGGCTTACCTTGACTGCCTTTTGACCTGCTCTGTTTGACTTTAGTGATGGATAACTCCTCTCGCAGGCATGGTTTTATGGGCCTTGCACAAATCTTGGTAAATGATATGTACAGCGTGAGGCGGAAGACCTCATTCTGCCCAGCTGGCTTCATCATTGCTGCACTGTAGCAGAGATATGGGTGTCATTTCCTGAGGCCCTTGACAATTTCAATGATATTGACATCTTATTTTTATAAAAATAATCTGCTCCCTATGGAATGGCGGTCGTTAGGGAAGCATGTTAAGCAACCTCTATATATATGTCCCAGCTGTTGCCTACAGGGAACCTGGAACCTGTTTCTGCCCCATGATATGGCACTTATTGGACTGTTCTCAGAAGTATAAGTGTGTATTATATTAAGTGGTAGATACACACACACACACACACACACACACACACACACACAGATTTTTCGCTACAAATATTATGTGGCTCAATAACCGTAATGACATTACTCTTATACCATGGCAGGTTTTAGAATATCTGTTCCTGACTTGGTGTCTGTATGTTCATATGTGTGGACAGCAGTGTGCATGCATGGGTGTGCACACACATTTGGAGACCAGCAGTCAAGTTCCAGTTATGATTTCTCAGTCGCTTTCTACCTCAGGTTTTGGACCAGCATCTCTCACTGAACTTGACCTGATGTTCACCAGTTAAGCTAGCCTGGCTGGCCAGAGAAACCCAGGATCCATTCTCACCAGCTCCATGGCAATAGGCTTGCAAGCGCACAGTGCTGTGCTGGCTTTTTTACGTAGGTGACTGGATCTGAACTCAGTTCCTAATGCTTGCACAGACTCTACTTTATCTATCGAGCTGTCTCTCCAGCTCCCAACCACTGGTGTTTAAGACATCCCTCTGCAGTATCTAGTGCCGAGACAGTATCTTCTCCATGAATTTGACCAGGAATGAACAGGATGGCGGAGGATCATCATTCATGACATGAGAAGACCATAAAGACACTCTGCTCTCAGGAAACTGGAAGAGTCAGCTACTTTGAACATCAACAAACTTACTGGAATCTGAGATCTTCAGGATGGTGTTTTTTTTTTTATTTGTTCACAACTTTATTTCATCCTCATAATAAGACCTGACCCAAAAAATGCTCAAATCGTGTTTGTTGACTGAAGAACTGACTTCGAAAACACAATATTCTATAAATGCTCATGTCTTAACAAAACAGGTCTCGTTTCTTAGTTGTGGGGTTGGTGATGAAGTCCACCATCCCCAGAGAATGGGGGAAAGGGAACATATGTCATGAACTTAAACAGCTGTAGTTATTCAGTGGTTACTATTAGTTAAACTAGCTCTGCCAGGATGACATGTGCCTGCGTGTTGCTGCGACCATTTATACTCTTGTAACTTGTAGAACCCCTACAAGAAGTGATCAGGTGTCTTGTCACAACCGTGGGGAATGTTTCGTTCGGGATCAAGATGAAGAATCTGCAGACTCAAATTCAATGCACAGTAGCTTATAATCTACCCAGAGTTCTTCAGCAAGGGCATTCATCCATAGGAGTATGGCTCTTACCATAGGATAGTGGATCACTCATGCACATGAGCTACATCAGGCTTCAGGTCCCATACTTTGCTGCTTGCTGCGAGACTTTATTTTTACCCTCTGACCTTCAGTGTCCACTATCTAGATAATAAAGATACCGCTAACTCGTATCCCTAATTTCCTAGCTGCTGAGACTGAAGGAAATATCACTTAGCACAGTGCCTGGCACAAAGAGTGGCTGATTTCTGTGAGCTGTTATTATCGACTATAATTAGTTTCTACGATCTGCATACAAATTTGTTTACAGATGTATCTAAATCCCTTACCTGTGTTTGCTGGTACTAAGTTCAAGTAAAGTAGCGTAAATTACAAGGTTGCTAATGTTGAACATTAATGTTCATTATAGATTAAAACATGAAAATTTTACCTCCTCCAGCATCCCATTTCATCTGGCTGATTAGGAAAGTTCCCTTATGAAAGTGGCACAGTCCCGTGTTAATGGGTGTTTCCAGGTGTTTAGGTTCATTGAGTTCAGTGCCAAGCCTTAAACCAGAGGTGGACTTGGGGCCAAGTGTGAGTATTAGCTGTGTAATCAGCACGGGAAATGCAGTGCTCTGCCTCCCAGTCACCTGGCTACCACGACTGCCACTGATTCAATATGAGACGAACAGTTTATGAGTGATAGCATTGGCTTCAGTGTTCTAGATAATTAAAATCCATCAGCGTTCACTGCTGACTGCAGTGTAGGCTACCCTGCTCTGCTGATAGACTGCTGCGGAGTATAGCCACAAAGCCAGCCAGCTTGTGGGTGCGTTCCCCATGTACTTTTACATAAATTTAATTAACGCTGGAAACTCTGAGAAAGAAACTGAGATGGTGAGGAGCTTAGAGATCACATCGTTTGCTGTTGAAGAAACTACACATATTTGAGTTTGAAAATCAAAAAAGTGGCTCCCAAATGCTTGTGTGGATGTCACATAAAAGAGGACAGACAGGCACCTTGCCCTTGCAAAAGAAAAGTTAAAAAACTACTGGGTGTGTAAAGGATACCCCAAGTTGGTATTAGTCAAATGAACCAGCATCTATGATATGCAGAAGGATGCTCTAAGGCCCTTGGTTGCTGACTCTCCTTCCCAAGCTGGGGACATGGGTGGTCTGGGACCATGTCAACACCAGGTATTCCAGCTCCTATCTAGGGTGCTGTTGTTTCATCCTGAGCTAGTTCTTGAGTCTACACAATGTTCAGCGCGTTTGTTTAGAGACTTGTACTGCTCAGACAAGTTCAGGTCCTAGATCAAGTTTTCCCTGGACAGAATTGTTTTATTCAATTCTACAAAGTTCCTGACCGTTTATCATTGGATTTATTCTTCTGGTTGATGCTGTTGATTAACATGAGAGAGAGGCACTAGCTGGAACAGTCATCATTAAATTTTTTTAAAAGTTTAAATGATATTTATTTCCTTTAACCATAAATTAGTGATAGCATCCTTGGGCGTCTTGGCACGTTTCTGTAATGCCAGCGCCAGGAGACAGAGATTCCGAAAGTTGGCTGACTAGCAAGTCTACCAGTCATTGAGCTATTGAGGAAGACTCCTGCCTTCAGTCTCTGGCCTCCACACACTCACACATGGCTGCACACACACAGACACACACACATGGTTGCACACCCACAGACACAGCTTATACAGAGAAAAGGAGGATATTCTGATTTTCGAATGCGTTTTAGAGTTTCTCAGTATCGCCATAAGCATAGATTTGCTTTGATCTCTACATGTGAACCTGAGTGAGTTCCAAACAATAAAGAAATGGAAATGAAAAGCCGCTCTCTGAGAAGTCCTGTGGCACCCATCAAACTAAACTGCAGGAAACTCTAGGTATACTCGGGGAAGCAAGGGAGGTGGGGAACAGCAGTTATAACTCTGGTTTTTGGGAAATACACCTGATAAAACAGGTATCAGGAGGAAGGTTTGTTTTGGCTAATGGTATGAAAGTATAATGCATCATGATGGCAAGAGGCTACCTGCCCACATCTTGACAGGTCAAGCATCACAGAGATGAGTGCCAGGTCACCTGACTTCATCTCATATCCCTTTCTATTATTCCCATACTGGATAAAATGTGATTTCACCCACATTCAGGGAAGGCCTTCTGTCTTCAGTTAAAGGACTTTGGATATACAGACATTCCCACGGGTGTGTCTCCTAGGGATTCCAAGTCCAGTTAGATTGGCAGTGGAGATTAACCATCACACAGGGTTTGTGAAGGTAAATGAGGAGGTATCATAGGTTGTTTGGCAATAATTCCCATTGTCAAGCAGAATCAGGGTGTCACTCCCTGGTGGCAGAGGTAGTTGCTAGGCAGGTGTCCCTGTATCTTGCAGGGCCTTGGTACAAGGTGGCTGTGGTTGTGGCAGTCTCTTGTCAAGGTGCCTATCAAGCAGGAATGGATGAAATGCCTTCATGACCGCCTAGCATTCTTTAGTTATTTCTTTAGGTTTAATACATGATGACATTTTTATTTTGATAATTTTGATAATTTTAATAATCTTATAGTAATGATGATTTCATCTCCTGGCTCTTCTTTACCTTAAGCAATAGTCTCTAAATTATAATACTTCTTTATCCATATTTCTGTTTTAAGAGTTGCAAAGACAAAACCTGTCCTGTGTAGCAGATGCCCATGCGCACTGGAGCAAGAGTCTGGGGGGAGGGGGCAAAGGAAGCCCTGCCTTTTCTCCTGTACACTATCTCATCTCATCAGTTCTGGGGAGAATATTCCCTCTTCATTTATGTACAGGGGGCTCCTGCCAATGTGTGTGCACACACAGAGGCTCTAGAAATTTGCAGGTGAATTTGAGTGGGTATCCTGAAAGTTCCAATAAATTTGTCAGAAATGGTACCTAATGAGGATCATGAAAGAACAGAAGGGGTAATCGTTGCTCTTGTCTGCTTGTGGAAACAGTCAGGGTCATAAGTCAGTGGGGTGGGACAAGGACCCCATCAGTTTCTTGGTTTTGTTCATTCCCCCCCTTTAATAAAGAAAGATTAAATGTTTCCTAGATATTCCGAATTATTCACTGGGCTGCTCTTGTTTGTGATTTGCTAGTGAGCTACAGAGCACACCTTGTTTGGTGTGCAGAAAGCCACTCTCGGGAGTTTTATCGCATTCTTCAGAATATTGAAGACCTTAGCAGAGCTCACGGTGTGGCCTGATGCCAATAATGTTTGTCTCTCTCTTCTCCAACCGTGTTTCCACACTGTGACAAGGCGATCTTTCCAAACACAGTTGGTCTCAAACAGTGATTTGCTGGCGCTTTGATATTTTCCTAGAAGCATGAGTTGAGCAAAGGAATTGGCCTCCGATATCATCCAGCACCAGAGCGAGCACTCAAGGAGGGTGGTAGACTTACATTTCATTTCCACGTTCATCTTCTCCCTGTAAATTAAATTATTAATTTTCCCACATGCCTTCTTGTTTAATGAGAGGAGTGATGGCCTTTATCTGTGTGTGTGTGCAAGCAAAACATCCCAGCAGGAGATCCTGAACTGCCCAGATGAGCTGAAAGCTTACGCAGGCACATGTGTCTGGCTTGGTACAGTCTGTGTCATTTGTAGAAGTCTTGCTGACTGTTGGCATCATAGACACAGGAGAACACGAGCTTCGATATACTTCCCTCCACACAGAGCCAAAGATGAAAGCTCTTTTAGGAGTACAAAGAAAAGATCAAAAGAGGGGAAAATAATGGCATTTAAAATGCACATGTGAGATGCAGTATTATTATGTGATTGTTTTTCTTGGTTCCATTAGAAAGCTACTGTTTTCTGTGACCAATGTTGGTTTATTACTTTCCGTGTTTCAGAAAGAAAATACCCATACCGACTTGATTTTGAATCGTTAGCTGTATGAATTCTGTAGTATTTGGCCTTTCCAGCCTCTCACAGCAGATCCCTTACTGCCACAAGTACCAGTGCCTTATTCTGATTTCATAAAGGGGCGTGCATATGGTAGGTAGTTTATTAGCAGGATTTCCTATTATTAAAGAGGAAATTTTATTTATTCGTTCATTGATATCGTATTGTATGTCAGATCTCCCAATCATATTCACCTCTATTTTACCTTTTCAAACTTTGACTGAACACCTTTTCCCCAGCAGGTTCCCTTTCTATTTTCATGTCCTTTAAAGGGGGGTTTTTAATGAATGAGTTTAATTAGGTTCCTTGCTTGAACATGGGTATGGGGTTTATTGACTAGAGTATCCATAACTACCATTCAGTGCCTAGATCTCCTCCCCTGGATTTATTTACTGCCAGTGGGTCCGCATAGAGAGTAGGGTCTCCATGCTCCACTCCCACTGAGGGTGGAGTGCCGGGATCAGTCTTAAGCAGGTCCTCTGCACATAACCACAGTTGTTCTGAGTTTGTGGATACAAAAGCCTGGTCATGTCCAGGAGTCGTGATTTACAGTAGTGCCCTCCACCCTCCAGCTCTTGCATCCCCTCCACCTCCTTGGGCACTGGAGGGGGTGAGGCAGAGGATTCCATTCAAGGGGAAGATAGTGCATAAAAGCTTTTACTTAAAACCAATAAATACTTTTTTGTTTTGTTTCATGCTATTCCGGTATTGGAAATCCTGCCAACTTGGGAGCAATGTAATCCCTATGTCTTAATTCTAGAGTGTTTGATTTATGACTGCATGGCCTGAGCGTATGTCACCTCAGTGATTACAGAGGATTTCAGACTGTTATTTTAAAGATTTGTTAGTGCTTGTCTTTGTTTTACAAATGTCAGCATCTTCTTTGGGGATATGAAGTTCACCTTTCTTCAATAAGTGGAAATGATGTATCCATTTATTAAAATTAAATGTAAACTTTAAGAAGAAGCTGAGAGGAATTGGCCTAAGTGCCTCTGACTGCCTCAACAGTTGGTATTCTACTTGTTAGTCATTCCACTGGGGGGAAAACTAGTTCTCTGATTTGTCACACAATTTACCCTTCCTTTGTAAAAGTGATGTCATTCAGTTGATGTGAGACATCACATTTTTAATGTTATTTTTAATGTCACCCATTATAGAATGTGGAGGTGCTTCTTATAACATTTTGTTTTAAGACGTATAAAGTTCAATCTTTAAAAAAAAATTAAGAGAGCTGAGGCTCGAGAGATGGCTCAGTTAGTAAAGTATTTGACAAATGATCATGACTCTGAGTTCACATCCGTATCACCATGTGAAATAGTGGGTGTCTGTAACTCCACCATTGGGTGAGGCAGAGATGGGCAGAGCCCTAGAGGTTAACAGCTGCCCAAATCAATGAACTCCAGATCCAGTCAGAGACCCCGCCTCGTAAAATCAGGTGAAGAGAAGCTGAGGAAGACAGTAGGCACTAATCTCTGGCCTTCGCAAGCTTTCAGCTGCCCATAAATGCTGTCATAGTTCATGTTTCTATTGCTGTGATGACAGGCCATGGCCAAAAAGCAAGTTGGGGAGGAAAGGGTTTATTTGCATTACACTTCCATCACCAAAGAAAGTCCATACAGGAACTCAAACAGGGTAGGAGCCTAGAGGTAGGAGATAATGTCAGGGCCACGGAGGGGTGCTGCTTGTTGGCTTGTTCCTCATGGATTGCTCAGCCTGCTTTGTTATACAACCCAGGATCACTAGCCCAGGGGTGGCACCACCTCCAATGGGCTGGGCCCTCCTCCATCAATCACTAAAGAAGACAATGCCTTACACCTGGATCTTCGGGAGGCATTTTCTCCGTTGGGGTTCCCTACTTTCATATAATTCTAGCTTGTGTCATGTTGACCTAAGACTAGCCGTGACAATTGCCTACTCATACGCACACATGCACACATACCATGAACATACACACCACACATATATGCAGTTACTTTAAGCATTCTTACTTAATACATCTAGATAATTTATAAAGGAAAAAAGCTGAAGAATTCCCTAAGCCCCTCAGCTGGACAGGAGGAAACTGTCTTTCACTGTCAAATGAGAGAGTTTCTAATAAAACGGGGAAATGTGCATGGCTTTTAAAAATCATAATGCACTATATTCTTTTGGGAAAAATTATTTCTTTTAAATATTTCTGTAACTTTGCCTTGCGTTGCTATATAAATATAATTAAGTGGAACATCTAGTTATGCAGCTTGTAGGCTCTAGCTTTGTTTGCGCTTCTTTAAGAACTATCTAACTTTAATATATTTTATATTTTCATAGGGCAAGTATCACAAAAGTCTCATGCTTCTCCGCTTGTGAGTGTATAAATCTCAATCTCTGGGCGGCTAGTGAAGCCGTTGGCTTGTTTGGAATGGACCTTTGCTAAACCTCAGCGGAGTTAATTCACAGTGCCATGTTGGCTCCTCTTGGAATCGTAGGCTCATTTTTCACGTTCGTTTACAAAGGAGCCCTCTGCTGGACAGCTCTGCGTGCTCCTGCACGCACACACATGTTTATGTATGATTTATAGGCCGCATCTAAGATAGCCCAAAAGCCGTTTGTGGCGGAGATGCCCCTGCCGCAGCCTGGGGGCATAGCTGAAACCTGTTTTGTCATCAGTTTCTCACATTTAATGAACGTGCAATTGTCTAAAAATAAAACGTTCATCCTTCAAGTTTACTGTAAATCACTGTACATCAGCATATCCCCACACATGAGATAATCGTGCTAAATTAACATTCATTACCAATGATTTTAGTAATGAATTATTCAGCGGATTGGCAATTATCACACACATTTCTAGAGCAATTACTTTATTACATAGGTATTCCATGTCATTGATTTTTTACTTGTCTGTACGGCATATGTAAATGTGAGAAATCTTTCCATCATCATACTTTTGAGTAGAAGAAGTTTTAATGTGCGCTTGTTCCATGTCATCAGGGTGTGAGAGTACATGTTTAATATTAACTACATTTCAGGAGACTTACAGATGTCAGAAAATTTCTATGATAAAATGGTGGACGAGGAACCCCGATCCCCATCCCTCAAAAACAATAACACCCTGGACCACAAAATTATAGAAATGGCATGTTTTACTGGATAGTTTAGTAGCTCATCATTGGCATGATTGTGTTTTGAAGCTGTTGTTATTGAAAAGTGTGATAAATCATTTAATAGCTGTAGATAAACCTGCAGTTAGCCTTGGCTGTAAAACAGCACAGGGAAACCACATAGAGCCAGACCATCTTTGGAGTCAGAGAGGCGGAGTTCGGATCCTGACTTTTGTCACTCCAAACTGTTTAACCTCATCTTCTCAGAGGGAGCTGTGCCATGATTTGAGAACCGTGGTAAGGGCCAGTGACAACCAGATAACTGACCGGAGCTGCTAAGATTTCTCTACACACGTAGAGAGAATTGCAAGATTTCTTAGAATGGCTTCCTGTTGCTTTGCTTACCAAGTAACTGGTAAGCCAGCAGTCTGATTCTGGGGGTTCATTTATGTATAATGATTTAAGCGCAAGAAGTGTTGGGTACCGGTCTCATCTTGGCTGACTTTGGAGTTAGACCTGAGTCAAAAATCAAAAGCCTGGAGACAGACCCTTCCGGGAAATGATCTAACAAACCATGTGAGACATAAAAGCTTTGTTTGGTGCAGGCATAGGTTTTTAAAAATCTGCTCAAAGGTATAAAGAAGAGAAATTATATTTAATCATTTAATAATTATTGTTTTAAAATATTTCCATGATTAACAATAAGATCCAGTGATTAATGATAAAAGGCATTGTTAGACCACTCCCAACTTGTTAAAATATTCACTCATTAAAGTTCCAATTCTTCAGATTGATTCTTTTGAATATGCCTAAGAAAATGATGCAAATAGTTTCACAGAAGCTTGTATATACAAACGTACTTTTATACAGAAACGCAATCGTTTACTCAGCATATAGTATAAATCTAGTGAATTTTGCTTAAATAAACAGACAAACAGATCTTCGCTCTAGTGACATAATATTCTTCAGTCAGTGAAAGCAGCCGGACTCCCATGGGTGGGAAAACTGTCCATTCACAGCCAGTAACTCAAATGTTTGGTCATTTGGGGAGGGCTAAGGCGGGTAGGACAGAGACAGAAACTTACCAAATAGTTTATGGGAAAAAGAATGTTTCATGGGAAAAATAGTTAACTATATATTGAAAAAAATTGATTCCATGACTTCTACAAAAAAATGATGAGTCCAATGTGAACAAAGGCACATTATAATTTATTGAAAACTATTTGTTAGATACCCGCTTCTGTAGCCAGCGTTCTGCTGCACGCCAAAGGACAGACACAGTGAAGAACCTCCGCCTACAGCTAAGAACTCACAATCCCAGGTGATGTGGATGAGAACATGGCAGGATAGTGCCAGCCAGGGAGGCTTCGTGGAATTGTACATCTTTAAGTGGACCTAGAGATCTTATCATTAGGAATTTTAGTGTAATTTACAATACATACTTCTATGCTTATGGGATCCACAGACTACACATCCACTATAAAGTCTTCCTCTTACTATGTCCCCAGTTTGCACTAGGGTTAGGTAACATACATACAAGCTGAAATCAAGTAGCAAAACCTGCTCATCCATGATGAGCCTTAGATTTGATATGTTTGGCTAGAGCTATATTAGTTTGAAATAATATAATAAAAATAATAAAACAGTTTTAATTAAATTATCATGTACAAATAAAGTGAAGTCTTTGTGATTTTAGTTTTCTAACAAGATGTTATGACATCATCGTATATTTAAAATCTGAGTTACGAATTTGGGATTTTAGCCAGATCTGTTGACAAATGCCAATACCCTCAGTGACTTCAGAATCTGAGGCAATGAGTAGCAAGTTTGAAGCCAGATGGGGTAAATTAGTTATACCCTGTCTCAATATTTTACATTTTTAAAATTGGGATGGCCCAGGCTGGCCTCAAACTGGTGATCCTCCTGACTCAACCTTTTCAATCTTTGCCTGTTGACATGTGCCAACACAGCTGACTCCAGATAAAACCCTTTAAAAGGGCATGGGAAGTAGCTTAGTGGTACTTGCAAAGCCCAGAGTTAAATCCCCAGTACTAAAGAAGGGAGATTTTGTAAAATATTACCTTTGATACTTTTCTTTAGAAACATGCATTAATTTAAAGTAAATTAATTTAATTGCTTAATTTTAATAATTTACCACTGAAATAGGTCAAATATTCCACCAAATTCTAAGTTGCATCAGATAGGTTACATGAATTCTTTTCCTACCATTTGTGAGGGTGGTGGTCAGGCCTGCCTAATGTTCCTTTGTGCTTTCAGATTCTAGCCAGGGGTTCAAGCCCAGGGAGAATGTGTTGGAATTTTTTACCCAAGAGTAAACAGACCTAAGCGAATGGGATCAGCATGAGGGCAGGCTGGGTGGCTCAGTGGGTAAAAGTGCTTCCCATACAACCATGTCAACCTGAAGGCAATCCCAGAAACCCATGTAAAGTGGCGAGAGAGAATAGATAACCCAAAGGTGTCCTCTGACCTCCACATGCAGGTCCCAGCATGTGCATGTGTGCACATGTTTACACACACAAACAATGATAATAATACGTTTTTAATTTGGCTTGTATAATTTTTTTGAAACAGAATTTCTCTGTGTAGCCTGGGATGGAATTGGATAGAACCAGGAATTGTAGATCAGGCTAGCCTTGAACTCAGAGATCTTTCTCTCTCAAGAGTTGAGATTAAAGGCGTGTGCCACCATTCTAAAATATGTCTGATTTTTAAAATTTTTTTAATTAGCATTATTAAACTTACCTGCCCCAGTATATCTTTTTGATGTATATGTCCTATAACTGGAAATGTAGGTAGTGCTATAATTTTTTGTTTTAGTGAGTTTTTTAAAGTTTTTTATTTTGTTTTGAGACAAGATCTCTGTATATACTTTCAACTGGCCTTAAACTCAAGATCCTCCTGCCTCAGCCTCCCACTTGTTGAGTCTGCAGGTGTATGCTTCAACACCGAGCTTAGAGTCCTGTAGTCAGTACTGCCATGGCCATCTTCATCACCGTGATCTTCTTCCACACACAGTTTTTAGAGAGCTAAGCATCCTTCACCTCCTCTCTTTCTAACAGAATAGCTCTCCCGAGACTCACAGACATGCTGTGAGATCTGCCAATGGCCTGCTTTGTCTTAGGGAAACCATTGATGCTTCCCACAGCGTCCTCACAGGAGATTCCACCGACCTCAGAGAAGAGGATAGAGTGTCAGGAACAAATGTCTTTTGCTTGATATCTCTATAAATCTCTGAATGTCTGAATGTCTGGAGTTGCATCTTCTGAGTCCAAGAAGTGCAGGAGAAAAGTACACGAGCTAGGTGGTTGGGAGATGCTCTTGTCTGCATGCAGGGTAGCCCATATGCCGAGAAATCACAGGCTGACCCATGTTTGCATGCAGCTGCTGCCACAAAATAGAACAAATTCATCGCAAATAGGAATCTTAGGGACAGGTTTGGTTAGGCATATGAGCTTACTAAAGAACAGTTCTTATTAACTACATAAAATCTTGGGACGAATGTGATAAATGTCAGTGTGGTGGAATGTGGTATACCCTCCTCATGTTTACATCCTGAGCACTAGACTGGAGTAGTGATGGCCTGTGCATCCAGGTGCTGGACCACAGAAACACACGCCAAAGCCACAGGAAACTTCCTGGAACTCAGTCCCAGAACTCTTCATATTTTCTCCACTGTGTTTAGCATCCTCAAAAAGAAGCTGCTGCTTTGGAGAAGTGGTGTTTCTAACATTGCTGGCTACTCCGTAGTCATGTCCCTGAAAGGCCATTGCATGGATTTAATTTTTCTCTGAATTCCCAAGGATTGCCAAATATTTTCATCCCATTTACAGCATCTTCCATCAGCATAAACAATTAGCTTTCCTGAATGAAAATTCAGGATGCATGTTTGGTTGAGGCTCTGAGCTACTGTGCCTTTAGTTTTGACTGCAGTGTTTTCATTTGACAGGCCATTGTGGCCCCTGTGGCTTCTGCCTTTTTGGCTTCCTGGTGTGACTCTCAAAGGCTTGTTTCAAGTCATCTAGTAAGAGTGCAAACAGGTTTGCAGTCTCAGCTTCTAGAAGTAATCCCACCCCAAAAGTGGCCCCAGACGGAGATGACTGATGCCATTGTCACTTGTTGTCCAGAGCTCTACCAAACGATACAATGGTTTGTATATTTGTCATCTAATTGGTCAATTTCATCATCAGTCTAAAAAGAGGATTTGTTGTAGTTGGATTTTTAACACCACTGGATACTGTGATTCCTAATATAGCTCCTCAAGACACTGTAGAACCCATTTTTCAAGACTTGCCTACTTAGGGAAGAAAAAAACAACAGTGCAAAGACGTTACCTGATCTATCTGTGACCACAGAAAAAGTCAGGTTACGAAGGACATGGCTTATAATTGAAACCTTTAGACCCTAAGCTTTTATCCTCTTGATGGTTTTCTCCTATCTGTATTCTCCACTAGAGTATTCAATGAATCCAATTGACTGCCCCAAATAGAGTGGCCTTTAATCTTCCCACGAGATTGATAAAGAGAACAAGAGCCCCTTACTGTCCTGGAAGAAATAGGTTTCCCCTTTGAGAGGACAACCACTCCGGGATTGAGCTGGGTTACAGAATGGAAGTCCATAATTTGACTTTAACTCTGTGCAATAATCTGAATGTTTTATATTATAACCCCCACAAATACAGTCAAAATGATTTTAAACCTAGAACCTTCACACAGTCCTGCTAAAATGAAGGCTGTGGCCACTGCAACTGTGGCAGAAGAGAGGTTCAGAGATCATGGCCAGGATCGAAGCCCAACTGCCCCCACCTTGTTCCTCCGGAACCGTTTATCACTATCTCTTTATAGTGGCTGTCAAAGTGTGTGGCACTTAAATTTGCTGAGATTCTCGGAATAAAGATGGAAATGGGGGAGATTAAGCTAGAAGACAGCGAAGTCTTGAAGATGCCCCGAGGTGCATTGGGGCCATCACACATGTATGTCAGTCAAATGACATTAGACATTGTCTTGGCATGTAAGGAAACATAGCTGACAACGTAGTTCCGTGTAAAATTCCTGATGACCGCTGAGTATAAGATGGCATACGCTGCAGGCGGTTGATAATGCCCCTTTTTGTGTGATTAAGTAATACATAGAAGCAATGTTTCCACAAGAGACGGAAGATTGTCCGAATGGCGGGGAAGTGGAGCAGAAGGAGCAACTGTTGCTGAGACAGACTTTTTCCGCTAGAGGGGAAATCACAGAAGGAAAGGCAATGAATCCTAGCAGAGTTTGCCCGTGTTTCTAGTGTGATGTGTGAAATGGAAGCTGTATGCAAGACTGAGCCAGGCCAAAGAGAGCTATGGAAAGTTGCTCCAAAGGAGAAAGGACTGCCCTGCGTGATGGATGCACCTACGCTTATCTGTGCCCCTGTGCTGTTAATAACTCGGCTGGAATATTGTGTTGTGATCCCGCCAACTCAGGGTAGGAGCGTTGAATCCATGCTGAGATGCACTAAGCCGTCCTGCCTCTCCCCTGCCTCTTATGAAACAATATTTCAGCACTGTTTTTATCTGAAGCAAAAAAATTCCACATTGGTTAGTAGGCAACAAAGGCAAAATGAACGATGTGGCCAGGCCTAGAAGAAATGCTTTGATTTCGGTAATGACTTCTTACTTGGCCTGCTGTTGATGGTCAGTCACGTGGCCACCAATATAAAATCTGGCATCACTGTCTAGATCTGTGGCACTAAAGTTGAATAAATGAAATGTATACAGGAACTTTCTAATTTAATGTAACCACTGATGAATTTCTGAACTCATCCATATTCATAAAACAATGGATGATATCCTCTCAACAAAATAATTCCACTTTTTTAAGTCCTAGGAATTTTTAAAAACTTAAGACTTTATCTGTCATGTCCCACTCTAGTTTTTTGGGGAAGATAACAGAACTTTTGTAGACGGGATTTGTCTGAGATGATGGGTGAGAAAGATACTACAGCTTGTCCCTACCTCCGCTGCAGAGAGAAAGAGGACATTCATACGCATGATAAAATGTCCCACGGTGCTCCGGAGGAGATGACTACAGTAGACACATGTCTGCGTGGTTGTGCTTTAGGACCCATTGTGGTGAGCACAGAAGAAAGGGGCCGCAAGTTCTGATTCTTGACTTTATCCCGACTGTCGTGAAAAGAAGCTGACCAGGGTCTTCAGAGAGCATTTTCTGTTTTATTTGACTTGTGGTCATACCCGTGTGCAATTAAGAATCTGAGCAATTAAAAGTAAGAATTCTCGGGGGAGAAAATTAATGGATCTTAGAATTATAAATTAGACCCTTCCCAGAGAAAGTTTCTAAATAAGCCTTGATAAATACAAGAGCGGGCCTACTCTAACATAAGTTAAGTTTGCTACTTGGCTAAAAGAGCTCGCAAATTAACCCAACTGTAAAAATTTCCTTGATTTGTCTCTGCTTGGGAAAGGAAATAAAAACAGAATGTTGACTTAGTGTGGCAGTTAAGAATGCCTGTGCTAAAAAGACCTTCTCACGGTTCCACTTTTTACTCGGGCTCTGTGGTCATTTGCAGAAGCCCTAAAGGGCACCAAGAAGTAGTGCATTGTGACCTGCTCACCCAGGAGTTGTTAGGCTTGTGGGGCCTAAATATGAGTGTTAACTAAAAACTCTGCTGGGGAGACGAGGAGTGAAGAAGGCAGACAAGACCCAGTATCTCACATGACGGATGAGAATACTCCCGGCCCTAGCCCAGGACCTTGTCACTGTCCCTTTGGTGACACACAGGTGGCATTGAGATGAAGGGAGTCCTCTGGACCAATCCAATCTTTTAGCCTTACTGGGAGGCCTGCCGTAGTGGTTTCTAGTGTGTATATCACTGTACACGCTCTTGAGACTGCACAGGAGATACTGACAGGAGATATGTGTGATTAGGCTAATACTAATACCTAGCTTTAACTAATTCTTCCTTAATTATTAGCTCCATATACATGTTCTAATCTCAACTTTTTACCACTGTAGTCTCAAAACATGGTTTTTGTTCTCTCCTAGAATGCAAAAAGTATAGACAGCCAATAAAAGACTCACTAAAATTTGTTTTCATCCAAGCACATCCTTTTAAGTTATCGGGGATATTTTCTACAGTCCCAGGATGATTACCTGGCAAGTCACTAGGTCCTCGGTCCCTCCAGGTTTCTTATCAGTAGAGTTACCCCACAGAAGCAACACAAATCCAAGTTCATCTCATCTCTACGATTCCGTAACCATGCCATGTACCATAACTGTGGGAAAATGTTGGTAGTTGTAGCCTTACTCACTTTCTGGAGATTTTACCCCTGGCACAGTTGGTTCTGTAATATTCTTTAAAAAAACTGCTATTATAAAGAAATTTTCTATGCTTTTTAATGCAGATATAAATTATCATTGTTATATATATGATATATCCTAGTACAAAAATTTATAGAGATTTCTGAAGCATTTTTATGAACAACACTGAGCATGCATTCTGGTAGCAATGAGATAGCCTAACGTAGAGAGAGAAAAACAAGACAGGGCATCTTAGCACCAGAGCAATGCCTCTAATTGTCCCATTATCCATCCCTTCAATGTCAGACCCTCACTGGGACTGCTCATATTAGATGTCACCTAGCCATCGTTCAGATAGCCCAAAGACAGCCAAATTCCTCTTGCCGAGGTAGCCCTTCTTGCCACTGTAGTGTCCTCAATGTAAGAATCATCTCTGTATCATCCCTTTTTAATGACAGGGTTGCCTTCCTGGCCCCATCTTTTCCCCCGGCGGCTGTCTTCTTAAACTTCCCCATTTAGTCAGCTCATTTGTGGATCTCCATTGACAGAGTTCGTAGATGGCTCCACTTGACGCTCTTCAAGTTTGCCAGCATTCTCGCTCGTCCCAATAGGATGGGGCAGGAAGGAGGTCTGCCCTTCTCTATCCTAGGTCACCCTCCTCAGAGGGCACCACTATCATGCCAGCTATGAATCAGCCGTGTCACTGCTGCCAACATTTCGTCCCCTACAGCTCTAGATCTGTCGTGCAGACGTCACGAGGCCAGATTGTCCCTCTTGACACATAAGAAAATGATTTGGGGTCTCTTGGTGGTGGTGGTGCACACCTTTAATTCCAACATTCAGGAGGCAGAGCCAGGCAGCCCTCTGTGAGTTTGAGGCCAGCCTGGTCTACAAAATGAGTTCCAGCACACCCAAGAGGAAACCCTATGTTGAAAAACCAAAAAATTAAAATAAAGAAAAGAAAATGATTTAGCTGGAACTTTAATTTTTGTTCCCTTTAAGTATTTTCTCAAACTTCTTCTAACTTATAGTGATGATTTTGAATCCCACTGCTTTAACCTTCAACTGAGTTCTCCATCTGAAATATTTTTATTTGTATATTACAATGTCTTTTATGGAGGCATGGATAGAAATATAGAATGATTCTAGATATTACAGGGCAATCTAGCAGAAGAGACACTTTTGCGATAATAGACTTCTATCAACCGCAAATTCAGTTTTCTATTTATTGCCTGAATTAACTGTATTTTATCTACCATGTCTTGCTAATTTTCAAGTCAATCAAATATGATGCTAAAAACAGTATTATAAGTTAGAGGGATTGTTTGGCTACAAACCGAGCAACTCAGTCAGAAGAGTTAAATCACCAGGATTCAAAAGTCCACAGTAGCCACCTCCCAGTGGTTCCCTGTTTATTTCATTCTTCATTCGCTGTCTTTAAGAAATGTTTCTTAGATACAAACCATGGTTCTAGATCTCCAAATTATGGTTTACTTATATTGTAGGTCCCGAACATACATAATTTGGCACATTCTATTTTCCTATTCAGGTAGAACATACATGTGTGTATTATAGGTAGATATAGATATACATTTACACCTCCAGATAGTGTGCACACATACACATACGTACATACACACACACACACATACATATACAGAGAGAGTGGGGGGGGAGAGCATGCCACTTATTCTATTTCTATTCAGGTAGAACATACATGTGTGTATTGTAGGTAGATATAAATATACATTCACACTTCCAGATAGTGTGTGCACAGGCACGTGCATACACAGAGAGAGAGAGAGACAGAAAGAGAGAGAGACAGAGAGAGACAGAGAGAGAGAGAGAGACAGAGAGAGACAGAGAGAGACAGAGAGAGAGAGAGAGAGAGAGAGAGAGAGAGAGAGAGAGCATGTGTGTGTGCGCATACCACTTATTCTATTTCTATTTGGTGATGCTGTTGATACACTCTAAAACTATTTCACACCATTTCTATGTTCTTAAGAACCCAAGAAAATGGACAAAGAAAAATTATTTCCCTTTTATCCACTGTGAGCAATCCGAGGGTCAGCAATCTTTCCTGTGCAATGACCCTAACCCTTCCTAACTATCCCATGCCAGTGTTCTGGGTGTATCCATGTTCCTACTTACATCCCTAGACGTCTTTACATGCCCAAGATCACCCTAGGCCCGGCCTCTCAAACACTGCAGCCTTATTCTAATGACATTTTGAAATCATCCTACTCACTGTGTCTCTCTCCCCATTTTACATACCCTGTAGTCGCTCTGTTAATCAGCTGGTTTCATTTGATGTCGTTCACATGTGTGTCTTCTCTTGCAGATCGTCACAGCAGTGCACCCCCTTGTTATCTCCCAGTTGCCTTGAGAAACATTCCACCATAGAATCTCTCAGGTGGTTATTCTGTCCACTTATTATGCATTTTGAGTTTGTATCCCTAAAACCCAGAACTCAGGCCACACAGATTTGCATCCCCCACCCCTCACTGTGATATAACTTTTTTCTCTAAGTTCTTCCCTCTAGCCATCTCTAATCCTCATCTTTTTCTTGAAGGAAAGCATGGGAACTTGCAAAATGAGGCATGTGAACAGGAGCAGATTGTAACCAGGCTTTTAGGTCAGGGTCAAGAGGGTGGGCGTGAGGGACAAAAGGCAGATACCTGAAGGACTGACTTGAGAAAGTACGGGCATTTTTCATCTGTGTTCTTAGAAGAGCTGGAATCACATTGGTGGCTCCGCAGGTTTCTGTGTTGGTTTGGCGATATCTCCGTCTAAATTGGCAACCATGGATTGTTTTGATGATGATGTGTCTAGAGTGTTGGAGGACTGAAGAACCTCCCAAAAGGAGGGGTCTGTATCAGTGATACCAACTCTGACATTGTGTGGGTCTATTCTTGATTGTTTTATACGTTGTTCAAAGGGGACTTCAGGCAACTCTATGACAGTGAGCACGCCACTGTTCACGTTTCTTCCTTTCATTATGAAGGATCGACGAAAGCTGAAGGGCACTCCCACAGATTCCTCCACCCTCAAGTTCCCCAACCAGCCGTTTGTTGTTCCTGTAGTCAAGCTGGCAACATGCTCTCATGGGTCTCCTCCTTTCTACTCGGGTCTCCTCCTTTCCACTCGGGTCTCCTCTTTTCCACTCGGGTCTCCTCCTTTCCACTCAGGTCTCCTCCTTTCCACTCAGGTCTCCTCCTTTCCACTCGGGTCTCCTCCTTTCCACTCGGGTCTCCTCTTTTCCACTCAGCTGCTGTCTTCGAGCTCAGTCATTTTCTACTTAAGCCAACCATTCCGCATTCCATGACCCTTTCAGGCTTAAACTTCCTGGGCTGCAGGACCTGTTGTTATCACAAGCAGATCTTCCTGTCTCCCAGTCTGCTAGTCACTCTAGCTACGGGATGATGCCCATTTCTCTATGCTCTGTGCTTTTATTAATGAAGTTTTACAAATTAGTAATTAAAATTCTGAAGGCGTAGATATTGGCAGCAAAACTTTGATTTTTTTTTTTACTTCACTACTGTCTGTTCTCACATACAGTGTTTCTTGGGCCTCCACCCTTTAAATGCCTTTGATCTGCCAAACACAGGCTTCCTGATCTTTACAAAAGCCCCTCCATCTTGTCCAGTGAGGAGATTATAATTCCGTTGCACAATGAAAAGAATTTTAATTCAGGAAAAATCTGTTGACACAACTCCCTCAATTACTTTTCTCATACTAAGTCATAACCTCAAAGATGAAAATATTCCCCCAAGACCTCCAGTTTCCATGCCAAAGCCTCGGAGCTTCTAGAGGCAATTTGAAGCACTTTATGTAACTACCATTTATTCTCACTTCAATCAACAGCAGTGGATGGGAGTTTGCAGATTCGATGGAGGCCCTTTTCAGAAACAGTGGTCTTGATTAGTCGTGTTGAACCACTGCACAGCAGCCTCTAGAGCGCCACCCACCGGCTCAGCAGCCCTGTGCAGCTCAGGGACCCCCTCTGCCCTGGGCAAGGAGTGCTGCACTTTCTCTGAAGGATTCAAATTCTGCTCCAGTGGCCAGTGGCATTTATACATTTTTTGCCTTTAGAGGAGTCAAATTTTTTCTTCTCTTTTTCCGTGATGAGAGCGTCAACTCTCTAATCTTCTGGTGTTCCATTTCGTTCAGCATCAACTCCACGGAAATCTTTTTCCTCCAGCTTTCATCCTGGATTATTTTTCCCATCTTCTCTAGAAGCGCTTCATCCTTTCTAATAAAGTAGAGGACATACAGATATTCCTCAAACTCTTTCACTTTCTTCCCCTGATAGTTTTCTCTTCTTCTTCCCTGGGGTGGGAGAGGGGCTATTACCAGTTTGCACAGAAAATCCGTGATTGGGCTCAGTAGCTCCTACATCACACTTGATCTTAGGTGTTTTTAGTCTGTTATCTTAATTTATTGTTAATTTTGAAAGGATTAATTTCATAAAATTTTTATGATTTTCCTTAGATTCCCTTCATGTTTTATATAATTTTAATTACTGAGAACAAAATTTATAGACTTATTTTAGTCTGATTGAACCAACACTGAAAGAAATCAGATGCTAATATTTTCCACATTACATAATAGTCTCTAATATTGTGAACGAGGTAAAATATTATGTTAGAGGCATACAGTAAGCTCATTATCTGATACCACTGCATTTGTAAGGAGCCCTTCCCTGGGCGATGAATCTTATAAATGTTTACTAAATAACAGTATACACCAGATGCTATTCTGAAATATAAGACCGAGAGACACAAAGCAGGCTCCTTTTGACAGGAACTGGTGGTCATCTAGAAAATACATAGACCTATAAAACAATGATCTAGTCTCTCATGGCTATCATGGTGACAAATACACTGACAGTGGGGGGTCTGAGATAAATGGTAGAGACTGAGACGGTCTGTAGCGAAGAGGAGTTTTAAGCTAAATTTTGATGGGCAGATAAGATGTCACATGATCTCTACATGTAAGAAAGAAACAAAGGCAGGAGCATAAAAGAACTCAGCCTGCTGAGAGCTGATGTACGTAAGCTTGGTCAAGTGGAGAGCTTTGTGGTGGTGACAGTGTGTGTGTGTGTGTGTGTGTGTTAGGAAGTATTTAAAAATTGCTAGCATAACATAAGCTTATGGGAACTTATTAAGCATGCTAAGATATTTGAAAGCTTTAGTTTAAGAGGTAATTCTTTTTTCAGATTAAAACCGTAATTACATATTAAGGAGGACATTGGAGATGAGAAGTAGAAGGCCACTTTGGAGGAAAGAAAAACTAGTGAGGGCTTGAAACTGGAATAACACCAGAGAAAGGGATGGATTCATATCAGAGAGCAAAGGGGAGAACCGGGAACGCAATGGTTATTGAATGACCAAAGGAGCAGCCTGAGCCCAGCATATCTGGGCAGAGCCCATGAGTAGAAAGTGATAAAGAGAAACCTGAGTCATAGGAGGTTAGCGGAATTAAAGAGGGATGATAAGACAATTTAATGGGGAGAGAGGAAGAGCTGGAAGTATTGCTTAATCCGGGGTTCGAAGGAACTGTTTAGGGCTAAGACACAATGGTTAGAGTCAGGTGTGAATATTGCCTGAACAAATGTGTGTTGTCTACCCCCATGAATGAGCTTTGGTGAACATCATCCAAGGACCCAAGGTTTTAAGAGAATAAAGCATAAAATCCTCAAATCCTATGGAATTCTCTGATTTAAAAAGAAAACATTTTGTCATCCCAGGGAAGGATGGAAGGAAGGGACATCTTGAAGAGGTCAGCTGAGATGTGGAATGGCAGCTGATACATTCACAGACCATGTGGAAGGATGGGCAAGACTCTGGGGGTGAGGGTTCTGTTGGGCATTGCGCTCAGATCACAGCCTGCAATGACTGGGTGTGCACTGTTGCCATTGCCTCTATAGAGTCAATGCTGCTATATGCTTAGATCGTTTAAAAGGCTGAGAATCTCTTGTAAGGAGGAAATCCATTCCCACCAAGACTGGTGCTCTGCAGTCTTAATGAGCACCCTCCCTCTGATCCGAGATGAAAATGTCAAAGATGCCCTGAGACAAGGATCAAACTGAGTGGACCTGCCGTCCTACCTTCAAACCTCTGCACAGATGTAGTTAGAAAAGCTAGCAGCGTCGAAGCAGCTGGCCTGGCTTGGTCGGCACAGCCTCCTAGTGAGCAGGGCCAAAATCTGCCAGTACCAGATGCCAGCAGCCCCAGAGAAGCCTGGGAAAATCTGATTCAGGATAGGAAACCCTGACTTGTTTGTGGCCCAAATAATTAGTGATAGAAATGAAAGGATGTGAAAAAAAAAGGTGAGAGCAAAGGAAAAGAAATTGAAAAGGGAAATGATTCTTAGATGCTCTGGGAGAGCTCACTGCTTCGATCGTTCCCCGGCATGGAAGTGTGAACAGAGGTGGGTTTCTGGCGAGGGAGAGAAGCTGTGGAGAACCAACAGGGTTCAGGCTTAAGGGTCAGACCGGGTCTTCGGATGACTATGTTGCATCTCCAGGACTGTGCTCACGTTTAGGAGGTTTCTCTAGCTTGACTTCCTGCCGACATCAGCAAACTCTTTCCCAGGTGCTAAATCCAGCCCTCTGCCTGTTTTTATAAGTTCATTTTTATTGGCATCCAGCCACACCCATTAATTTATGGATTGTCGTGGCTGCTTTCATGCCGGAACAGCACGGTGAGCGGCTGCAGCAGGAAATGTATGGTCTGCAGAGTCTAAAATATTTACACCCTGGGTCTTTACAGAAAATGTTTTCCGACCCCTGTCTAAGGATGAAAGCATTTTAGCTGGCAAAACAGCTGTGCCTGCATTCATCTTTAGTAGCTGGACTCCTCTATAGCATAAATACGTAGGCACATACACAGAGGAGGTAGAATTTACATTTCTAAAACATGCAATCTGCGTTCCGACTCTGAATTATATTTTTGAAATGTCACATAAACTTTGTTTGGATTTCCCTCTTTCCTCCCTCCCCCCAGGCTCTGTCTTAATCTTCCCCAGTGAAATCTGTCCTTGGCTTCGTGTTGCCTTGTCACTGGATTTCAATAGCACTTAATCAGTGATAAAACTGCTTTGATTTATTCCCAGCTGTGGATATTATTGTTGAAATCTGTGTAAGTGTTCTGCCGTGTTGTGATTGGAGCAATAGCATTTAAGAGTCCAGAGGCAAGTCAGAAAATTAACAACCGAGTCTTCCGATGCCTAAATTAACTGCACAGACAGCGCTGAGCACAATGAGAAAAGTTCTGGGCAACTTACTCTGCAGTATGGGAAGTGTGGAAACGGCATCTTCCAAACGAGTTCTTGTTGCTTCCCCTTCCAAAAGGCAGTGCTGTGGTTCCCTACAAAGGACAGCTGGCTGCTCCTTTCTTCTGGAACACTGTTCTTTGTGCATCGCGTGGAGCGCTGATGCTAAGGCATCTCACAGGACAGTCCTTGGTTCCGCAACAGGTTTGAGACTCAATGCGAAGCTGCTGATGGATCTGTGGTCATCTCACAAGGGCATTACCAAACAAGACCAAACACTTGCGTGATCTCAGCAGTCTGTGTTCATCGCACAAAAGGCAGGCTAGGGAAAACACGACAAAAAGGTGACCCTGACCCTAGAAATGAAAGCCCCTTAGTGTGTTGTGTCTCAAATTATTGTGTGTGTGGGTGTGTAGGTCCTGTATTATTTGTGAAGTGAGTTAGATCTTGAAAAACGCTTATCCAGATACTACATAGAATAATTAAGTTTTCAGTATGTGTGTGTGTGCACAGGTTCATATGAGTCATGAGTGTGGAGGCTATAGGTTGGCATCAGGTGTGGTCTTTGGTCCCACTCCACCTCAATTTTTGGTGCAGGGTCTCTCATTGAACCTAGAGCTCACCAGTTAAGCTAGACTGATGGGTAAGCCCCAGGGATCCTCCTGTCTCTATAGCCCCCTGCTGGGATGGCAAGCCCATGTTTCTGTGAATAGCTTTTTCCACAGATGCTGGGAATCTGCACTAGGCCCCCATGCTTGCAACACAGCCACTTGACTGACCACACCACGTCTCCGTCTCTCGTATTCCCGGTTTGTGTTCATTTTCTGTAGTGTATTTCTTCACCGTCGACTGTCTTTCCTCTGAGTTGTACAGTAGTTTAGAGGTAGACGTAGTACATCGTTGATCTTTTTCTAAATCTGAGTTGGTAAAATCGGAGAATTGTTTAACCCATTTTAGTTGTCCCTGGTTTTCTTCCACTCTTTCCATCTATTGTTTATAAATACTACCGTGCAAAGCTAAAGAGTGTTAGGTAGTCTTCTTAGTTACACCGTATTTACTGCATTGGTGCTCTGTTTCTAGAAGTCAAATTTGTTCCTTTTAACAGGAGAGAAATCTCTTTTGATCTTATAGGAATGTAGGTGCCATACATTCTTCTGTTCTTGCAGTAATATTAAATCTTTTTCAAACAAGAACTGGAAATAACCACACTCCTGTTTGTTAGCCTTCCTCCATTGTTGTGGGTGCCCAGTGTAGGCCCATATTTCTACATGGTATGGCGACCAGAATCCCAGGCCACAGTTTGCATCTGCTGCACAGGAAGTGGTCACCTAGACTAACAAAGGGATGTTGTTCTGATCCTTCTTTGTAATTTGGAGAATGCCTGAAAAGAGATGTTAATTTGGCCTACATGACAGAGCTGGCATACAAAGCAGGAAGATAGGGAGACGTGACAAAATGGGCATAGAAAGGTGTGGTCAAAGGTATGGACATAACCACAGCCATTTACCTGGTTACCTAGGAAACAGAATGCTAATGAATTTCCCCTCAGTTTATGTTTTGATATATAAGGCTGTTTGGAGAATAAAAGCAGAAGAATTTTCAGTCTGTGAACTCAGGATTTC
The DNA here is from genome assembly GCF_037038515.1 of Microtus pennsylvanicus. Taxonomy (NCBI): domain Eukaryota; kingdom Metazoa; phylum Chordata; class Mammalia; order Rodentia; family Cricetidae; genus Microtus; species Microtus pennsylvanicus. The sequence goes on along the minus strand of NC_134592.1, from coordinate 57,386,804 downwards.
ATGAGGGATCACTGAGAATCTCCCTCCCGATAAAGTCATGTGAGTTGTCTCAATTATTCCTACACCTCCCCTCTGGTCGGGAGAAATAATTTAGGGTCCAGGTTGGCACTGACCCCAACACCCCAGCCAAGCTCTGAGCTGATTAAGAGCTGAGATGATAGGTCTTGCCTTTGAATTTCCAATACATTGTCTAGTGTCTGACATATAAAGCATCCCTGATTGATAACTGTTGGTAGAATAGAGGGGAAAGGACTGGATTATTAGGGTACCAGAATCATGCCACATGTTCTGTGTGGTACCTACCTTCCCGTATGAGGAGCATCTTACTCAGGTGATGAAGAAAGTCAACCCTCTAGCTCAGAGCTTCTAGGAAAAATTCAAACCTGAGTTCTTTCCTTTACTGACCATGGGGTGATGTCTGTTGACCCTTGTAGAACTTCTACACCATGGTACTGATGATAAAATAACATTATATCCTAGAGTGCCCACCCATTCTCAGGACTCGCCCAATGGTAGCTTCTATCCCCTCTCCAGGCCATTGCTAAACATTACAACATTAGCTTCCAGTTGTTTCATTGCTTGCATTTGTTATTATTGATTTGGATTCATTCGTCTTTTTTTTTAATATGGGGCCAGATATGTATCCCCTGCTGGCCTTAAGCGTGAGAGCCTCATGGCTCAACCTCCCTAGTGTTGGAATTGCAGGTGTGTACTAATCAGCTCTTTTCACTTATTTTTGATGTGCATGTGTTGGTTATACATAATAATGGATTTCATTATGGTGTGTTCATGTATGAATAGAGTGAAATTTGATCATATCCACCCCTATTGCCTCTCATATTCTCCTCCCACTCCACTGACCCCCTTCCTCTTCCTATGTAGTCTCTCTTCTAGTTCCATGTGTGTCTTGTCTGTCCTTCCTTGCTTCCTTCCTAGCTTCCCTCCCTCCTTTCTTGCTTCTTTATATATTTAATTTTAATGACCCAATGAGTTCCATTATGGTTCCTTACAGAGTCCTGAGTAAGGAATTATATGTGGGCGCTTGGGTACCTTACCACTGGTTTAAGTGTCTTTACCAGCTACCATGATCTGCCTATAGGTCCTGGAGAGCGGACTCAAGGGTCCTTCTCCCCTCCGTGAAAGACTTACACAGGTATTCCCATTTGCTCTCTGATCAAGAGAGAGGCAGCAATCTACCTCTTCATACCCCGTTCATACTTCTATTCCTCCTGTCTCTCCACCCTGTCTTCTGCTCCATTCCCAGAGGTTGGGAGGTGCTTAGATGCCTCCTTTACTGTCCTTATATCCCCTCTACTTTGTCTTCCACAATGTTCCCTGAGACTAGAGAAAGAGTATAAAGATCTCGCTTGTGGCTGAGCATTCGACATTCCTTATCTTTAACACTTTGGCCAATTATGAGTCTCTGCAATTACTGCTGCCTGCTGCAAAGCTAACCAAAGCTGATGGTAGCACTAATCTGTAAGCATAAACATAATTATGTAGGCAGCAATGTGATTGGCATATCCTGTCCATCTAACAAAATGATAGCAATACGTTTCCCACAAGGGCCTGTGACTTCCATAGCCACAAACTTTTGACCAGAATTCAAATATGTCTGAACTCCTGTGGAGTGGGCCTCAAACCAAGTCATGAGGGTAACCAGTTACTCTCTCTGCATCTTTCATTACTGATTTAAAGCACTGTAGCATTTGCAGAGTGTGCGCATCAAGGCTGGCTGGCTATGCCGTCTAGAAAGAGAAGTTGAACATTAAGGAAAAGTTGGACAAGCTGTGTATGTATATCTGTGTATGAATGGGTGTTGGGGGCATGAGGTTTTGAGGCAGGAGGATCACAAGTGTGGGGGTGGGGTGGGGTGTTGAGCCGTAGGATCTCAAGTTCAAGGTCTGCCTAAGTGAATTCAAAGACAGGGTGTGCACCTTAGTTAGAGCCAGTCTCTAGGTAGATAGATAGATAGATAGATAGATAGATAGATAGATAGATAGATAGATAGATAGATAGATAGATAGAGATAGATAGATAGAGATAGATAGACAGACAGACAGACAGACATAGATAGATAGATAGATAGAGATAGATAGAGATAGATAGATAGATAGATAGATAGATAGATAGATAGATAGATAGAGATAGATAGATAGAGATAGATAGATAGAGAGAGAGATAGATAGATAGATGATGGATAGAAAGAAAGATAAGATAGATAGATGATAGATAGATAGATAGATGATAGATAGATGATAGATAGATAGATAGATAGAGATAGATACATAGATAGATAGATAGATAGATAGATAGATAGATAGATAGAAGATAGATAGATGATAGATAGATAGTAGATAGATACATAGATAGATTGAATGGATGGTTGTAGCTCAGTGGTAGACTGTTTGCTTAGCATGTGGGTCTGAGTTTGACGGCCAGCACAAAAAAAAAAAGGAAGAAAGGAAGGAAAGGGGGAAAGAAAAAAGAGAGAAAGAACAAAAAAGAAGCTTCCATTGAAGCTCTCTGTTGACTAAAACCTTCCATTTAAAGCACTGCTAAGCACACAAGTCCAATTCATGGCCACAGGCCAACCTAGTCTTCAATGTCAGCTGTTGTATTTGACTGCGGTCTGTTAACAGCGATAGTATCTACATTAATTTCATGATGAGATTAAAATCTTCTGTTGTTAAAACTTTCAATAGGAGCCCTTTCATCTCACCAAATTAACACTGGTGCTCTCCTAGGCCATGACTTAACCACAGCTGCAGCCAGAATCTCTGTCAGTTTCGTTTTAAAGGGTCTTGTGAGCAAGTGCTTTCAGACAGGATCTCTGAAGTCCCACGGGGTCCCCTGTTTCCCGAGTGGATGCACACGAGCTTGAGGCAGTACAGCTTGAAACTACCCACTTCACATTTCCAGGGCAGGAGTCCGTTAGAATTTTAGGCAATGAAAAATACTGCCAGTCACTTTGGTTGTAATCACAGAGGCAATTGATTGATTAATTAATTCATTGATGAGCATAATAGGAGGAGATATTTCTAACAGGCCAAAGTGTATTATGTAATTCCAAAAGAAAAAAAAAGAACAGACAAATACTTCTCATCTATAAAGTTTTTGAGAAAATAGTTTATAAACACAGCTCGCCGAAGGAGTTGGGTTGTAACACAGTCTGATGGCTCTTTCGAATGGTCTTAAGTACTCCAACCTTATCCTCTATCCGATATTTGGGTTTCAATTGGTTAATGAAGAAGGAGGTATTAGGTACCCAGAGTGATTTTTCTAGCTTCTAGCAGATACCAACTAACTAACAGAACTGATCCTGGACATTCCCGGCTCAGATTACACATGCCTGCAGCCTGAGTTCATTTGAATCAAGCTAAGCAGGCTGTCCCCCTCTGCTCACCCCCTGCACACACCCCACCCCCCCTCCCGTGAGGGTGCCTCAGCCAGGTGTGCTGACCTCAGCAAGCCCCTGCTGCTGAGGGAGGTGAAGAGGGCTTGATCTAGACCATGCTGTTCTCAGCCAGGAGTCTATTGTTCAGACCCGCCTGAAAGCGGCGGGTGAAGCCGCGGATGACGTTCCCTGGTGTGACCGAGTTTTAATGTAAGCTTCTAACTGTAGATCAAAGTGAGGAGGACATTTGAGCAGGGGCTCTTAAGAATTTTCGGGCCAGAGCATAAAGGGGCTAATTAACACTCTATGATTTCAGGTTGTTTTTCCGCTGTGTCACTCAGGAGCAAGGCTCGCCCTCTAGTTTAGAAAGGGCGTCGAGGGGGTGTTCAGTCTTTTCAGTATCCCCCACTCTGTCCTGCTTAGGAGATCTTTAAACTCGGGCAACAAAAGAAGTCAGAGTGAATGGCCTGGCCTGGTTTGATGTACCTTTCCTGTTGTTGTCCATGGACTCAGGAACAAAGGGGAGAGAAACAAGCCCAGCAATCCAGGAGCGCCAAAGCTTTCATAGGACAAACTTGAACATAATTTGACCCCAGCCTGGGGGACCAAGAGTTGGTGTTGACCTACTTCTGAAAACATGTTAGTAGAACAAAGTCATGTTTCTGACATGGTAATTACGCTTAAGATTTTAGAGCTTCCGGAGATGGCACCCAACACCCAGCACACTTCCCCTTTGGGCTGTAAAAAAAAAAGTAAAAACAAAGCCAATAAAGAATAGCTACCAGGAACCCAAGCCTATACTCTGCCTCCTTTTGTAATTAGCTGACATTTTAGCCCACATAATAACAAACACATTCTTCTATATCCCCCCTCTCCATAGACATCCAGTAAATATATGGTAGATCGAATTATCTTTATGAAATTTATTTTTAAACTTCATTGCAGTAAGGATACAAGAAAAAAAGTCTAACTAAAATAAATAGAAAAGGGAAACTATGAAACATTTACCCTAATTTCAATAATCAGAGGACAGCTTGCTCACTTAAGTTTGTGTAGCTCAAATGTAAGTTGGGGGTAGTGAAGGGATTCCACCTGTAACACTGGCTGCTGTGAGCATGGAATGTGCCGGTCGGCTGTGCTTGTGGGGTAAGGTGCAGTTAGGGTGAGGAGAGGGTTAGTTCATCCTGATAACATTGGGTCTTTGGCAGGGACTTTCCCAGGCGTTGTTTTCAGGGTATGTCTGAAGGTCACAGTGGGCAGGTATGGAGTAGACCCACCAGTTTGTTCACTATTGGAGATTTAGGAAGCCAGCTAAGGAACTGTGGGAGGCTTCTCAACTGTTACCTAGTCACGGCCCCTGTTCACCAACTACAGAGTCAGAAACGACAGACTAAGTGTATGGCTTGGTTAGGTGAGTGGTGAAATGTTGAAGCCTGCTGACTGGGCCCACTGAACAGAGCCCAGCTACCTACTGCAGGGAGGGAAGTGACCTGGAGACTCTTGGTCTCATCAGTGTTTTTAACAGGAGACAGAGCAGGGCTTCCTCTGGGCACAGAGGCACCCACATTTAAAGACACAAGCATTTCCCATGTGTGTTAGCCATGGGAACTCTGCTCTATCCAGAAGGCGGCTGCATGTAGTGTCCCATCACATTTGCTAGACATGAATTCCAGTGACTGAACCTGCAGCTGTTAAAAGTAAAAACAAAGCCAACAAACAATAAGATATAAGAGTCTCATTCTTATGTTACAAACCTTTCATTTCACGATTTCATCCTGATTCTTTCTCAGTAGTCTGAACTAATGAAATTTTACTTCAAGCCATCTTCTAGGTTTAGATTTTAAGTGTGTGTAGAAGGATTCTGTTGGAATTTAAACATTTCATTGTGCTTCTTTGGGCCCTTAGCTGTGCAAGGTACCCTCTACTGAGAGGATTCAGTCCAAGAGCAGGCAGAAGACAACATTTCATTGCATCCCTGGAAGGTCAGTCCTCTCATAAAAATGTTTTTAAAACCATGCATCATGCATACATTGAGCTATCTTGTAGAAGTCATCAGAAGAGCAAAGCAACCGCTTGAAGGCTTCACCAACTGCAGGTGATTGGCAGTGTTTCTGGCTGTTCTGGGTGCAGCCCCCTCTTGTCTGGCACTGCCCTCATCACTGCACAGGGCTGGCTCCGTAAGTACCAGCATGTAGGTGTTGCCATGTCTGACCGTGTCTGTCTGACATAAACTAATGATGTAGACCGCTAAACGCAGTGACAAGATTAAACAGGATGTTAATTAGTGACTCGTGGAAGAGTCTTGATCCTTCGTTTCCGCAGCCTTTGTTATGTATGTGCAAAGGAGATGCCTGTCCTCTGTGTAGCCTCTATTCGTGGGGATGGAAACTCAAGGAAAAAGCATGGAAACTACCCGGCAAAGTGCAGAGGCCCCATCTTCTCCTGACAGTGGTCCAAACCTTGGCCTTTTGTAGGAAAGAAGATGGCGATTTTCCTGCAGGCAGGAATCATTTGTACTATTACTGAGTTGTCATGTATTGATGATCCCATTTCAATCAAACATATCTCATCTGGAGAGCTTTAGAGGGGAGGAATTTTTGGAAGGGTTTAGGAAGGTTAAATCTGTGAGACATGGCTTCCATCTGGAATGCATTAGCCACCGAGATTTATTAGTCGCAGTGCCTCTGCATAATGTTCCATGGAAAGCAGGCCCCGCATCTCATTGCCAGCGTGATGTCTATATGAGGAGTGATCGTTGAAATACCATAGGTGACAATCAAGTTTGTTGTAAAAATAGTAGATGCCCAGAATTTTCATGGCGGCTGTTTTAAATCCCTCGTGAGGGCTGCTAAACAGGTAGTTGATTTGTTGGCAAATGATAAAACTGTAGGCATAGCAGCATGCATGAAACTGTGGAACAGGAAGGCCCCTTTAAGCAGAGACAGGCTAACAGGAAAATTATGAGCATTTAGTGCTTTTATTTACCCTTTCTCTGGGTGGGATAGAGTTGGTGAAAAATGATACCAGTGTTCTTCCTATGTGAAGACGGGTGCTCCCTTCTTGCAAAAATCACTTTTAAGAGTCTCTGTTGTTAATCAATAAGCAAGACAGGGAGAGATTTCTAACGTCTCGTGTTAGACAGCCCGAGACTACTCAGTTCTCTCTGTTATAATGTGATTGGTAGAAATTAGACATTAGACGCTGTTGGAATCTCAGCTCTGCTCATCCCTGTGTGGAAGGAGAGGCGACGCTGAGCTGAGCGGTGAAGATCAGTGGCAGAGAGCACCAGCCCCCGTGTTTGTTGCCCGCCCTTGTTGTCACTTGATATCGTTAAGGTAACATAACGAAGGCAAATGTGCCCCAGCAAAGCTCTTTGTACCATCAGAAGGAAACCATGGTATAAGGGACCTTCCCTGCTGTGTTGTATCTTCCTGGAACGGAGGAGCAAAGGATTAGTGCCAGGCAGAGGAATAGCTACCATCCAAATATTTATCTGTGGATTTAGGTCATATTACAATGCCTGGTTGTGCCGTTCCCTTTCAACGTAAGAAAAAAGTGTCCTGTGTCCTGGATACAAGTTCAGTCCCGAATTGTTCTCCGTGGGTTACAGAGAATGCTGGAGGTCAGCAGTTTTCCTGTACCCTCTGGTGGGGCTTCTGTGCCATCAGGCAATTTGTGCCAAGCAGGAGGCTTGAGAGAGGAGTGCCAGCTTCAAATGCATGTTAGATGCTACAGGTTTCACCATGAGGCCTCCAAGACATTTTAGGCTTTACATTTTCTAGGTGAGGAGCAAGCAAGTCCTAAGCTTAATGCTTATGTATCTTCTGCACCCTCTACGTGTGTTAAGAATGGCACAGCCGGAACACACCCTTATGCTATAGGGGGCATAGTCCCACAAACCCACTTAGGGGCCGTTTTTGTTTAATGCATTGCATCTGAAGGTTTTCAGTTCTTCCTCTTCCCCATACGGCACAGTGCTCAGGATGGGGAGCATCCACACACACCTGTATCCCATGGAGATACTCTCCCACACCCCTCACTGCAGCCTCGCTCTCACCGCCTCTGAGTGCAGCTTGCCTTTGTGAAAACTGCGGGGATGGTGCCAAGTCTCATGTCAACAGAGGCCACCATTACTGAGGAAACACCATCAGTGCCTTCATACCTATTGTTTACAGCAGCCTGGTATTTATCAAGCTCTAGTTGCATCCTATGTCTTTGAATATGGTCCGGCATGAACTAAACAAAAGAGTGTCATGAGCCAGGATAAGGTCCCAAAGACATATTGGCTGAGCCATCTCTATCTTTGACATGTGATGGAAAGTACTTATCAGGGCATGTCTACTGCCAAAGTTGTTAATCCAAGAAGTTTGAACGTTGCAGTAAGTCTACCTTTGGCCTGTCAGTTACATAAATTACCCAGTACTGCTATGAGCTGAGGTCTGCAGTGTCTCCTGAAGGCCTGTGTTCTGACCACACTTTGTCTGGGTCCTAGTTGGCAGCTACAGGACTCCGGGAACTGGCCCGTTATACCCATATCCAGCTCCTGTCAAACTCTCTGCTTCCTGGCCTTACCCATTGTCTGGAGAGATATCACGCGTTCCTGTCACCACAAAGCTACCCTGGCATGTCTCTCCTGCTACATTGAACTGAACCCTCTGAAACCCCGAACCTTGTTCTGCGTCCGTCACAGCGAAGGGTCAGCAGACAAATGCAAGTGCTCCTTGTTAGCATATATATGAACTCAGTACTCCACTTCGGCTTTGTCTCCGATCATTGTGGGTTCCCTTTAAAGCAAATAACATCCTGAGATAATATTTACATTGTCTCAAGGAAATGTTTTGATTCAAATAACAATTTTTCAAACATTCAAAAATGAATTGGTTAATATAGATTTGAATGCACAGAAATGTTCAAAAGGAAATTCCGAAGACATTTTATGAAAGGATAATCCATTGTCTATCATGTCACAATCTATGTTGTTTTGATATTTCTGAATTATTTTCAATGTCCTCTTTTAAGAGTAGTATATTGGGCCAGATTTATTACTAATATGTCTAAGGTTCAGAACTTCTTTCATGTGAAGCGCATACAAAATTAAATATAAAATTCTGTCAGGAAATTTCTTTGAACAAAGATTAATTTCACCAAATCCAACAAAAATACCTAGTATGATTAAATTCTGTGAGTGCATGTTGTATGGATATATCTGCATGAGTTGCTCAAATTGTGCATGAGAGTGAGCGGCCATAGGCCACCATCAAGTATCTTCCCCTGTTGTTCCCCACCTTAGCTTTTGAAACAGGGTCTCTCAGCCGGGCAGTGGTGGCGCACGCCTTTAATCCCAGCACTTGGGAGGCAGAGGCAGGTGGATCTCTGTGAGTTCGAGACCAGCCTGGTCTACAAGAGCTAGTTCCAGGACAGGCTCCAAAACCACAGAGAAACCCTGTCTCGAAAAACCAAGAAAAAAACAAAAAAGAAGAAGAAATAGGGTCTCTCATTGGACCCAGCACTTACCAGTTCCATCTAGATTTTCTAGGCTGATCAGTGATCTGCAGAGATCCAGTCATATCTCATATCCTGCCCCCCGCACTAGAGTGAATGAGATGTGCCACTGCATGGGGCCATTCCACTGGGAACTGGGGTCCTCCTGGTTGAGCAGCTGGTGCTGTATGATTGAGCCATCTTTCTAGCCCATAGAATTAAATCCATGAAAAGAGAAATGACATTTATGTGTGAATACACATTCCTGAAACACAAACTTAGCATCTTTGACTCTGAAATTTCACTTTTTTTTTTGTTTGTTTTTTTGTTTGGCTGATTGGTTCTGGTTTGTTTTTTGTTTGTTTGTTTGTTTGTTTGTTTTTGAGACAGGGTTTCTCTGTAGCTTTGGAGCCTGTTCCGGAACTAGCTCTTGTAGACCAGGCTGGCCTCAAACTCACAGAGATCCGCCTGCCTCTGTCTCCCGAGTGCTGGGATTTAAAGGCTTTTGTCACCACCACCTGGCTTGAAATTTCACTTTTAAAAGCAGTCACGAAGCTGTGTGGTCTGTCTTTCCAGGGTAGATGTTGCCCGGATGCTCTGTGAAATGGGAAAGATTTTGTGCCTGCCGTTTCAGTCAATTCAATACTAATTAGGAAACCAGTAAAAGGAACAAGAGCAGGAGAGACAGACAAAGCCTTAGCCAAAGGATTTGGGACATGATAGTTTCCTGTACAGCGGCAAGACAAGAAAGCACTGACCTGTTTGTAAGCATGAATAATTATTTTTATTTTATCGTGTTGCTGGAATGATCACAGGTATCTTTGTAAGGGTAACACATGAAATTTAATCATTCTCTACTGTGTAAGCCTGACCTACCCTCTAACTACCTCATACCATTATTTCCTGAAGGCCAACATTGTGCCTCTCTTGCTTGAAATATCACCGACTCCATAAACCTTCCCTTTCCCTGAGTCAAGCTCCTTCCTTTCCTTTGAAAGCCCAAGATCCCTGTTTCCTTAACACATAATGTTTCATCTTAATGATCAGTTCACTCACTCTCATAGTCGCTAGAACTCTAGGAGTTTTTAAGGAGGGGGTTTTTGTTTTATTTTTTTGTTTTTCTGCCTAGTGTCCATTGCAGTGCCTGGCACACACTACTGGTCCAATAATGACTGCACAAAAGGTCACTACTAGCCCCTCCTTGCAGAGATTTCATAATAATATCATTTTGTGACATTCTACAAAATGATTAGACTCTCATGACAGCTGTACTTATGTGCACACAGCTGTTAGGCATACTGGTTTGCATTTTCTTATCAGTGACGTTGGTAGAAAAAATAAAGGGGGTAGGTTGGTTCTGTCTTGTATGATCATGAGAGATTTTTAAAAGATGGATCACATTCTAAGGGGGAAATCACACCCTGATGGGCATTAGGGAAGAGTCCCTGAAACCAGTGCCGTTTGGTTAGGATCTGTGCTCCCCGCGTGGCTTTTTGCCTGAAGCAGAACCATCACCATACTTATCCTAACTGACAATACCATGTGTCAGTTTGAGATCTGAGTTTGCTCTCCACATCCAGTGGTGAGGTGTGGATTCACAATGACCCCGAAGCAACCCTGGGATCCAGAGCACAGCTCAGGGCAGCCTGCTCAGCCATTACGACTGCGTACAATGCCCTGACTCATCTGACCCGTGGCTTCAGCAGCTATGAGATGGGGACATGTGGCTTGCAGGCTCTTATGGCAGTTGAGATGATGGTGATGTCAGTGGAAGCCGACACATGGGAAGATGTCTCGATGCTTTCTCAGTGAGCATGTGTCTAGGAAGGCTCTCCTCCTGCTTGTCAGTCAAGTAACAGTGGGGCCAACCTGGATTTTCATGTCTGAGTACTGGGGAAGCTCCCATTCTGAGTTGTACTGTTGGGAGAGGTTAATGCACAGTGGAAATCTGAGTTTTTGTGCCTTCTCTCTTTCCTGATGGCTTACGTCATGACATTGAGTGTGTCACGCAACCTTTCTAGAAGCATTTCTTTGCTCGAGCCTGAAGGCTAGGGCCACAGATTCGTCATGCATCGTGACAGTCTTTGCTGGTCCTACCTCACTTCTGGCTCTCATCTCCTGGACACACAGAAGACTCTTCTGGCTTCCTTTGCCGAGGCTGGTGAGAGCCCATGCCTACCTCCGGTCAATGACTTGTACTCTGAAGTCACTTGATGGTGGCACGTCTGTGATGTTGCTCCATAGTTTTCCACCCTTTTTTTTTTTTATGATGGAGGGTGACTTCCCTGCAGCCTGATCTCCAGAGTCAGTCGGGAGCAGAGGATCTAGTTACATACTCTGTACTTGAGTATCGGTGAACAATAGCTACCAATTCTTAAAGCTACTTATAAAGCAGGGTTGTTTGTTGCCTTGGATCTTCCAATGTCAGAAGCTTTCACAACCATGGACTTGTGCTCCACATTTGAAATCTGGCCTAACATACTCCAGGCAGCCTGACCTTATGCTCTTTGCTGTATCTCTCAATTTTCATTGATAATACCTTAATACCATTGATTATTTCCGTGTACCAGTGTAAGGTTAAAATGAGATCCTGCATGTAACCTAGTTTACAGAACGCCTGGCAGACAGTATTTATGTAATCAGTGATAAACCTTGCTATTCTAGTTTTGCTACCATGTGAGCTAAAGATTCTATCATCTTCCTGTTCTTAATACGGCCACTGAGGCACAGTGAGGAAGTTTGAAGGGGAAGAGCAGTGGAAAGAAAAAAGGAAACAACATATGAGCTATGACTCCCCTGGGATTCAGCCATGCCTCTGTGGGAGGGCATAGCATCCCAGCTTGCCCCTACCCAAAAGAGTTAAGTCCTTCTCACAGCCATGGTGACCCTTTGTAAGACACTGTCATGCCCTGAGGGATATTTTCCTACTTCTTCTCACATGGGAAAGAAAATTACCCTTTTTTTTTGTCCCACCTTAGATCTTGCAAATTTATGTCATGCTTTGTGTCTTTAAAGCTTTTGAGCAAATATTAAATTGATGATACAATAAAGGCAATAGCTCATTTGGAGTATTTACAAGAAAACCCCCACAGAATGAGCATAATGAGAAAAATAATGAAGCAGTAATTATAATTCTCAAGGCTAATAATTTTAATAATAATTTATACTTAAACAGCTCTACACATAAAGAGATTTCCGAGGTTTATAAATATTAGGTAATCTGCATATGTTACATGGTTCCTGGAACGTTCATGGCATCATCAGTGTTATTGATCTCATTTTACGGAGGGATAAGCCGAGGCAAAGTCAACCTGCCTAGAGTCAAGAACCCTTGGCAATAGATTCTCGTCTCAAATACCTGTACTCCAAATCAAACCAATTAGTACACGACAATGAAATAATTGATATTTCCGTTCTCAGTCTGTCTAGGCGTTAATTTGTGCTACACTGGCTAGAGGCTTGATGGATATGTGAAAAGGGTTGCAATGATGGTGACAGGTTTCTGTGGCATGTGACGTTGTCCTCAGGTAGAAGGTAGAAGCTTCAGGTTGGAGTTTGGCATGACACTTCCAGCGGTCACCACTCTTTGTGCCCTGTCCCTCTCCACAGGGGAAAGCAGAGCCCATAAAAGGCTGCGGTCCCTGCTCAGTTTATGTAAGGCTGTTTTTTCCCTTTTTTGTTTCTGTTCCATTGTGCTCATTCACACATGATATCCTAAAACAGTGGAGTAAAATGAGGGATATTATATCTGTCACACATGAGGGAACTGCAGTTATGGATTCGCTTAATGCATTCATTGCTTCTTGGACTCCAGAGTCCCCTGGGCAGTGCCACAAATCTACATGTTGGCCCCCAGTTCCATAGGCTGTGTGGGTCTCTCTAGTGAAGCCAGCATGTGTATCAAAGGTTCATTACTGTTGTTGTTAACTTTTTTTTTTATTTTTATAGCTCAAGTGAATTGGCCTTAACTCATGGTAACAGTAAGGGCTTCACTGGCCAAGTACATTACAGTAATCTATTGTTGAAATAGCTCGCTCCCAGCCACACACACGGTGAGTGCCGAGGCTCTGCCTTCTGAATTAATGCCATCGCATCGGTGACAGAGCCAGTCCTCGGCAAAGAGCCTATATCCTATGTTTCTCTGGAGAGTGTTGCAAGATAGCCACCCCACCCTCATTTTCTAAATTCATCTGGAGATGGATGCCTCTGGCTCCAGGATCTTGTATGGGGGTAGCGATGATGCTGCTGGCCACCTACTCCACAGACATTCCTTACTCATGGTTGTGACTGTGGCTTGAGGAGTCCAGAGCATGTGCCTTTCTCTCCAGTCATTCTGGATGATGATCCTATGGTTCACATCAGGGGATCCTATGATCCCAGGAGCTGTGGGAGCCTTGCTCTGTCTTATCTAGTACAAAGCCTTTGTTCAGATCAATGCTTGGTCTTACATGGCAGGGTTAGCACCTGTCTGCTACCTGGACCTCTGTCCGTACAACCCTAGGTCGTGACATACTGACAGCACTCAGTTCTCAGTCTGCTATTGTGACTACCCTCATGGCCGTCATTACCATCATGTCCCTTTTGTCTTTCCATTGCCCGTATGTAGGGGTTCGGCTTTGGTGCCTTGGACATGGGATGTCTTCCTTCAGACACTATTAAACTGACCATAAGTTGTTTATGGATGCGTGATCAATAATCAGGAGCTATGTAGGAATAAGTAGGAGCTATATATGATACTTCCTGTTTTGTAAACAATCCGTGGTGATGGTGCCCGGTTCTGTTTGTCTGCGGTATTTGCTTTACACAAGATGCTCAATAAACGTAAGTCGATGAAAGGCTTCATTCTGTAAAATTAAACTTTTGCTATGTGGTTATACTTAAGAATTTACTGCATTTCCTAGAAAGAGCAAATAGTTTGAAATATAACTATTATATTTAAGCAGGTTATAGTACATCACTCACAAGCAAGTAAGTAATTTTGAAATAAGACAGTATGGTATTAATTCATGTTTTTTGTAGTTCTTTATGCTAGCATTAGCTGTATTGAGCAATTAGTGCATACCAACACTTACAAAACATCTATATTATTATCTTATTTAAGTCTCTCACGCAAAAATACTGTTTTTGTCTCTGTTTTCTGGATGAAGAAACAGAAGCTGAGGAAGTTGCCTAAGTTGTCCAATGTTCTGTTGCATATGAGTATTATAGGATATAATATACTTAATACTCTGAATAAAGAGTAAAATATATTTGTTAATATATTCTGTCCCCGCTAAGTCAATTCATGGTTTTGAAAATAGAATCTGAATGGTAGAGACATGAGATCCTCCAGAAAGCAGATAGATAAGAAACCCAAATATCATGAATACACTCTAGGGGAGTCTAAAACATTCCAGAGAAGGGAAGAAACTGACCCCTGGCATTCCAGACTGTGTGGTAGGCAGAGCAGTTTAGTAAACCATGATACAAGTCATGACCCCCAAGTCAGGAACATTCTACTGTGGGATCATTGTTACAGCTAGGGCTTCAAATCCTAGTTTTACCATCAACACACCCACACACACACACACACCACCACCACCACCAGATGATCCTTACTAATTTTTTTCTAGCCTCTTACCAAATATCCAGATATTCTGTAGAAATCACCTCTAGTTCAGTTATCAAGAGCATGTTACCACTATTAAATGCTTGCTGTTCATCTAGCCGTTATAGGTGTACTCAGAAGGGGGTAGCTACAAAGAGAGCCAGCAGGTTTTTGAACGCATCTGCTGACAGAAGTGCCTGCTTGGTCCTTCTCCTTTATTGACTCTCTCAATGAGGTGAAGTCATCCTACTGCTCATAAAAGCATTCCTGGTTTGAGTGGACCTTTCAAGGCAAGAGCAGGCTAGTGTGCCAAGGGCATCCCAGTTGAGTTGCCCTAGGCCTTGAGTGGGAGGGGCGTGTGGATTGAAATACACAGATTTGATATTTGGACTTCACATATCCAAGTTCAGAAATGCCTTCCACTTTCTATGAGTCTATAGGGGAGGCCTGGGTGGGACTGTCTTTAAATTGGTGAGAGAACTAGGTTTCTCCCTTTAGGGGGGAAGCAGAAAACAATCTAGTTTTAATTAAAGCTGAGGTCCTGTTGATAATCATTTAAAGGTTAAAGCACCGCACGCTGCAGGAGACAATAAGCTGACTCATATTTTACTCAAGCCATTATGGAACTCACGTTAGACACGAGGGTCCAGCTCTTGGCTTGCAGCGATTGAGAGAAGTGTGTTTCCAGTCTGCCCTGCTTTGTTCCTGGGGGAGCTGAATACCCGCATGCCTTCCTGGAAACCTCCCTCCCAAGACTGCTTTGGAATTGTCTAGGCAGAGCCCCTTGCCCTTTGTATGCGACGGCAGTGACTTCGTTAATATAAGTAGCGTGGAGCGTGTGGCAGGGAGGCCTCAGAATCAATAAGGAGCCTTTAGATTTAAAACTAATGATTTTCTGTGTTCAGCAAAAGTCAAAATCTCTCAAAGTTGCCATTGCCGGCTCTGATTCTTCCCCAGAGAGTGAGAGAAGGCGATAAATCACCATGCTTGCAAGGCAAATAAAATGCACGTCACAAGACACTTGAACTGGGCAGGAGATGGATCATGTGAGCCCTAAACATCTTAATTATTTCAGCTGTGAATTGAGCACTCCCCCCCCCCATAGAATTGAGGGAACAGTGATAGTCACAACAAGGGACATACCACCCGACCTGGTCATTCCACCCCCAAGAAAATACAATGACCCACCCAGGAATTCAAGGGTAGGTGTGCTCCTCCCACACAGAATTTTAAGCCGTTGAAATGGGTGACGTCAAATATTTTTGAATGTATCTATAAACTGCTGTTGAATGTACATAAAATTTCACCGACCCTGATTTAAAGCCCTAGAGAAAGGCCACCAGGCTCGTATGGAAATTAGCTCAGCATAATTTATTCATGAAAGGCAGAAAAGCCGAATTAATAAATACATGAGTATGTAAACTTATAACTGCATAAAGATGTGTAGGAAAAAAGGAGAGCCAAGCGTCATTAATAAAACCCCTCAAGGTGTGGTCACTTGGTCCTTCCCTTGCAGACAGTTCGGTCTTCTGTTTTGAAAGCTAATATGAAATAAATAATAAGGTGAGAACTGTATTTATTTTTTAGATGGTCTTTTTTTTTCCTCCCTTCAAAAATATGAACCTGCTTTGTGGATGATGTTCTAGGAGAATCAATCCCAGAGAATTATTTTTTTAAATATTCATGAAAGCACTAATCCCGAAGATTCAAGACACTGCTGCTTGGTGGGTTTAGCTCACACCCTCTCTCTGGACTCTGAGAGCTTTCTTTCCGAGTGTTGTCCTAAGTATGAAGTCTCGCCTTACTCCAAGAGTGGCCACCAATTTTCCCCTGCTCTCCAGCCTCCCTGGGATATCATAGTCCATATCAACATGAGCAGCCCCATCAAGCACTGATTCAGCCAGTACAGATTTGTGCAGCGGGAACCAGAGCAAAATGCATGCTCCTTATAAAGACTGCCTTGCCCTGGACTGGGTATGTGCCCGTGCAGTTTTTTTTTCTTGCTGAATTCTGAATGTCCTGACCACAAGGACCACCTGAGAAGAATCTGGAAACCTTATCTCTACAGGCATTATCGAGCGATTTGAACGGCAAGCCACCAAACTTGCCATTTTTATAGTTCTCATCAATTTCTCTGACTATGCCAAGGGAACCTAGTCCTTCTGTGTTCGTTACTGATGGCAGCCTTTTAGTAATTAAGAACTGTCTGAAACTCGGTTCTAGAAAGTGTTAATCTGTTGTAGACGTTATCTGTAATCAAGGAACGAGGAACGAAATAAACATATAAGCCCTTTTAAATTAATCTTAATCGATATTTATAATGCATACAAGATAAACTCAAGTCCCAGATGCTTGCTTGTAGCTACGACCATGATCAGTAAAGATAAACTTTTATGTAAAAGCATCTATACACAATCAGGGTGCTGATCATAGGGTGCCCTATACAATTCTTGTGTCAGCTCTGTGATGTGTAGGTACAATGGCATCCATCTGATAGGTGAGAAAAACGAGATGCCCAGGGATACATAACCGAAGCAAGATCTCAGAACAAAGTGTTGGAAGTCAGCCCTGATATTGTAGATAGATTTTAAATCAGATCCTAATGCCCATGGTTGTTTGATCCTAGTCTTTTCAATGTGTTCCTGGAATGTAGTTATCCTACAGTAAGAGGGGAAAGGCTCCTCTTCATGGGTTCTCTAGGCTGGGAATTTTTAGAAGAAGCTGTTGCTAACCTCTGACACAGTATTTTTCTTCTTGTTTCGAAATAGTCACGTGTAACTGGAGAGTGCCTGTACTGATTTTCCAGATAAGCCAAGCCTGGTTTCCAGTACCCACGTTTGATAGTTTACAGCTATTTGTATCTCCAGCTCCAGGGGTTCCAATGCCCTCATCTAGACTCTATGAGTACCTACACTCATTCACATATACCCCACACAGACACACGTGTACACATAAACAAAATAAAATAAATCTTAAAAAATAATTAGGGCCCCTCGTCCCATAAATTTCACACTTTTCTGGTCAGCTGGCTTTACCAGAATGGCAATCTACCAATGAAATGCATTAAATAGACTATCCTGAATTTTAAAATGTCACTCTAAAATTTAGTGACTTAAAGTAGCAGCACCATTTATTTTGCTGAGAGTTTGGAGTTTAGGAAGAGTTTAGCAGAAATGGCTTTCTCTCTTGCCTTCAGCCAGGCAGCTCAAACGCATGGGTTTATAGTTAGCGATAGCCCATTCCCACGCAATGCCCGCACCAGAGCTGCCGTTCGGCCTAAGCATCCTCCAGCCCCCCCATAACAGTAGCATTTACTGTGCTCTTCACAGGCAACTGCTTGGTTTCTTTGAAACATGGGGACCAGTTCCCAAGAATCAAGAGTCCCAAAGAAAGAGAACTGAGTGGTGAAGTCATTTAATGTTACTTTGTGCACACATTTCTAGGGTGGTAACTATCAGAGAGTTCTTCCCAGATTCTGGGGAAACACGTGGGTCCTGGGAACCTCAGCACCACGTTAAAGATAAGCACCTGAGATGGGTGTGTGAGTTTAGCCATCTTTGGGAACTCAGCCTTCCGTAGTTCTTAGTTTACTAAGCATTTCAAGAGAGCAACAGAAATAAGTGTCTTTGCTGAAACATCTCTTGCTGTAAGAAAAACAGTGTCCAAGGAATCAAGTTTTTTTTCCAGGAAACCATATCAGGTGGAGATAACCAAGAAAGGGAGAGGAAGCTTTTTAAATGTAATTCTAGCCTTGTGCCTACTTGATAGTAAAAATCTTCAGAGGCTGGAATTCCCCAAACATATGTAAGGTGATTCGTTTAGGCCCATCGCATCCTCAACAGTTGCCTAAGGATCCTACGCCAGATGTTACCGTTCTCACTCTCATCAAAGAGCTGTGTTGTGGGGGGTTTTCTCATTATTTAATAGGAAAACAGGAGAAGAAAACTTTCAGGAAGTTTCTTCCCCATGGACGCTAGTTGAAGATAATCAGACACATTGGAGGACACATAGCATTTGTTTCTGAGATGCTGTCTTTCTTGAGTGCCAGCCTGAGAAGATGGGTCCTCACTGAAAACTCCAAGCTGGTACCTTGCCTGTGGGATGTGTTCCTCTGCGTCTGCGAGGGGGACAAGAGCACTCTCTCCTATTGCTGGATGATGTAGCTAAGGATGCCTTCCTGTCTCTTCATGATGAGAGCACTGTGCATATGAAGTAGCTTCTCTGGGCTGATGACTTAGGCTTGCGTTGTTCTTCATGGATTCGAAAATAGTTTCACATCCCTGGTCAGAACAGATCTTACGTGGAATTTTTCATATGGGGTCTTGACAGCCAAGTCATCTTAGCGGAAGAACTGGGCACTGACCCTAAGACCACACATCATATACACCTGTCTGTTCCCATCACTGCACTGGCTGCAAACGGAAAGTCACAGCAAACAGCACACAAGTGTGCTCCTGATAAGGTTGTATGGGGCTGAACCGGTGTGATCTAGAGGAGAAAGTGTGGGGATGGCAGGGGGAAGGTGGGAATCTGGCATTAAGATTCCTCATCATACCTCATTATGAAATATGAGAAATGAAATATTAGGTTCCAAGATTAATTTTGATGATGTCTGTGATGTCATGTTATCTCATTGGAAGGATTGGATAGTAGAGAGCACCCTCCTTAGAGAAATCAAATAGGTAGGCAGGAACGAGGTTGTAAAATAAAATCTAATGGGTTGAAAAGGGAAAGGCTGTCAATTTGCTGTTAGAGTAAAGTTTTAAGCTGGAAATGTGAGAGGGGAACTTCAGAAAGAATTCCTTTTCTTGCTTCGTTAGCAGTTATTTGCGGAGCATGTAATACAGTTCCAGTTACTGTTTTTTACAGATGAGCATATGGTGTGGGAAGTCCTTCTGTATATGTATTGCCTTTATTTGGTTAATGAATAAAGAATCTGCCTTGGCCTGTGATAGGGTAGAGCAGAGCTGGGGGGGGGGGCGGGAAGCTAAACTGAATGCTGGGAGAGAGTAGGCGGAGTCAGGAGCCACCATAGGGAAAGATGTGAACTGCTACCTGAAACCTTGCCTGTAGGTAAGGGTTAAGTGAAGATGTAAGAGCTAGCCAATAAAAAGCCAGAGCTAATAGGCCAAAAAATAATTTAATTAGTACAATTTCTGTGTGGTTATTTAGGGTCTATCTAAGCAGCTGGGAACAAACAAGCTGCCTCCTACAACAAATATACAAGATTCTCACTGGGCATATGTTCTAATGGGGCATGGAGACAAAATATGTGTGTGTCCAATGATTAAAAGTACAGTGGAGAAAAAATGAGCAGAAGTATTGGAAGTGATTGTAATTCTAAACTATTCTCCAGTAAAGTCTCACTGGGAAAGAGGCATTTGAATGCAAGTCTGAGGAACAGAGGGGGCCAGTCTCCTCAGCCCCATGAGTCACCTGTGCAGCAGCATGGGATGGGGAGCCTGGGTGGGTGGAACAAGGTTTGTCTTGGTGCTGTGGGCCTTGAAGGCTTTGGCAAGGAGTTCAGCTTTTATTGTGGATGAGGAAGTGGAGGACTTTTAAAGGTGGATTTGAACTAGGGAACTGCGTGGTTTCAAAAGAAACTTTTAATATGCACTATATATCAAAAAACCCTGAATATTAAAACATTAAACAACAATTAAAAAAACTCACCTCCAGTTGTCATCTTGCTAACACGCTATGGAGACTGGACAAGAAGTGAGAAGACGGGGAAGGACCAGGTTCCAGCAGTAGAGGTGGAAAGAAACAGGGCCTGTGCAAGCTAATGTGTTCCTAGGATTTGCTGACCAACTGGGGTCAAGGAGGACTCCTGAACAGCTGTAGGAATAGCCCTGCTGTTTGGTCCAGGGAACCTATAAAGAGGCAGGACTGGCTGTGCACACATCAGATTGTAGAATAGAGTCAACTAAAGTCATGGGATGTGGGCAAAGCAAAAAAAAATCCATGTATTATTAATATACTTATATTACTTACCTTTCCCAGAGGTTTTGAAGAGGCTTATAATAAAATATACAGCTAAAATAAAGAGGAAAGCCATTCAAAAGGAGTGTAGGCTGAAAGCCACCCAGGCTGTGGTCGACCACAGCAAAAGTTCCTCAGGAAACTTGCTTCCTCGGATTTTTGCAGAGTGGTTGTGGTCAACCTAAAAATGTGGCGAAGGAGGCAGAGGGCTTCTGTTCCAAAGATGCAACCATTGGAAAGCATCCTTGCCGATACTCGTTTGTTCACTGTCTTCAAACGTGTGTGCTATGAACATGTGTCCATTCTTAAGACACAAGGGTGACTAGGCTTATGCTTGGGGAGTTAACTGTGGCAAGAGGTCAGCCTGTGCCTCCATGGCTTTAGGAGCTAGTATGTTCATTCACTAAGTGTTATAGGAGGCAGGTGTGTAAGAATTAGGGACGGGTTCCAGGGAAGAGTATCACCTGAACTGAAGAAATGTAAAATGAGTAAGCAAATTGTGGCCTACGTTTGCAAATTTGTCTTGCAAATAAAGTTTTATTGGGACCACAGCCATATTGGTTCATTAGCATGTCTAGGACTACCCTAGGGCTGTAGTTGCTGAGTGAAGTCATCACCACAGATGCCATATGACTGGCAACCCCTCCACTGTTCACTTCCTGGCTCATGATAAAATGTTTACCAACCCTGCATTCCAGAAAGGGGATGAATATGGTATGTGTACCTTCTGAGGAGCTGTGAGCAGGACATTAAAGCCAATAGTGGCACTGGATGAGCTGGTGAAGTGGGCATGTAGGAATCTGTTTGCTGGAGCTCTGTGCCCAATTTTAAGGAATATAAACTTTATCCTAAGCAAAAGAATCCGTGAAAGACTTGAACAGTGATACTCCAGAGTCAAGCTTTTGAACATCAGATGATTTGTTCTATGGCATGTAGATTTACGGAGGCCAATAGTGTTAATAGAAAGGAGACTGTTGAGAGCCTGTAGGGATGATTTAGAAGAAATTTAGTTGGCTCATTAAAAGTTGACTATAACTTCAGAAAACCAAATATTGAACACTTTTATAATAAGATGCATCAAAACTACAGTGCTAAGAAATGAGAACTATAATATGTTCAGTAAAAACAATCAGAAAATCCATGTGCATCCTTGTATAAAACAAAGAAAAGAATACACAGAAGGCATCAAAAGTATTTGGTAGTGGGGAGGGAAGAAGGTGTAGGAGGCAGTTGTCTTTAATCATACACATTTTTGTACTCTTTGATGTTTTATGTCTGATAGGGGTGTATTGCTTTCAGTTGGACCAAACATTAATTTTCAGAGTTATTTGTAAAGAGAGAGACTGTAAGGACCTATGCCACCACCCTAGACAAGGAATGGCAGACAATAAAGGGGGTGCATTTTGATACTAATTTAGGAAGTTCAGTTAGTGCAATGGGGGAGATAATGAGAAAGGGAAAAGCTGCGTCCAGGGTTTCTGGTTTGGCTGGTTCTGGTGAATGGGCTGTCTTTCCCTAGCCACTCATGGTGAGTGAGGCTTCTGCCAGCTTCAACCCACTTACTCTGAGTGCTCTTTAACTACTGATAGTAAAGGAAGGATTCTGTTGTTCTTAGTGGTAGAGGGAGAAATAGCCTCAGAGAAGAAGCAGTAAGAGGGAACAGGTGATGTGGCCTGTGATTGAGTCAGCATAGACATGAACATAGGTCTGGGTGATCCCAGAAATTGCTGAGCGCCTCAACTGATAAATACCTTCAGTGAAGTGGCTGGATACAAAACGAACTAAAAAAGATCAGTAGCCCTCCTCCTATATGCAAACAACAAATGGGCCGAGAACAGGGAAACACCCTTCACAGTAGCCACAAGTAATTTAAAACATCTTGGGGTGACTCTCCCCAAGCAAGTGAAAGATCTGTATGACAATAATTTTTAAGTCTATGAAGAAAGAAATTGGCAAAGATATCAAAAGATGGAAAGATCTCCCATGCTCATGGATCAGTAGGATTAACAGAATAAAAAATGGCCATTTTGCTAAAAGCGATCTACAGAGCTAATTCAATTCCCACCAAAATTCAAGCACAGTTGTTTCAATGGATCCATTAAAGAGTTGTGTAGAGGAATAAGTAAATCCAGCTGGAGGATGTTCTGAGCTATCAGCAGAGTTGATCTAACATGCTAAACTGAGTAAATGTAATGAAAAGAGAGAACAGCTCAAACTTTGGAGACTATTCTCAGTCGGTAGATCCGTATGATCACCGAGGTTTTTATTTATTTAAGATTTATTTTTACTTTATACGTATGGGTGTTTTACTTGCTTATACAATTGTATACCGCATGCGTGCCTGGTGCCCAGAGAGCCCAGCAGATGGTGTCCAATGGTCCAGATAGTTGTGAGCCACTGTGTGTGGGTTCTAGGAAGTGAGCCTGGGTCTCTGGAAGGAGCAGTTGGTGCTCTTCAAGCACTGAGCCAGCTCTCAGCCCCACATCCACAAAGTTTTACAAATAACAACATGTAATAAATCTCTAACTTCCCCCTTGGCTGTGATTGAATAGCGGCAGGGGATCAGCACATTTTTAAAGAGTTAGAGGGATGGGAAAGTCACTTAACTTGATAAAGTACTTACTATGCAAGCCTGAAGACATGAGTTCCATTCCCAAAGCCGTGTTAAAATCCAAGAATGAGCCAGGCTGTGGTGGCTCACACCTTTAATCCCAGCACTCAGGGAAGTAGAGGCAGGTGAATCTCTGTGAGTTCGAGGCCATCCTGGTCTACAAAGTGAGTTCCAGGACAGGCAGGGCTGCTGTACAGAGAAACCCAGTCTCGGAAGGGGGGGGGGGGGGCGGGGATCAAAGCATGGTGATCATGCTTGCAACTGGGGCACTAGGGAAACAGACGAGGCAGACAGACCCCTGGGGCACACTGACCAGCCAGCCTAGCCGTACTTGGTGAGCACCAAGCCAGTAAGTGACTCTATCTCAAAAAGAACAAGGTGGCCAACACCTTAGATTGTCTTCTGATCTCCACATGCATAGATACACATGAATGTACACACATGTGCACCTGCTCATACACACACACACAGAGAGAGAGAGAGAGAGAGAGAGAGAGAGAGAGAGAGAGAGAGAGAGAGGGAGGGAGGGAGGGAGGGAGGGAGGGAGGGAGGGAGGGAGGGAGAGAGAGAGAGACAGAGAGAGACAGAGAGAGAGAGAGAATTAGAATAAAATGAATTTAGGATTTTTCATTGCATTAAAATATAGGTTTGACTGTGTTGAAATCAGCGAACATCTGTGGGATTTTCACAAATCAGGATATACAAAGCATACTGATGCTCCAATCTTACTTCTTTAACTTCCTTGCGTTGAACGTGTCCGTGGGACTAGGGAGAACCAAGGCCCAGTGGTGGGTAATTTCCTTGAAGCTGACTTCAGTTCAGAACAATTTGCACCATCATTATGCTCCTCTATTCCCTGTCTGACTGTCACTGACTGTCCACCTGTCTGACTGTCACTGACTGTCCTTTCTGTCTGACTGTCACTGACTGTCCACCTGTCTGACTGTCACAGACTGTCCTTTCTGTCTGACTGTCACTGACTGTCCACTGCAGAAATTCCTCTCGGAGGAAAGACTCCACTCCCTGCTCTGCGTAGGAATGTTGGAGCCATAGGCAAAGTGGTCTGCCTAAGGGAGATTCAGGTGGCTCAGGAAAGGAAGAAAACAATGGCAACGCACCTCTCATGGAGAAGGATGAAATTCTTCACTGTATCACTTTATCCTGGCATTCAGCCACCAGAGGGGGCATGGACCAGAGGGAAATGAATTTTGCCAGCTGCCTAGATGGCTTCTCTGCCTAGATGGTGGCTTCCTGGCACCATCACCACCTTCCTCTGGAGCTGGGAAGACAACTTCAGTTGCCATGTGAGAGGCAGAGTGGTTGGTAGTGAAGACCTAGGGGCTCAGCAAAGATACCGCTTACAGGGACTTCCAGGAGTAACGACAATGTTTCTATGCGGGTATCCCTGGTACTCTTTGCTTCCTTCCTAATACACTATTGATTTCTATCCAAATATAGATATGGGCTTTTAGAAAGAGAAATCAGGTTGTCAAGATTGGCCATTCAACATAAAGTTTGTGCATCACATAAAAATGTGTTTTTGACACAATAAAATACGTTCCTTTTCTGCTCATTGTAATTCACTTTATGGCGACTCACTTAATAGCACGGCGTACATCATTTATACTGTTATCCTTCATGCTTTTAAACTGTAATGTCCTTCCAGCGACAACTACTCATCAATTCCACTGATCTAGATTTGATTTCATAAATTAACTAGGCCAATTAAGTAGAGGGTTATCATTAGAATAAGAAGTAGAAGCAAATAAATATTAATCCTCCAGCTCTGCATGTCAGTATTCCAACACAACCTTGATCCACTTGAATGAGGGGCGGGAGAAGAGAAAACACAACACCCTCCCGCGCTACCAACTTAGCACTCCCCAGTTTAGGCATCTCGGGGTCGTCTCCATCCATAGCTGCATCCCTGGTGTGGGGCAGGTGTGTTTTCTATTTTATTAAAGTTCCTGACTTAAGGACTCCGGCGGAACACTTTGTCTGCTGTCTCCATGTGCATCTGTGCTAAGGCTGGGGCACTGTGTCATAGTTAATAGAGAAGTTTGATCAACGTTACTGAGAATTTCTTTGGTCATTTTGCCACTTGGAGACTTTGGGGATCCTGGAGATGGCAATGCCAGGCAGGAAATAGTGTTTTCAAACGTAGCCTGTTTGGGAATATCTCTTTTCCTAAACAGAGACCCTCACATAAATGGTTCTTCTTACTAACTTGAGCCATGC
Source organism: Microtus pennsylvanicus (assembly GCF_037038515.1). Taxonomy (NCBI): domain Eukaryota; kingdom Metazoa; phylum Chordata; class Mammalia; order Rodentia; family Cricetidae; genus Microtus; species Microtus pennsylvanicus. Next base: position 57,361,508 of record NC_134592.1, on the reverse strand, counting down.
TCTGTGTCTCCTGGAAATAGAAGAGAGGTATGTTCACACTATATAAAATTACTCCGTGTATGAATTCAATGAAAAAAAAACTTTCTCTGTCTATGAGTTTAACGTATGAATGAAATAACATCAGCTTGTTTTCCTAGGTCCTAGTCACAAGTCTTTGTCTTTTGGATGCTTGGTGTGTGGAAGAAATGGCTCTAAATTACAGGCACATTTGATTGCGGTGGCTAAAGGAACATCTTCTAGGCTGCCCCTGACAATGACCCAGAAGACATAATCCAGAGATGACAAAGTCAGTAGCTCAGGATCCCTGTGTCTCCCTGTTAATTCTTCTCATTGTTCATCGATAGCACTGAAGAGGGACTATGGAATTCTGTGACACCCAGTGACACACATACCACCCCCCCACACACAGTCAGACGAAGGAGTAGCTGGTGAAACATTTGCAGACCCATGAGGGAAGCTAACACTAGGCTCGGTTTTCCCCGCTCACTTCTCATCTCTGAGCCAACAAGCCAGGGCCTCTTCATCCCTCTGACTTTACTTCCTGTTGCAGCCCTTCAAGCCTCAGTAGTTTTACCATAGTAATAATTTTTCCCTAAGAATTTTAAGCAAGAGACTTTGCCATTGGACAGCCTTTGAAACCACTAGCTTTGCCTCGCTGTTTTTTGTGACTTGCCAAAAATCACAAATGAAAGGGACTATGTCCTCTAACGCTTCTCCTCTGGTCATTATCTCGGATAATATGCAGAGTCTGGTCCAAGCGGATTGCTCCCCAAACCTTGCCGTTACTTTGAGAATAGTTTTAATGAGGCCGGCAGCTGAGCCAAGCTCTCCTGTTGTGTTATTATTTGGGCATGGAGAAGCCCTGGTGATTGATCTGTGTGGGAGAACTGGCAACACTCACATGCCCTCTGGGTAGAGGCAGAACCTCCAGCAGGAAGAATTAGGGAAAGAGAAAAAGAGGAGAGGAGATGTTTATCGTCCATCTCCTTGTGTTTTATGGCGGGATGCTGGTGAATTGGGAGACGGATGTGTATATTCATGGATTTCACACCACTTTGAGCGCTAATAACATTAAATCAACCTTAATACTTCATGCCAAATGTGTTCTAAAAGAGGGAATAATGGGAATTTTTGTTGACTTTAGTGAAGTATCAAAAGTTACACTGGAAACGCATAAAACGCTACAATGCAGGGTCACAATTATGCTAATACAATGATAATATAAAATATTAAGTCGCCAAAATGACAGGATTTACAACCAAGCATCCTCAGTCCCCAGAAACCCCGGCTGTAAGCTCACAGTAAACACAACAGCCTGTCCTCCCAAGGAGTCTGATTACAAATTTAAATATGTATATGATTAGAACTCTGCCAGTCTCCCTCCCCCAGAGACAGATGAAGTAAAATTTGATTTATATCATACCTGGAAACCTATTGTGCTGGGTTCACTCTTTTGCGGGATCAGTACAGGGTTTGATGAATTTTGCATTTCCTGGGATGTTTGGGGGGGAAATCGCGACGACTGCTAATGGCCTGCAATCTCCTGGAGTAAGAGGCGAGTAGCCAGATGTTCGGCTATTCTCTCTTCTTCTCCATGCTCTGCATTCTGTGCTGAGGTTGGCCTGCAGTGGGAGCACAAATCTCATGGCCTTTTATTTGATCTGATCTGATCTGTTATTCTTTGAGAAGTGTGTATGCTGGGGCTTGATCGAATCCATCCCATCCCCCAACATCTGGCAGATCCATCTCTCCGTCCCTACCATCCGGTTTCAGGTCCTCTGTTTTCACGCCCATCAAGTCCAGTCTCTTTTGTCCCTATGTTGTTCCTCAGCTAGGAGTGGAACTTCGTGCCCAGCTCCCCTCTCCATACTGAGACTTGAGTTGTCTTGAGCCTGCGCAGGGCTTACATATGTTGTCACAGTGTCCGCATCCCTATGTGCCGTTGCCCCGCCATGTCCAGAAGACACCGTTTCCTCAGAGTCATCTGCCGTTCACTCTCTCAGCCCTGACTTCCTCGGTGATTCTTAGGTCTGGTGAGGAGTCAGTGTAATATAGATGTCCAGTTTGGGGCTGGACATCTCAGAGTCTCTCGTTCTCTCCACCTTGGCCTGTTGAGGGTCTCTATGCTGATCACCATCTTCTAAAAATAGAGGCTTCACTAAGGCGGCTCAAGAGATAATTAATATACCAGCATAAAAATGAGTCAGTTAAGCACTGTGTCCACTTAGTGGAACAGTAGTAGAAGGTTCTTCCCCCAGTGCTGTGACGTATCTACCCACAGGTCCTTGGCCCAGGAATTGTAGCATATATGGATTTTATCTTGTGGCGTAGGGTTTAAAGACCATCAGAAAGTGACTGGTTACTCCCATATTCTGTCACATGTTCTGAAGTGTATGGTATTTAGCAACAGATTCCTGTTCGCAAGTTCTGGAAGGTGACAAAGAACACTGACAATATCCTGTCATGTTTGGGAGGGGATACTGGATCTCACTGCCCTCTGGGGCAACAACTCTAAAAGACTCGGCACATTCCTAGCATTTTTTTCCGTGTTTCTTCTCTTTGTTTGTTTGTTTTTAACCTGCAGTGTCTAGTAGGGTAATTTGTAACTCCATTACCCCCAGTTAGGGCCAAGAACCCACTTCCAGAAGTTCCTTTAGAACCATAAGTTTATCTGTGGTCATAGTGGTCAGGGAAGACAACAGCATCACAGCCGGGCAAAAATTCCTTACGATTGTCAACGCTGGCCAGATAATGCGAACTTCTATTTCTCTTATTATCGTTATGACAATAGAAGCAGAAGCCAGTGTAAAGTAAATACATAATTAAACTGTTACTATAAGCCAATTCTCTTTACTATTATTCAGCTGTTTTATTATGCCAACTGGGGTCCACAAGTATGTGTTTACAGGGGATGTGCTTTTTCTTTGCTAAATGCGTAGACCTTGCCTGCAAAGTACTTGCTCCAACAAACATAATAAAGGTGCATCTTCTTTCCCTTTCTCTGTGTCTGATGCAAAGCATCTTCTGTCCTTAGTGTCTTCCTGCAGGATGGAGAGGTCCGTCTCAGTGGGCCACTTAGCTAGACCACTGCTTGAGCTCCCTGCCAGTGCAGCATCAGGAATGCTAATGTTAAAAATGACAATAAGATAAAACCAGTCACCCCCCACCCCCGAAGGAAGTCCTAGTCCTCCTTGGCTCCACAAAGCTCTGAAGCCATGTTTTCAAAGTGGAGCTGGCCGTCCCTAGGGTTTATAGCCAAGTTCTTATAGGAGCTGGCACCATCAAAAGAGCCGTGAGACTCTATGGGCGCTTTTCCCCGCACAGCCCTCCGTCTTCACGAGGGCCAATCAATAGTTCTTGATCTCCCATTTTGTGCAAAACTCTGTTGGTGCTGAGCCCTGCTGGCAGTCTCCTCCTTTGCCAGTGAAACAAAAGGCATGTGTTCTTTCTTTGAGCGGGATGGAACTTCGGAACACATTTACTTCCTTCAATTCATGAGGACTCCGTTAGGGTTTGGGGGTTTCGACAACTCCTTGCTGACTTAGAGAATGCGGATGTGTGGAAAAGGCATTGCTACATTGTCAAAATTGTATCTGTTTCTAAACAAATGGAGTTCTTAGCCTTCTTTCCTCCGAAGCTGGGGTTGGCTTTTTCCCAAACACAACCTTTTGGATAATAAATTCTTTTTGAAAAGAAGCACAGAGCCCCTTTGATGCTATAAATAGTATCTATGCTGGAAGGCCCTGCAATGCATGCTGTCTGTGGGGGTAAAGGAGGTCTTATTCTGCACTCGGCGCTTGGTAACTTCCATTTGAAGATTTATTTTAATAAACATTTTAGTAAGCCTCCTGAGTTATTTGTTTGGGGAGGTTTCTGTTTTGTTTGAGTTTGTTTGTTTGTTTTTGCTTTTTTGCCTCTAATCTGACTGTGCTCACTGATCTGTAGGTTCACATCTATAACGATGCTAGCTTACATTTAGTGATAATGCAGTCAACTGCTGCTAAGGCAAGTTACAGGCTGAGATATGTCCTGGGAAAGAGAAAGAGCCTGTGTTCCATGGAATTCCTCCAATGGAGATTTCATTCATATTTTCTCCCTCCGTGCCCGCCCCCCCCTCCCCCCCCCCCGCCAGCCACTTGGTCCCTCTTCCCTTCCTCTCTTCACCCTGCCTCCCCTCCCTCTATGTCATTGAAATATGCGCCTTAGAAACGACACTCTGGCCAGTTTCTCCTCCGGCCCTGGGACCCCTTCCCTCAGGTTCCACGATCTGATTTTTGGCAGGCATTAAAAGCCCTGAAGACGGAAAGCTCACTTTGTCACTGTGGGAGTGAGGCCCAGCACATCAGCGCGTGTCACCGGGGCGTCAGCCCTTTACATGGTAACAGCAGTTCATTTCTCAGGCTGACAGTGATGCTCCTAGTGCGTCAGGATTAGAACGGGCACACTTCCAGATCATAATTGCATCGGGCGGAAGGGCGAGCGACCGCGGGTTTTTTTTTCTGCTGGGAGGGTGGGTGTGGGAGAGAGAGGGTAAGGGAGGAGAGGGGCAAGTGATGCTGAATTTAGCCATCTAGTGCCCCATGCGTCCCGTTTATCAAGAGATAATAGGATTAAGCTAAGCTATGGGACTTCTCTGGCTAATGCTGTCTTCAGCAGGGGTCTAATAAGGATAGATATAATTGGGTAAATGGCGAATCAGAATGAAGAAGTACAAAGTATAAGCACAGTGATTAGGAATAAATAATGACAAATTGGATTTTGTCCAATCTCTGCAGACTTGGATAAAAATCTTTTTTCCTACCCTGATTTATAAGGGGTAGCGTATGTCTGTCTGTCTGTCTGTCAGTCTTCTGCCTAGTTCGGCTTCTTCACTGCTCATATCCGAAAGCATCTGTCAAGTTAACCCAGGTCTATCTACACTGCTCACCCGAAACCAAGAAGGAACATCCAAGCGGGGTTAAAGAAACAGAGTAAATTAAGTGCCGGAAAACAAATGTGGCAGAAATTAAAGTTGGTTTCCCTGACCCTTTCCCGTTTACAGAATTTACCCCATTAACAGCTGAAAATTTATTTCCACTTTCTTCACCTCTCTGGGAAGAAAGCAAACAGACAACACAGCCCCAAAGGAGTCATTAATTAGATCATTTACTGACATGGATTTGAATAGTTTATTTAAATACAGTTCTGTTATTTATTTATTTTACAGCATTATGCAAGAGGTTGAAACTTCTGTTCTCATTTGCACTTAGCAAGAAGCGCTGACAAAAAAAATATCACAGTGAAGGAAATAGACAAAGAACTAGTGATCAAAGGGCCGTGCTGAGAGAGGCACTGAAGAACTTCACCAGGATGCATGTTACCGTCTGTAAAAATAAAATCAAGGGTGGGGTGAGTTGGGAAAGGAGGGAGAGGACATGACTGTTTGTTTCCTGTTCTCCTGGGCATATTCTAACACACACGCATAATTGGTTTGTTGATAAGATGCCATATAAAAAGGTAGGGAAGGAAATTTGGAGTAAATAGGATGCCTAGGTGGGAGATTGGTGATGGCTACCCAGAGAGGTGCGGAAATGAAGACGGCTTTGGAATACTGGCTATGGAAAATTCACCAACTCAGAAGCAATTAAAAATAAGTAACTGTCCAGTGTCACAGAGACAAAAAGTTACAGTCTTCCCCCAAATGAAAGGCTCTCCGGGGTCCTTTCAAAAGCTAGAAACAGAAGTAGGAAATTAGTTCACAGAAGGGGAGTACTGTCTCCTCTAGAACTCAGAGGAGCTCTAGAGATCGTTTTGGAAAATTAAGTGGTGAAGACATTAGGGTAGATGTGCACATTGTATAGTATAGGTCCCATTGTATTGTATAGGTAGTGGGCCTGAAATCACCTCTGGAAGTCTTTAAATATTTTCAGTCGGTGGGATTTTAGGGAAATCCCAACTTGACAGTCAGTTACATCTCGCAGTCTTATTCCTGGAGGAGTTAAGATATTCTGGCCTCTGTAACTCTAGAACACCAAAGTATTTCTTCTCAGTACTGCTATCCTATAGAGTTTGAAGACTGGAACAGCTGAAGAACCCCAAAGACGCGGAGCTGCCATTTCAAGGGTTAGACATGCCACAACACTCCAGCATCATTTAGCAGAGCTGACAGCAGGGCGTTCATCACCAGGCCCCAACCAGCGCCTGCTCCAGTTGCCTTTCTCATCTTTCTCCCTTCACACCGGTGTCTCCTGCCTCCGCTGCTCCGCTCTCACCATCCCTATCCACCAACTGAAGGAAGAGGCGCTGGTTCTCCCTTTCCTCTCTACCATCCATCTTTCTTTCCTCCTTCTATTTCTCTTTCCCTCTGTCGGGAATAAAGAATTGTTTTGGTATTAGTTTAAAAGAAACTGAAAATCTACCAAAAATATTTATTTTTGAAAAATACACACATAATCTTAAAAGTTGGTAATCAAATGCCACTTATGAAAAATGTAGGCTCCTGGATTAAAATGTTGTGTCAAGATCCATATCTGGAGATAGAAGGTGAAGAGAGACCAAGGCAGGAAGAGTATCTCGGCCACATTTGTTAACTCTGCTCTAGCTGTGTGGTACTTTTAGTATCAATTTTTATTTCTGTGTATCTTTGGGTGTGTGCCACATGTGTGAGTATACCAACAGAAGCCAGAAGGAGATAGCGGAGCCCCTGACTCTGGAGTTACGGGCGTGGCTGTAAGCCACTTCATGCAGGTGTTGGCAATTAACCTTTAGTTCTCCAGAAGAAAATCAATCCCTCTTAACAACTAGGTCATGTCTGCAGCCCCCTCGGTGCTTTCTGTTGTTGTTGTTTTATGTTATTCAATTTTATTATGTCATTATTTTGTGTCTGTGTCATGGTCCAGAAATGAGCAAAGAAAAAGATGTCCCCATCTCTGAGTGACTTGGGTCAGTGTTTTGTCATTTCTGAGGGACAGTGTAGACCACAACATAGGCCATCTTCACCTAAAGTCTGCAGTCACTCCGTGAGCTTTGTTACGTCCTGTCGGAAGAGAAAAATCAGGATGGTATTTTACTAGAATATCTCACTAATTGGTATTTTAGGAATCTAGCTGTGTACTGGAACAACCAAATGCACTGGACCTCTGTCGGAACACCCTTAAACACCTAGGCAATGCACTTAGCATGCGCTCCAGGGAGTTCTGATAGCCTGGGCGGCACAGCTCATGTCTAGCACACAAACCATCCTCAGCAGAGCCAGCTGGACCGGTGGAAAACAGCGGGGCCATAGCATCAAGAAGGACAGCTTTCACACTAGGGACGTGATTCTCGCTGTCGAGAGGACTTTCTTTCCTCCGGAGTCTGCAAACTCCTGCCTCTTTGATGAGCAGTGTCTGCAGTCCGGCTGGTCCCTCCTATAATACCTGGTTTTCAGGGAGGCTCCATGTTTCCGTGGAGTTCTATATTTCTCAAGTTCCATTAAGGAGTTCCAGTGTTATGTGTTCAGGTAACAAATACCAGGTACCGCCTGTATTCCCGCTGGTGGATCTAGCAACCAGGAGTGCAGCAGGGAACATGGTGGACACTAAGTTCTGCCTTCGTGGTTGGATTATGGTGTTATGCCTGGGTAAGAGATGGGAGGAATTGAGAAAGGTAATAGAAACACTGCTTAGTATGTCTGAAGCCAATAAAGTCTATAGAAGAAAACAGAGCCACGGGGGGATGTTAAGATCATTATGGTGGCAAACTTATAGTTGTGCTTAGGCAAGACTGTGAAGAGTGATATCCAGTTGCAGATGGGGCGGGAAGATTGACTCAGTGGTCATTGAGCCCTGTGGGTGGGGTTCAGCCCAGCTCTTCCCAGACACTGGCCGCTCATACTCTGGTTTCATTCCTATAAGCAATGCCTCTCTCAGGGAATAAGCAGGATGCAGCTGCCCCCACCCCCCCACCATATTGTACCCCTGAACAGTTATGACAGTCCTCCATCCATTTATTATAAGCCCTTAATGTGATCTGAAGATGAGAGTATCAGAAGGCTAATTGAGTGTGCAGTGCAGTGTAGCCCCTCACCAAAAAAGAAGTGTTTATGCCCATTCCTCGCCTCTGAGGCTGTGTGTGAGACCACAGATAATGCCGAGGATGATCTGGGTGTCAGAGCATTTGCCCAGCTCTCTCTCAAGTCTCACTGAGTTAAAGCTCCGTCAGTAAACAGGCGGCAGCAAAAGGGCACCTTGTTCTTGAACAGGACAGACCGGCGGGAAGGCACTGGAGCTGCCAGCGTGGTATGTATGAATATTTGAGAGAAGTAAATACGGTCAGAGGATTTCAAACTAAAGGATGAGATGCACAAGAAGGTAAAAATTTGCCCCTGTAGCTGTGCTGACTCCCAGGCCCACCCAGGACTCCCGTCTGCATTGCCCAGTCCATGGAGAGCAATGGTCTTCAGCCTCCCTACTGCGGCAACCCTTTTATACAGTTCCTCATGTCATCGTGACCCCCACAAAATCATTTTCATTGCTACCTCATAGCTGTAATTTTGATAGTTCTATGGATCATAACCTAAATATCTGTGTTTTCCAATGGTCATTCGTCCCCAGAGGGGTAGCGACCCACAGATTGAGAACTGCTGATCTTGCGCTCCCGTCCTCTTTGGAAAATAGGAGGGTTCTGTCAGCACTCCGATAGAAGGAAGCCCTGCTTTTTGGCTGCCGGAGCTGATTTATTTTCTCAGGTAGCTAACAGTCCCCATGTGAGGTAAGCAGGTGTAAACACAAGGCTAGACAATAAAAATCCAAAGACTCATCCCGGCTCTCTCGCGTACAATGATTCCCTTCTGGCGCTGTGACAAGAATCTCGTTCAGATTCCTCGTGTGCTTAGCCTCATCTCGGTCTCAAATTCGTCAGCATCCCAAATTATCACCAAGAATCCATCTCCCTGAAGATGAGGCACCAGGAGCACAGGAGATTGTGGAAACAGGAGGTGTTTTGAATGAAATGCATAGTTTAATCACATTCTACTTTCAGAAAACTACTTCATTTAAGTCGGTGCTTGCCTGGGGTAATAATTTAAGCTCCGCACTTGAGTAATCACTGGGAAGATTGCTCAGAACCCATCACAAACACAGCCACCAGTATTCTTGTGGCCTGGAGTAAACTTCTGAATGCTCGGGATCTTCACACCCTCAGCAAAATCCAGAGTTCTGGGATTAGGGGTCCTCGCCACCTCCCATCTCCACACTGCATGGCTTCTCGTTACATTACCATTCAGAAGACAGGTTCTTGTCATCAACACATGCTCAAACATAGGATGCGTTAGCTGAAACCGGCTCAGTTGTCTAAGTATGTTTTATCATAGAAATGAAGAGATAGGAAATGTCAATGACGAACATTAAATTTGAGTTTTCCTAGGCTGTCTTTAGTCTTTTCTCCTTCTGCGTTAGAATTTATCCAAATCCAGTGGAGTTGTTGGATCCTCATAACTTCTGAACTCTGTTCTGTCTTCACCAAAGAACATTTCCCAGATGTCCCGTCTGAGGAGGAAGAGCGTAGGAGTGCAATTGGCAATTGTCGCCTGTGTTCTGGTTGTGTCTGTGACCAGGAAAGCGTGAGAGGAAGCTTTCTGGGGTGTGTAAAGCCTCACATGGGTGTGTAAAGCCTCACGAGCCCTCTAAACACCAACCGTAGGCAAGGTAACCAGGGGTGGCTACCTGGTAGCCCATACAGCAAGCTTGGAAGCAAGCTTGCTTGAAGAAGGGTTGTGTTTTCCTACCTCACAAAGGTGTCTATGGCTGGACTGGTGCAGGCACACTCACAGAGAAACAGTCAGATACATGCTTGTGTGTAAGTACAATCTCTAAAGACTTAGAGTAGCATTTTCCCAGGATTCCTATACGGAATTGTTCTTCTCTCCCCATCTCAACCTCCAGAGAAGGTCCTTGTCTTCTGCTACCTATAAGAACAGAAAAAAAGACTGACTGTGTTCTTAAATTTCCCTGAAAGTAGACGGTGTGTATGCAGTTAGTCAAATGGCTTCTGTAAGTGGAAGCTCTGGCGCGATGGGAAGGAGACGGTGCCTTGAATCTGGCTGTACAGCTAACCCACGATGCACTGAACTTAGCTGCTGTTCCTGTTCAGCAGTACCAAGAGAAAGCGCCCATCTCCTGTGTTTCCGGCTCGGAAACCCTCAGTGGTCTTGGCTGACTAGATGCTGAAGCTGACAAGGGAGTGCTGTCATAGAAACCCCAGCACCCCAGCTTCTGCATCCCAGCTGGCCAAGGAGCCCAGCAGATGTCTGAGAGGTAAAGCCCACAGGCAAGCCCAGAGCCACCTTCTTTCACAATATAAAATGTCCCCACCGCACCCTCAGACTGTCCAGGTATTAGTTACCTCATCAGTCCAGGCCAAACTCAGCAGACGTTTCGCTAGAAAGAATAGAGACGAACGTTATCGCTTTCCGGCCAAAGTTGAGCAGTTTTCAAGCCGCTCCGGCCTCCTGTTGGGAGCCTTCATGCTTGGTTTGTTTATGCTCTCAGATGAATCTGTTTTGAGGTGTTTATTCCAGTGGTTAAATTTGAAGAGGTGAAGAAAAGTCAAACTCTCTCCCGTATTGCCTAGAAGGAGTCTAAAATAATTGGTACACATTGAAAACTTTTTAATTCTGAGAAAAGAAGAGACAATTCCATTTATGACTAACAGGCATTTTTTTTTAAAAAAAAATCAGAGCTGGAAAATGTAAGGAACAAACTTTCTTTTTCTCCAAAAGTGAAGGTGATAATTTTTTTCCTTTGACATGCACATAAGATGGTATTTCATAATGTAATTGTGTGTTTAGATTTTTGTTTCATATTTCTCCATTCCCTTAACCAAGTCCCAGACATAATCATTAAAATTAGTGGATCATCTTTCTGAAATGATACATTTTAATTATAATTATTTGATAAGCATTTCAGACACACTCACCCATATATCACATAAAATCAGAAGTAAGTGTGTATATCAATAGCAGTTTAATCCCAAATGGAGGCTTTATTTAAACTTCTGAGCTCTTGATTACAGGAGCTTTGAGATTAGAAATGAGATTTACAATTGGCTAGAGGGAAATATTTAAATATCTTTGCTAGAGCAAATTATAGTCATTTTTTAAAAGATTTAAAATATGAGTGTGCTGAGAATTTCCTCTGAGATATCTTATTATTGAATTAGGCTTTTTTTTTTAAAGTCACCTCTTCAACCATTTAGAAAACAGCTTGCCTGTGAGCAAGGAACATCTATTTTATATCTTAGCTAAGAGAGCCAGGCTTTGTGAAAATAAATTTGAAATTTCACCTAAAGTCAAAGATGAGAATTAATGCAACTTTTCTCTCTTTCATTTTTCTAAGACATAAAAAAGAGTGTTATTTTTAAATATTTTTGGCTCCAAAATAGTGCTCATGAGTTAACCATTGAGTTGTTGAGGAATAAACCCTGGGCGTGAATATATGTTTTTCATATTTGAGGGTCTGCACAAGGCAGGCCTCACCACTATCCGATTGTGTTTCTCAGAATCCTGAACTGTGGCCTCAAACTGTGCGTGCTCCTGGCTCAGGTCTTCACAGGCTCCCTGCCATGCAGGCTCCCTGCTCAGGTCTTCCTGCAGGCTCCCTGCCATGCAGGCTCCTAGCTCAGGTCTTCCTGCAGGCTCCCTCTTCCTCCTGAACCCTGTGCATCCTTCTCCTGGAATGCTCTATGTCCCCCCCTTTGCTTACCATCTGTTGCAGATCTCTGTCTAAACGCCATGTCCTTAGAGGCCTCTGTCTGCCATCATGCTGACAAAGGAGCCACTCCGCGCCCCACATTCTGTGTCACCCATTTCCTACTTCAGTATTTAGCCCAAAGTATTTATTCCCAGGTGGCATATTCTGTAATTTGTAGCTTTTGGTGTTATTGCCTGTCTTTTCTTGTCTTTCCAGTTATAGCTGGGATTTACCAGTCCTTCTGTGTCTTTCAGGTCTACAAGTTTGTGTTTGTTAAATGAATGAACTTAATGAAACAGAACTTAAATAAACTACTGCCATTCTGATGCTAGTGACCAATGAAGTTAGAATTTACAGGGGCAAGCAGTATCTCTGTCACACCTTTGTGTCTTCAGCCGTATTGGTCAGAAGAGGAGCAGTGTGGCCCAGTAGGCAGTCTGGTGTTCTTCTCCAAGGCAGAGAAGCAGAGGATTGGAGAGGAGGGAGTAAGAGCTGACTTGACCTGGAATTGAGGCATTGATGACTTTAAGTGAGAACGATTGAAAAAACATGGAGCCCTTAACCAAACAGGAAAATTGAAAGAGAAAGGACAACTTGATTGGTTAGAAAAGACAATCAACACGTGTGCAACACTGATTCAGGGACCAGAGGATGTGCAAGTCTCTGGCTCTCCATAGGACCAGAAGCCAGAAGCAGAAGCTCCAGATAGGGCCCAAAGTGGTGAGACAGCCCACGAGGTGATACCTCACCAGGAGGAGAAATGTTTGGTAAAGGGGACGGCATAGCTCCTGGGGACGGCATAGCTCCTGGGGACGGCATAGCTCCTGGGGATGGCATAGCTCCTGGGACAGCATAGCTCCTGGAGACGGCACAGCTCCTGGAGACGGCACAGCTCCTGGGACAGCATAGCTCCCGGGGACAGCATAGCTCCTGGGGTTGGCATAGCTCCTGGGACGGCATAGCTCCTGGGGATGGCATAGCTCCTGGGGACGGCACAGCTCCTGGGGACGGCATAGCTCCTGGGGTGGGCATAGCTCCTGGGGACAGCATAGCTCCTGGGGACGGCACAGCTCCTGGGGACGGCACAGCTCCTGGGGACGGCACAGCTCCTGGGGACAGCACAGCTCCTGGGGACAGCACAGCTCCTGGGGACGGCATAGCTCCTGGGGACAGCATAGCTCCTGGGGACGGCACAGCTCCTAGGAATGTCATAACTCCTGAAGATGGCAGAGAGCAGGAAGATGTGAACGTGAGAAAGTGAGAAACCAAGGGCGCATGGCAACCAAGATGCTAGGTTTATGGGCATATACCACTGTTCCCTCTGCCCCCGAATAGGCTTGCAGTTAGGAGAGCCAGATAAGACACGCACATGTGTACACGTGCATGCATGTAGCATACTAATAAAATATGTCATGGCTGTGGGGTTAGTAAGAGTCTGGAATGGGGCATTAAAAGGAGAAACTTGTAGAGAGAAGATGGGCCCACTTCTCTGGTAGAGGCAGTCACATACAGCCCTCCGGGAAAAAGAAAGCATTGGGGCAGAGAAATTGAACCACAGGAGAGAACACAGCTTCAGTAATAGTCTAAGAGTGAAGCCAGGCTGGAAGTTGGGGGAAACTGAAGGAGAGTATAATTTAGTGAACTTTCAAGAAGGGGGCATGAGATATCTTTGAAAGAAGTAGGTCGCAAAGGCTTTGTACAGAACACGTAGGTCTTTGCATTTTATGTACAGTGGAAAAATCATGAAAGTGGTTTTAAGCAGAGTAGTGACAACAATTGGGTTTTAAGATTTCCTTTGAAGGGGAAGAGAGAAGCAAGCAGAAAGAGAAAATAGTTGAGGTGGTCCACAGGTGTCCCTGGGTGGTAAACCAGACTAAAGCAGGGCAGGGCCACTGGGGAAATGGACCCAGGTGCACTGTGAGCATGAGGAAGGGGGGGGTCCATCACCTATGAAGGAGAAGAAAGGAAAGAAAGTGCCCTTCAGTGCTGGGACTAAATGGCTGTTTGTAAACCATAAGTGATCTGTACAATCCAGAGAGGTAGAGTTGCCTCAAGAACTGTCAAAGTGGAGGTTGAGGCAGGGGGATTGTAGAAAGTTCAAGGTTAGCCTAGTTTATGTCACTAGTTTCAGGCCAGCTAGGTCTACAGAGTAAGACCTTTGAGAGAGAGGAGGGAGGGAGAAAAAGAGAGAGAGTGAGAGAGGGGAGGAGAGACAGAGACAGATCGTCTACCTGGGCACGTTTTATTGCTTAGGGTAATTGAGGCAGAAACACTCACCCTTCAGTTCTGTGGCCGTGGGTATAGAACTGACCACCACAGTGTTTTCAAAAGGCTGCATAATGTATGATTCCAGCTCCCTAACAATTGTTTAAAAAAAAACAAAAAAACAATGGATCTGAAAATATGGATGGTTGTTTGGGGATAAAGAGGTGTATAGGTTGGCAGGAAAACACTCTGGTAGTATACTGGTAGACACATGTAATTACAGATTATCGTCCAGGACCAAGAGTGACCCTGGAATGTAAACTGGAACTTGTGTATAATGTTGTCAGTATAGATTCATCTCTGGTAATTTCTGCTGGAGGATGTTGACAGTCCAGGAAGCTAGGGACGGGGGCCAGGAGAACTAAGCTTCATCCTTCCAGCTCAAATTGATGTGAAATAAAATTGATATAAGATACAAATTCTACTTCAAAACTGCCCATTTGGGATATGTCAGAAATAACCAGAAACACTTAAGTAGAGCTGTAGCAAGGTGTCGGAGGTTTGAGTCTGGGGGTTCAGACAGGCAATCTACACTGAAGAGGCACATTTTAGACAGGATGGCTCAGTGGAAAAAGAATTTGTCCTGTAAGGACTATGGTGTAGATCCTTAGAATCCATGCAAAAGCCAACCAGGTGTTCCAGCCCCAATGATACCAGCACCCTGAGTGGCATCAGACACTCAGAGGCAGGGGAAGGAGATCTACAGGGCGAGAGTAGTCAACAACCAGCGAATTCCTGCTCCGTAGGAAACCCTGCTCCAATAAGTACAGCGGGGAGCAATTGAGGAAGACACATGGCGTCAACAAGGAGCCTCTACACACATGCGTTCACATGCACATGTGGATCCCCACCCGTGTACCTGCACACATGTCAATTTGTGTATACACACACGGCTGCAAACATGCACGTTTTCATTTCATTTTAGGTGAGAGGATCTTTAACTGCCTGGAAAATGTTTAGGAAAGAGTACAGCTGAGCTTGCTGGCCTGGGCCTTCCAGCCGTGGAGAGAGAGATCTAGGCAGGAGCCTGGGGGAGAGCAGCTGTATCAGGAAGGAAACCAGCACAGGATGATGAGCAGACTTCTCATCAGCGCGTTGAGGGTTCCTCACCCAGTCCTCCCCACAGCTTGCTTCATTATTCAAATGCACTTATCAGCCACCTCGGATGATGAGATCTTGCACTGGAAGAGGAGTTCTCCCTGATGCTCTCTTGGAGATGTCGCCATGGCAATGACAAGGTGGTGTTATGGAACTGGTGAATCTTTTTGCTCCGTATGTTGAAAGCCCTCAGTCTTGTGATGGGTGCACGTGGGTCCTCCCCACCCCCACGTACCTTCTTAGCTAACTCTCATCCACCACCCACCTCCAAGCAGATTCTGAGTCTCTAGTAAAGCAATTCTCAACCCGTGGGTCGCAACCCCTTTTGGGTCCACATATCAAACACCCTGTATATCAGATGTTTGCATTATGATTTGTAACTAGCAAAATTATAGTTATGAAGTAGCAATGCAATAATTTTATGGTTGGACGTCACCACAAATGAGGCACTGTGTAAAAGGGATCCAGCATTAGAAAGGTTGGGAATCACTGTGTGAATTCATCACATTCCAAGAAGCCGAGTGAGGACCCTTAGGTTAATCTGAAGTGGCCTGTTAGCTCCCAGGAAATTCACCCTCCAGATTTGGCTTTCATGACCTGACATAGAATGAGCTCGTAATATTAGGAAAAGGAAATGTCTTTCCTTAGACTGCTTTAATATCTTCCTTTTGTATATTTCAAAATAAGTAACAAATTGTGAATTTCTTATGTATGACACAGAAATGATAAGTGTTTGAGGTGACATAATATTGTAAATCTCCTCATTTGACCACGATACAATATAGGCATGTATTGAAACAGCATTCCATGCTCCAAAACGATGACCCAAGTATTATATATACATCAGTTAAAAACAAAAATAGAAGTAAACGTTGAAACAAGAAGGAAGTTGTGATAGTACGCATTGTATTACTAGATGTGGGGTTCGTACTCAACAAAAGTGCTGTTTTATAGATGGGAATGTATATTCCCTTTTGTACCTGTAAATCAGGTGTCTCCCAGGACGGAAGGCTGACCGGAAAGCTTCCCTGCCATCCTTCTGGCACAGGGCATGAGTGCCCAGCGCTGGCTGAACTGGAGAACTGGGTGTTCAGTTTACATTCTCACCCAGCGGCACTCTGTGTGTGGAAGGAGTGTGTTCCATATTGAGGCGCTGTGTGACAGTGTGAGACACCAGTGTGTACGGGAAGTGTGAGCCCAGGCGGCGATTTTGCTGTCCTCCCCAAAGACACTCACACGACAAAGCAGGCGAGCTAAAATCGGCACCGTGCTGCCGGATTGCTGTAGCAGTAAACCTTTAACCTGCTCTGAAAGCGACAGTAAAACTGCTAAATTTATCTTTGAACACTCATAATATCCAGTGCCAAAGAGGGTTTTGTTTGGCTTCTTTTGTGGGTAGCTGATACAATGAGAAACGTAGGGTAGAGTTAAATTTTATTTATTTCATTTTTAGTAAACTTGCATGTAAATTGACAGGCTGGGCATAAATGTTCTGTGACTTCTAGTCTTTCGGATTGGTTCTTTGAAACCTTTTGTTTCCGTGACATCCAACTTCAGAGCAGCACACGGCCAACGGTAACTGCCGTACCGAAGAGAGGCATATGTTTGCCTCAGAAGGGATTCTGGTAAAATCTTCTGATTGGGATTGCGTCCATTGAATCAGAGGCTGGGTTGATACAGAAAATGTTACGTATGTTTTACAAAACACAGTATGAAAGTTATTCATAAAAGCCAACCATTTCCACAGTGAAGACAGGATACATATTAGCAAATGCCAGGCGTGTGTGTGTGTGTGTGTGTGTGTGTGTGTGTGTGTGTGTGTGTATGTGTATGTAAATACATTATGATATATCTATTCCTCTATTTTGAAATAAATGCAAACATATTTTAATACTTAAGATAGTTATTAAAACAGCTTTATTTAATAAAACCTTTTTTCTTTTTCCAATAAAACCTTTTTTCTTTTTTCTTTTTTGGCTTTTTCTCTTTTTTGGCTTTCTTTTCTGTCCTATTCTTTGGCAGTTGCAGGTGCTTCTGTTTCGAGTGCAGGATGAGTAACCCCCAGAATGTGTCATGAGTTGGCTGGCCGCAGAATAAGGGGAGATGATTAGATTGTCGCATTTCCTGCCGAGCGCTACATGCTTGTTTTGTAATAGTGTTTTATGAGCCAGAGACTCACACCGAACATGTAGGTCCAATTCAATCCCTCAGCCCTGTTGATCTGCTTTTTATTGATTTTTCATCTACTCAGATCTAGAATTCTTGGGAGGCTTCGGGAATGTGGCGGCCAGAGGTTGCAGTGGAAGGGCTGTTAATTAGAGAGGCATTGTTTCCTTGAACTACTGCGAGTCTTTTCGTTGCTGTTTGGCATTGCTTTGCTCTGTTCCTGCAGTCAGATCTTTCTCATCCAGGGGAAAAACCATGTCTCTCCAGGACAAAATTAGAGTACTGAGGGGCTATAGGTTTCATGTCTGAGCATCACTGAAGACAGTGCCTTAGCCTGTATATGTTTGTTTCACGGACAGGTAAATGATCCTATATTAAGTGGGGAGACATGGTACCGATCAATTTAAGACCCATCAGTTACCTATCAATTTCTCATAGCTTTTTCCTTATGTGCTACTTAATAATTACCATGCAATAGTTGGAGAGAAATGCACTTTTATGCCATTGCAATTATCATCGAAAATTCCTTTATATATATATATTTCACACTGCCTCTTTTGGCTTTTCTTCGGAATCCATTGAACAGGCCGCAGTAGCCTTGTCTGAGGGGTGTGCCTCCCCATGGTAGTGATTTCTTGATGTCATGTGCTAATCTAGAGCCCTGAGCTCCTTCTGAGTGCTTAGACGGTGCGTGTTTCCACAGACTCTGGGGCACGGTGGTGATGTACCAGCAGCTTCCGCACGCCGACTTCTTTGGTTGCCATGCCAGTTTTAATAGTGATAAACGGAAGGGCATGCACATGCTGTTGGGGCCTTTGAAGGCAAGAAGAAGCACAGAGGCAGCCACACATCACCTGTGCGTCCCATTACCCACTTGGCACCAGTGTGAGCGAGTCCTTTTGTGCCTGCTTTCCTCCCTGTCTGCCTTCTGTACCTGTGGAGAATGACTTCTTAGGCAGGAGCACTGCTGGTGGGCCTAGCAGCTCTGACGCATGCTTCTTAACAGAGACCAGTTAAGCTGACCAAAGCACGAGCCTGTTAGTCCATGGGCATAAACGCAGCTCTTCCCTGCGGCTGTGGTGGCAGCGGTAGCCTCAGTCATTCTGTTTCTCTCTTATAACTTCAATGGAGATTCCTCAACCCTAACGTGATTTCAAGTGTAAGATATTGATCAGTAGTAAATTTAGGGGGAGATTGTGGTAGGAGGAAGAGGAGGAGGAAGAATTTTCTAATACTCAAAAGATGGCAACAGATAGGGTTATCACCACAATGTATCTATAACTGTCCCTTTGCTACATTTACAGTAAGAGATGAACACTAAAACCTGTTTGTTGTCTCAGTGCTTTATAAAGGATAAGTAACAAACTCCGCATTGCACTAGGGGCTTTAAGGGCCCCGGGTCCAGGCATAGTCTCTCAAACGTCTAAATAGGCCTTCAAGGTTCTTCACAGGCCCGGACCTTGCTAGACCTCCAGATGGGGCTGTCTTGAGAAACGTGCTATTCTGAGGACACCATTGCCTTCTGCACATGCCATAGGGTAGACACTAGCCACAGGCTACTACCAAGCGCTAGCACGGTAGACAGCCCAATCTAGGAACTGGGTTTAAAAGAATCTTTATCCAAACTAGCAATAGCTAAATGCATTTAGTGGCTAACTACCTGATAGATCCGGTGTCGTAATGGCAAAACTTCTAACCTTCGGGTAAATATCCTAAATTCTTCACTTGCAAAGGACAGCCATGACAAGAATATCTTTAGTAGTCAAGACCGTAATATGTCACCCTTTCTTAGATACTTTATTCTTAAACTCCTAAGCATAGCTTCTGGGAGTGGATGGCTAAGCATATTAATTTGTGAGACAGAAGCATGGCCGTATTTCCATATAGCATTTGCAGCTGGAAGTGCGGATGACCAAGGCTGAGGGTGCAGCTGGGCATGATCTCTGCCGAGGTATGCACATATCCAAACATGGATATAGAATGAACATCTAAATGGTTGATCATTTTCCCCCACTCAGATGTATTGAAACTATGTAAGTTATTTGCTCTTTTTTTTTTGGCAAAACTATTGGAATTGGGTCAGCTATGCCAAGATTTGAGTTTTTCTTGGGTTTCTGTCACGAAAGTCCTGTAATCAAAGTACTCTGCGAACACTGAGGGTGTTCGCAGGCAGGCTGATAATCACACCCACTTAGGGATCTATGCTGCCTTCAATACAGACGTGTAACCCCATTAACGTTAATAGGACTTACACTCACATATTGACGGAGAGGAAACCCTTAATTAGCAGGGAGACTGTTAACACGCCCCACTGTGATAATTCCTCTGAAAGATTTCCATGTCTCTGCAATGATAGGTGCGTCTTTAAAGTTTTTGTTTGAACAGTGAAGTTGTCACACATTCGAGCATGTGGTTTCCATACCTGTAATTTTCCATATACTATGCTTTTTACCCATGGAGTCTGGGCCTGAATCCAGTAAGAGAAGGATTTTCTTTTCACTTCCTTGAGGGCCCTGAATATTTCACTCATGAAAAGAGGGAAAGCACTCATTCTCTGTCCTGCGGAGGATGGGCGTCATCCGCCCAGATCTCTCGATTGCAGCGTAGCACTAATATTTAAAAGAGTAGTCTTTCACCCCTTTACAGTGTGATGTGCGAAGAGAGGCCTCGTTGGGCAGGGTTTGGCGCCTCTTGGCAACGGAAGGGACGTGGATTGAAGCAAGGCGCTTCCTGTCCACAGCGATGTGTTATTGATGAGCTGCCATTTGCCCTATGGCCCTCCCAGAGGATTGCTTACCTCTATTACTCACACACATCGATTGGTTAATTTGATAATTCTATCACCAATCAGCTGGTGTCTGACCTTTCACCATGGCAATGATGGCAGGCTCTTCATTTTTACATTGCAGGCCAGTTGGATTGACCTTTTTGAGGAGAATGTCAAGGCATCCCTTGATCTTAACCTGTCACCGTATTTGTTAGAACCACACTGTCCCCTAACCTTGATTTATGGTGTTCCGGTGCTGGGACCGTGTGTTTAGCTTGTTTGCACAACTCCTCCGGAGCTATGGCGGGCACGCTGGCAGTTCTCACAGCAGGAGCCCTCTGCTCAGAGTCCTCAGCTGCTCTGTTTTCTGTTCCTCGGCATCATTTTGGTAGCAAATTGAAATGCTAGGCCAGCATCTCTGGTATTTGGGGGATTTGATTCCTTTCATTCCCTCATGGATGGATGAAACTGGTGAGACCTCTTTTAAACCCCCCAGCAAAACCAGGGCAAGTTTTATGGTGAAATGTTGTTTGCTTGCCTGGTTTTTCTTTTTTTCTTCCTTCCTTCCTTCCTTCCTTCCTTCCTTCCTTTCTTTCTTTCTTTCTTTCTTTTCTTCTTTTTTTTTCACCTTCCTAATTTATACTCTTGCCAGAGGGAAGAAATTGTCTTGTCTGTGCACTGCTCCTCGGGGAGCGATACAAGGGCGTCGCTTTGTGCCTCTGAAACCGTAGATTTGCTTTTCAGCTCCACTATGGGAAAAATGAAAGGGAACTTTCTCCCGTTCCTTCTGAATGTGTTCGTGCACCCCACATGGACACCTGCACATGGTTGATCCAGGCCCTCTGTGTCACCTCAGCTGGAGTGAGAGTCAAGCAGGGGGACCGTACATAATTAAGACTCTGTGGTGACCTCGCTAAAAACGGAGGGAGGAACTAAAAACCAGGCAAGCCAATTTTGCTAAAATTTAGTAAAATCAAAACTGTGCTCCCAGGATGAGAAGTTGCATGCCAAATTTCAGCCTGAAGCGAATTTAAACGGCTGAGCTCTAAACCTTTCATAAAGGGTGTTTTGTCACTCAGTAAAGATAAAAAGGCTCCTTTTTTGAAAAGGAAATTATCTAGGCACATAGTCTTTAGCGGGGATTGTTGCCGTTTATTTAAAGAAAACACAATTTTAAATGACTGGGTTTTGGAGGACTGAAAGCAGCAACTGTGTCTGAGCAGTAATTATGTTTCATAATTTTGTTTAGCAAGTATTACATATTATATGAATAGCATCATCGTGAAAATGATTAGCATTCATACTATGCAAAATTCTGCATATTAAGAGCTGAACAGTAGTGTCCCACATACAATACATTGTAATGGCTCCAAATTACATTGTGTCCAAGGAGCACCCTCTTCCTCTGTCTCCCCTGCTGCATGGTGCAGGCTGAGAGCAGGCCTTTGCTTCCAGAGCACCAAGTCCTTCCAAAGGGCCTTAAAGAAACACCTCCCCTTGAACCAACGGTTCCCTCTGTGTTTTGGTTTCTGTGTGTGCTGCAAGCTTGGCAAAGTACCTGCGGGCCTAGATACATGGCTGGCCCCGTCTATGGCACTAGAGGAAGACCACACCTTCCACAAGGACACCGTGGGAATGGGAGGGTTTGCTGACTGAGGTTTCTCGTTTGAGCCTTGTGTTTGGAGTGTCTGGTGGCTTGTATCTGTCCTTGGAACGCACCATGTGAACCCACACCAGTGTTATTTCAGCTGGGGAGTCCTTTGGAGGTTGGGAATGGGAAAGGGGACAGATTGTTGCTCTCAGGGACCCACTCTGAAGGAGAGGCCTTTGAGGGTGTAACACAGGTGTCATTAATAGTGTAAGAAAGCTCTGAAAGAGGTGAAAATACGTCTTAGAAATTTAACTTGTCTGGTCGGGTATGGCAATGCACATCTGTAATCCAGGACCCAAGTCTGCAAATTTAAGGCCAGCTTGTCCTATATAGAAGGCCTGTCTCCAAGTAGACACGTGTGAATTCACACACAAACACACACACACACACACACACACACACACACACACACACACACACACACACACACATGAATATATGCATGCAGAGAAATGGGGAGGAGTCCTTGAAATATCAAAAAGAGAGCCAGGGCCAAAGTTTGGTTCTTTCCTCACAGTGGGCCTCAGAAACAGGACCCATTTAATTTGATTGTTTAGTGAAATTTCACAAAAACAAAAAACAAAGTTTAAATGCTCTAAGACCCCACTTCTTTCTCCCCTTCAAAAGCTAGAGGGTGCATTTCAAGATTTAGTCATCTCGTAAGAAAAGGAACAAATGGAGAAGGACCCGGGCATAGCCCCTCTTTCCCTTCAGTGCCTATGAACACAGCTTTGTTGTTGCACAACAGTCAGCTGAAGAAAAGGAAATGCTCGCTGAGGGCCAGAAACACAGATCACCCACAGCTCTGAAAAATCCCTCAGAACCTTGAGCCCAGGTGCCAGCCAAGCTCTGACACCATGTGTTTAAACTGGGCGCGCCTCTGGAGCCGCTGAAACCCTGCATTTACCCATGGGACAGGGTCTGACCCAGGTTAATGGAGAACTCTCCATGGGTTAATGGCACAGGTTCCTTCAGATATTACTACCAGTGTGCACAGGCCGCAGCCCTCAACTTGCTGATGCCACTGCTGTGTGGGTGATTTCGTCCCCCTTTTTCCTGGCTTCTCACTATTCCCAACTGTTTGCTTTGGGCAGCCTTCTCAGTGAGGTGTCAAAAAGAAGAATACCCATCTTGCTTCTTTTCTCTTCTGCCCAGTACAGTGTCCATGCTATGCTGCCTCTGTCTTGTGGGTCTGGAGAGGAGAAAATGAAGGAAATCTCCTCACTGGTTTCTTAAGAAGCCGGAGCTCCAGGGTGGCAGCTCCATACCCAGACAAGAGCAGGGGGAGCTTTACCGCAGCATCTGACAATTCAGTACCCAGCAATCAGCGAGCCGTGCATAACCAATCAAACCCATAGAATCAGGGATGGTATTTTTTTTTCTTTAAGAAATCCAGTACCACATAAGAGAAGTTATTTTTAAAATCTAGGAATTGGGGAGAGAAACAAAGGCTGTGCAAGCACTGGCATTTTCTGCATGAAGTTTGCATATCTGGATGTAAAGCTACAGGCATTTCCAATTGGATGGCTTTCAAAGTAGGCTTGTCTGCTGAGAAAAATATATAGGGACCTGGCACCCTTGGCTTGGTTTCCCACATCTAACCAATGCCGAGAGTTGCCACGAACCGGCTGCATGTACGTCGGCCACATTTTGTAAATAACAGGCATATGACCCAACACGGCCACTGAAAGATGCATTTTCTGAGACTGAGTTGTTGTTTTTTTTTTCTGTGAAGAAAAGAGTTGCCAGGGGAAATATAGCCTCATTCATGGAAGCACGAAACCTATTTCCTTGAAGGGTGGCTCTTGTTGGCCTGGCTATGTGTGTGTGTTTGTTTCTGCCATTGTTACTGCCTAGAAATCTCTGAGGCAAATCCATGGGAGGCAGAGTAAACACAAGTAGAGTTTGCTGTTTCTAGTAGGATGTGGCCTCTGAGCATGTCTCAGTTATAATCTAAACTGGCTCTAAGTGTAAACCTTAAAGAGGATGCCTGCTCTCCACCGGAAGACCTAAAGAGCCACGTGAGGGATCTTGGCCTGCAGAAGTCAGTGAGAATGGTTTGGATTAAAAACAGGACTAGCAAGGGTTTCTTTGGTAATCAGGGACAGTTTTTAAAATAAGCATTTTTCAGGGCTGGGGATTGAACTCCATGGGTAGGGCATTGCACGAGCAAAGCCCTGGGTTCAATCCCCAGCACTACCTAGAACCAGCTGTGATATTGCCTGTGAACCTAGCATCAGGAGGTGGAGTCGGGGGAGCAGAAGCAAAAGGTCTTCCTCAACTACATAGTCAGTTCAAGGCCAGCCTGGGCTATATGACACCGTCTTTAAAAGTTAGTTGATTTAAACAAACATTTCCAAAGACAGAAATTTTCAAATGCAGGTTTAATCCTTGAAATGTACATCTACTGCATGTTGATAATTACATCAAGAGAAATGACTTTTGTCATTCCGATACACTTAGCTCTTGTAAGCTACATCAATATGTACTTTTATATCTCCTTATAGATAAATTCTTACAGAAATAAAATGACCTTGAGGGCGTTTGCTGAATGATCTCACATACCCGTCCTCTGTCAGGACAGGAGGGTTTTCTCTGTGTAGCAAGGCGACAAGTAATTCTGTGGGGTCTAAAGACTACAACTAACAGAAGCAGCAGCAATACCCCCTCTGGATAGTGGTCATCTGAGGTCCCCAGCCTGGTAGCATGTTTTTTGCATAATGTATATATAGCTGGATTTTCATAATGAGCAACGGTAGTATTTGAAGGTGATTTTGGAATCCAAATCTGGTACTATCCTTAAATTTTAGTGCTTTGTTAAAAGGTATTTTCCTGTAGCAATAAATCCCACCTGGTACTGACCACTCTTATTGACACAAGAACAACAGGATCATAGGTTGCATCCTTCTGCTTAAAGCGTTACTTTCCAGGCATCAGGCACGGGGTCCTTCGGGTCCTTGCTTTGGTTTTGGTCTCCCTTCTGGCATGCATATTTCTTAGGCCTGGGAAAACAGCTCCCAAGTGGTGACTTCAGGTTCAGGGCTGGGTGGTAACAGTTCCCAGCAGTTTCTGAACTTCTCCTCAGGTAGGGGCTGATGCAGCTCTGCCTTAAGAAGCATGCTCTCTCCAGAGCCTACTTCAGGGGCCAGGTGTTGATTTCTAACTGTGCTCTCCCGGGCCGGGACTCAGCCTCAGGACTCTGTCCTTCAGGGAAAGGAGGTGACTGTGGAGGGCTCTCTGTGGAGCACATTTATGTGTTTAAGTAAGAAGTGAGTCACTGTCGGGAAAGGACCGAGTGAGTAAGGCCTCTAATGAGCTGATGTATCGTTATTTCGTCTAATTCGCACAACTGCTCCCCATCCAAACATTAATTTCAAACCATGAGGGTAATATAAGAAAATAGAAGATTATTTATAGGTTCCCAAATCTACAGTAGCATTAGAAATAATCTTTGTACCAACTGACATCACATATAGACTAGACTAAAAGGCTGTTTAGGAGCTGATGTCTCGGGATAGCAGGAACGTTGGGCCATACCCCAAAACATTTATTTTTGGACCGGGTTTCCTCTCTTTGTGTCTCTTTCTGTAAATGTGCTTTCTCTCTTCCTCCATATCATTAGCATGGTTTCTTTCTTTTCCCCTTTCTTCTTTATCTTCTCTCAGTGTGAAAGGATCTCTGCTTCCTACTTGCTGTCTGCCATTAAAGAGTAGGTGTAAGGCATGTTGGTGCAAACTTGAATCTTTATACGCAGCAGGCCGAGGCAGGTGAATCACAAGTTTGAAGCCAACATGGGTTACCTAGCAAGACCTTTTCTCAAATCAATCAATCAATCAGTCCAGTTTGGGGAGCACTGCGGCTTGACCTCACAGCTGTATTCACAAGAGAAAACTACTCTTTACTTCCCCAAGCCCCCAGTCATCGATTCAAATGCTGCTCCCCGAAGCTAGCCCTCAGTGCCGGGCTTCTGCTCTAATCTGACCTCCCTCTGCACTTTGTTTCCTTTTAAAGAAGTCTTAGTTTCAACTTTGTATTTTTTTAAGTTGGCTTTAATTTTTGAACATACATATTATACAAATATACATGACGGTTAGATACCATGCAGTGTTTACATACATGTTAGCATGGTATTCTCCATAAATCAGGTGTAAAATGCCTACCTTCTCAATCTCCTGTCGTTTTTCTTGGTGAAACATTTAATATCCCTTCCTGTGCCTTTTGAAATACATAGTGGATCATACTTCTCTCCAGTCACTCTGCTCTGCGGTCCTGCACCAGAACTTTACAGGTCTAAGTGGGACTCGCGAAGGTCAACCTTGCCTTCTATCTTGCTTCTATCTCAAGACCCTGGTACATCCTAATGGAAGGTCTGTAAGATCTACTTCCTCCTAGTCCACCCAGGAATGAGACTGTGCCGTATGGAGACTGTGCTGTCTGGTGTTCTCTGTCCCTGAAATAAGATGATTGAAAAGCTGAGTGTTGTCTGGTTTTCCAGATAACCACGCCCAGACTTGCTGCTCCAACCATCCCCGTTCTTTCCTTTCCTCAACATGGTCATCTTCAACTGCTCACACGGCTATCCTATTCTCAGCTTTCCTCAAATCTGCACGACATCACATGCTGTAACCTCCTCGTCCTGGTTCTTTTTTGTCTTTCTTTCCTGTCCTGGTATCGTGGTGTGAGCTCTCCCATCAGAAACAGCTTCCACTTCTCATGAGTCTTATGAGTGGGAACCATGTTTGGGTCTTGATTGAATAAAGAAAATCTTATCCAGGCATTATGGAAATTTTCTGAGGCGTGGCGTGTCCAACACACTCCAAACTCAGCAGCACACAGCAGCTACACTGTTTCCGCCACCATCAACCCATCCTCTTCCCAAGCTGCAGCCCACATTACCACCCTCGCATTAAATGCTCTGAGATGCATTATCGTCTTAAACGTTCCAGTTATCAGAAAATAACCAGCAATTAATATACATAAAATGAAGTCAGAAACAATCTTAATGAGAAAAAGTTGATGTTTTAAATCTTTCTAGAGAGATAATTATGGACTTAGCCTTACAACAATGTAACAGTTATAATAACTGCTAAAATATGGGCTCAAAGGCAGTCATGTTAGCAGTGTATTTAAATGGCCTGCATTTCCATGCCAGTGGGTGACATACTAACTCGGGACTCTGAGACACAAGGTAATTGTTGTTTATAGTTGGTGGGTTTTGGTGGTGTTGTTTTATTTTGTTTTTCTGGGTTCTTTTTTTGGTGCTGTTTTGCTGTTGTTGTTTTTTTTTTTTTTTTTAACAAGGTCTTAGCCTAGATTAGCCTAGAATTTAGAACTCTCCTATACCAGCCTCTTGGATGCTAGAACTGCAGGTAGGCACCACCCTGCCCTGCAAAAGTATTTATACTAATGGCGATAATAATATTCAGCCTTTAGAACTGTCTCAGTGATTAGAAACAGTATGTGAAAAAGATTTCACACGCGGTAGTTGATCAGTAAATTATCAGTAAAGAAAGTAGCAAGCCATACTTGGTGACATAAATGACACCTTCAGAGTCAATGACTCAGCCTTGCTTAGTATAACCCGTTGGTGTAGAGCTGCTAGAAGCCATGTGGCGAAATTTCTTCCTTCTCGGTAAAGAAAGACATGGTGAGAGGACAGAGCCCTACAGCTCATACATAGATTATAGGGCCTCATTGAAAATAAGACGCTTGAAGAACAAACTACATGTTCTAGAGAGCCAGAAGAGAAATACAGCTTGGCACGTGGGTGATGTGTCCCTTGCCAGAAATCTTGAATTGGAGGGAGAATTGAAAGAGAGAAATTACTCCCAGATGAATCTTGTTTTCCCTTGTGTGTCCCTACCCTCTACCTTTCATTTTCTACCTTTGGAAAGAGAGTTTGTGCTAGCATCCAGCCAGAGCATCGTTACTCAGGAGGACAACGTTAATTACTCTGCTAGCAATGGGTGATGGGAAGGAAGGATGGCATGCTTTTTACACATGGTTCCATACACAAGTTCATATCCACAAATTATATTACCTAGGCGTTATTACAAAAGTGCAGTGATATTTCATTTGTATTTTAATAAATAAAGCTTTCCTGAAGATCAGAGAATAAAACATCCGTACTGATCAGCCTGACAGACCAGCAAGTGGTGGCACACACCTTTAATCCCAGTAGCCATACTAGTTTGGCGTAGAAATCGGGCTGTAGTGGTGCACACCCTTAATCCCAGCACTAGAGAGGAATACAAGATGGAAAGAGAGCTCTCACACACAGACTCATTTCGAGATTCCTGGAGGCAGGATCACCATTTCAGACTGAGGTCGAGGTAAAAGGCAGCAGCTGGCTGTTTTGCTTTTCTGACGTTCAGGTTGAACCCCAATATCTGTCCCTGAGTTTTTAATTAATTAATTGTACTGCACAAACGTAAATCTCAGCCCAGCTGTGTCACTTTGAATGACAGCCATTGCTTCCAAATTTCTCTGTGCAGAAAATATGAAAATCGTAAATAGCCCTAAGACCTTAATTTTCTAAGGGGTGGTGTGGGGGGGGCACCTCCCAATGCATCCTGGGCTCCATGCTGGTCATAAATGAGAACCCAAGTATGCGCATGACCTAGGTACTTCCATCTCAAGTTCTTCTGTGAACTGACTTTACGTTCCCAGGCCTCTCCCACCCCCCCACCCCCCTTGTGTTGTCTGTTACTCTACTTGACAGAAGGTTTTATACTGCATGTACTTTGAAGACTTCACAAATACCATAGAATATGTAATGCGTTTACAAAACTACCAACAATAAAACCTGGCTCGAGCCTCAAGAAATGTGATTCCCAAGACTTTTTTATATTTCTAATCGTATGCAGAACACACTGGCTTACCTAGCTTCCTTGGCATACGGGGTGGAAATTCTCTACCAGTCCCTGTGTAGCATTTTAACTCGCTTGTCCATTTTAAAGGGGCCTCAGCCCTGCTGCGGTGGAATGAAATGAATTAGATGGTGATTCTTTAGGAGAGCGCTGTCGGGATGTGTGTATTGTTCTCGATTCTCTGATCCGAGCCCCCTCTTTAGATGATGAGTTAATCAAATGCTATTCAGCACCTACTGTGTGTCAGCCATTCTTCTGTTCCTCAAAGCACAGTGTGCTGAGTGCACAGCCCTGAAGCAGTGGTGCTCTTCGTCTTCAGGTGAGTTATAAACAAGAACCAGGACCATAGCACTGTGACTGTGTGGAAAGCTGAGGGTGCACGGGAGGGGCGCCCAGCAACCCAGATATGGAACGAAGCTGGAAACTGCAGGGGTGGATTGGAATTGGGTAAACGAGTTGGGGAGAGACTATGACTCAAGAGAAGGGGGAAATTCATGCAGAAACCAGAAAAAAAAATTCTTGTTCGTCAGATAAGTGAAATGAATGTTTCAGAAAAAAATATTTGAGTTCAGTGTCTCCAGTTAAATGGTTGGAACTTGGGCAAGCACTCCAGTTAGCTGGTTAGCTGTCTGAGTGGGACACCCTTGGAACTCAGGAGGAAAGTTCACTAGTGATTGAAACGTATACCAGCCAGCAAATACTGACAGCAAATGCTCCATACTCATTAAAATCTGAGAAGTGTAACACAAGTAACACGGACAGCCTGTTGTGACCATTTAGCCGCGTAGTGTGTCTACAGTTAGTAGGAGCAGTTAGATGGAAGCCATACACACTCACCAGGGAAGAGCTCCAGCTACCTTTTATTTCAGCCTCAGCAGTCTGTGTTTTGATGCCCTGAAGACAAGTCCCTAAGAACTTTTGGAGACAGCCCTCTTGCCAGAAGTCCTCCTGCGGTGGTCTTCAGCAGCGCCGAGATTAATTTCCATATCCCCTAGGAGCCCGTCTGCACTCCCTCATCACACAAATGAAAGTTTGATGGTATGGGTTAAAAAATTAGTTTCTAAAAATTTAATTAAAAATAACTGAGCCATACTCAATGCAGAGAGACCTATTTGTCTTATTTGTGTGTTTATGTATTCAGAACGGAGAAGGCTTTTCCGTTGAAGTAGAGAATTTATTTCGAACCACCTGAATATCAAGGGTGCACAATTAAACAAAGTAGTTGTCTGCCCCGAGGACCCCTGGCTTCCAAGGTTTCCCCTTGCTGCTCTCTGCCTCTACTTGTCATGCTGCCTCTCTGGCTTCACTTCGGAACCCCTTATCCCCTGTGCATCCCCTTGTGGGTCTCCTGCCTGACCTCCTAGCTGTTGGAATATACAAAGCTCTTACATTATCTCTCCCTATGTGAGTGGCTCCCCCATCCCATATCCCTCAAGCCCTCTAATCAAATGGCATCTTACAGGACTAATATCATATATGCTTCTCCCCTGACCTTCCCTGCCTGGTCCTCCTCATTTACCCCCTTTTATTTTTGCCAGTACAATTTTGTCACTCGTTCATCATCTCTTTCTCTGCAGCAGGTAAAGGATTTTTATGAGGCCGAATGTTTTGCCTGTGTTTATTGCTCCTTCCCCCATTCTAGAATAGAGCCTGACACATGGAAGGTGCTTAGTAAACACTTGAACCAGTGACCAGAAGGTAGACACACATACTTGTAGGTATATAATTACATAAGGCTTTCTGCAGTCAGTGATGATGACACACACATATACATCGAAGATGCTGCGTGATCCCATAAAAAGATTAAAAGGAAGGCGGATCTTTGTGTTTGAAATTTTAATGTATGGTGCCTTTTGCTTTCATGCCTGTTTGTTTTTACGGCATCACACCCATCTCCACTAAAAGTTAACAAGTATATGTTGGTTATAACGTCACAGTCTGACATTGTTCCATACCGACTCTCCTGCACTCAACGAACCTACAGACTTGGTGTTGGTCTGATTACAGGCTGGACTTACAGAAAGACATCAGTGTGTGCTAAGCAACCCGACGCCTCAGGCTGTGCTTCCCATTGTCTTGCATCTGGATGAATCTGTGCTCATCAGATCTTTGCTGTCTGTCCTGTTGCGCATGTCACAAGAGAACTTCAGATCCATGTAACTTGCTGTGTACAAAGACAGGCTCTCAATGTTACTCCCGTGCTTGAGCAGGAAGCCTAACTTCTCTGAGCTCTTTTCCTTCCCACCCCAGTTCTTATTGGTTGCTTTGAGCAGTTATTCTGGCACAATTGCCCACGTTCTCCAAATCACCATTAATCATACTGCGTTTGGCTCATAGCTTCTATAGATGACAACAAACTCAAATTGAAAAGGAGAGTTTTGGTTTCATGCTTGTTTATTTTTATGGCATCACACTAAAGGTGTGATAGAGAAGTGCCATGAAGGAGAAAAGCAGGGAAACATAACATAATTATATTTTAATTTTTAAAAAATTAAATGCCATCTTTCCCTATTATGTCATGCATCTGCCCAATATACTCTGTCCAATCTGAACTGTGTTGGGTTTGCCCTCTGCCACCGTAAGGTGTAAGGCTATTTCTAGTGTACTGGGGGACATCAGCCCAAACGGAGAATGTAACTACAGATCCAGGTTTTGGTTCCGAGACAGAAATTAATCAGTCACGTGCTGTTTACCAATGACAAAACATCCTGAGAAACGTGATACTGGGAGGTTTCAGCGTGGTCCAATCATCAGAGTTTATAGTTATAGGAACTGGGTGGTATAACCTTACTAGGTATGCTACAGCTATATTGCATAGCTATGTGACTATATGGTAGAATTTCTAGGCAGCTCACCTGGATAGTAAGTTACCTTTCTGAATATCACAGTCAATTATAATACAGTGGCAAATATGTGTGCATCTAAATATGTCTAAACATTGGAAAGACACAGTAAAAGACCCTAGAGCATGTAAACTCTTCACCTTCGTTATGCGCTCTGGACACCTTTGTACCTGTGGTCTGACCTTGAGGAAAAGGTTACTGTGCAGCTCAGGACTATAGAGGGAAATTGCCACCAACTGTGGCGCTGGTTTCCTGTATATTCTAGTCCTGCCTTTATGGCCACCGAACACTAGAAAGCAATACCTTAGACTGCCATCTTGTGTGGGAATTCAGAGAATCTGTCATTGAAATCAAGTATTGAGAATTTTATTTCTGCTCATTGTGGTCAATAAAATCAGATAAATATTTTTTAGTTGTTTTACTCCTTAAGACGTCTGCCGCCCCATTCCCTTTCTCTTCTCTCAAGTCCTATTGCTGGTCTTTTTAAATGTGGATGAGTTATTCTTCCATCTTACCAATAGAGATGCTTAGCATGGAATTTCAATTTAGTTTTACCCTAGTCTCTCATTCTAGAATATTTCTACCGTGGAAGGTGATAGTTCAATTTTTTAAAAATGTTTTCTTGGTAAATTTCTTGCCTAGTAAACAGCAATACTTCTTCCAAGAACTCTGACTTCTCAGTGATGGTGGTCTCTTTGGCTTCTTGTTTCACATAGAAGCATCTGATGTATGCTGCCTCTTCCTCTTCATGATTGTCAGCAAGCCTGGTTTGGGTAGTCGATTAGATGAACAGGTGCAGGGAGACTGTATCCTTCTGCAAACCCGAGAAGCCTTTTCTCCCCTTTCTTTCAAGACTCTAAGAGGCTGAAGAGGCTGCCAGGAGACTTCCGTGGGAAGACTCAGATTGCCAGGGCAAAGTTTGCTGTGGCTTCATTCAACCTCTTTGTCTCCATCGCAAGTCATATCCCCATTGCCCCTCAGGGAAGGAGCAGCTTAGGTTAGGTTCCCTGGTACCCATGTTATGGCAAAGCCAACAGGGAAACCTTCCAGCCGAAGGAGCAGGATGAAATTCATAAGCCATTTGCTCAGGTAGCAGATCCAGTGACAGTGCCCATCACTCAATTCACAACAAAATCATATCTGTTCTTGTGATTGTGTGGCCAATCATCACATTCAGATGTATTACCAAGCGGCTGCAGAGGGGAGGCCTGGCTCCCCCCCAGAGTTGCGTGGAAAGTGACGCCAGAAGATAGTGTAAGGTTACATTGAACAGGATGATATGAAATTCGGGGGGCAGGGGGTGCTGAGGCCAGGTTTCTCCAACCTGCAGCTTTAGGTCAAATGAAACCAGAAGTCAGTGGCATCTACTAAATTATATACAGAGATGGCCGAGGTCCCACATCCCCCTTAGGGAGACTCCTAAATGCATAGGCTGCTCAACAGAGACAAGTTCTCCCAGTGCCCCGCCCCAGGAATGTAAGGTCTTTGGAGGGGGAATTGGATTGTTTCCATGGTCTACACCACTTCCTGGCCTTCTCTAGACTGTTCCATAGCAGAGAGAAGATCCCCTTCTAGATGGAACCAGGCTTCTGGGCAAGCATAGGAATCCAGAATGATAGTCACTTCTCTAACTGGACTTGGATGTCATGTGTGACCTTAGGTTCACATCTCCTTAAGCAAAAAGGGGCTTTTAGCTGCCCCAAAATTTATGTCATGGGAATGTAGGCCCTGTTTGGTTACTGACAGAGAGTGTGGCGGCCAGCCTGTCTTCTGGCAAAGTGTGATTTCGCTCAGTTTACCCTTAGCAGGTCGTCAGACTCAGTTTACACCGAAACTGTGTCCTATGCCTAAGTGAAGACGCTCAGAGGTCTTAAGGAGGTGGTGCCACTGGCATTAGGGGCCTCACTATTATTAATCACTAACGGTATTTGCTCTGTGTTATCTCACAACAAATCATCGTACACTGGCAATTCCTTTTCCCCTTTGACCTGTTACACTTTACACTAAGGGTCAGAAGACGACAAGCATTGGCTACAAGGATGCTCCCTCATCCCATCTTAGAAATGAGAAAGCCCTTGGGTGCCTTGCCCTGATTTGACGGTTAG
The DNA here is from genome assembly GCF_037038515.1 of Microtus pennsylvanicus. NCBI lineage: Eukaryota > Metazoa > Chordata > Mammalia > Rodentia > Cricetidae > Microtus > Microtus pennsylvanicus. The sequence goes on along the minus strand of NC_134592.1, from coordinate 57,328,036 downwards.
CCGGCATTGGACAGAACCATGGCCAAGCTGTGGATTCCCATCTCGCTGATGCCTGCAGTGTTCTGCCGTCCCTTGCTGTGCTGAACAGCTGCTGACAGTTGCGTGGGATTCTGTGCAGACATCTTGCTGGGATGGCTATGGTTATAGATGAGTCTCAGGTGAGATCTGTAGGGTAGGGTCCTCATCTGTGCCTCCTGGGCTTCAGCAAACTCTAGGAAGGAAGAGGCAATGAATCCACTTCCCTGGGCTCTTAGCAAGATCCCTGAACTAGTATCTGGAGACTTTCACATTGCCACAGGGCCATGACTTCTCGCAGGGCCTATGAGTGTCTACATCTGCGAGGTGTGTGTGAACGGACCCTGTCCATCTGTGGCTGTGACCAGCCATCAGCAGAGTCTATTTGAGTCCAATTCAACTCTCCGGTGAGCCCTGGGTTAACCTGTGACTTTTATCTTTAAGTGGGGAGCCCAGCAGATGCCTGGAAGTCCCCGTCCACGCTTTGATATCCTGCCCCTATGTGTACACACACTTCTCCCCTCTCCTCCCCCAGCACACCCCAGGATAATACACATCAGACACTCTGACAAGGAGCAAGCTCTCAGGACATGCTCCTCCATGAGAGTTCTGCAATTTCCAGTGCGCGCCGGAGCAGCGCGCTGCGGTGTGCGGTTGGAAAAGCAGTTTGTTCTCTGCTAATGACAGCTGTGGATTCTGAAATGAAGCTCAGCGGGTGGGACAGTGGTACTCAATTTTCAAAATCTGTGCCCTAAAACATGTTTGCTTAAACCTTGTCTGCACCACCCTTTAGGGGCCTCCACATCCATCAAAACCAGACCCCAGGAAAGGAATTCAGGGCTCCTATTTCTCACTGCTGCCTTCACAATCACTGCTATGATTCAGAGGTTGTCTGGAGAGTTCAGTAGCCAAAAGTTCTGTCTTTCTCCCCAGAGCGAGAAATTAAATCACTTCCAGCTTCTGGAGAGGCGGGGGCGGGGAGTGGGGTACTGGCTTTGCCCAGGTATCAACAATAACTCTGAAAAGGACGTCCAATTTCTCAGAGCCATGACTAATAGCATTATGTCATACAGAGCTCATTTTCTCAGAATAATACCCGATTGGAGCCCTCAGAGGGCTTGGTTTGTTTTTGAAGGCCATGAGCGAAGAAAGAAAGGTGGAGTTTCTGCGCATTGGGAGAGTCGGAGATTTTCAGGTTTGAAACAGATAACAAATTCTAAGTTCTACCTCAGAATCGGCAGGTACTGAGAAGTTACCTACTATATGCAAGGTTAGAGGAGCAGCTAAGGTTTTAGGGCCTGGAGAGGCAAAAGGCAAGACCCACAGGAGGTTGAGTGGTGGCTTATGCATCGTTCTTTCCCAATATATTAAACAACCATATGCATTTTTCCTTCTGTGTCTCTCAGTGGTCACTTGGACAGGAGGAAGGGGGGCTCATGACCTCCCACTGGGCACGTGCCTAGTGCTGCCTCTGGCAAGTCACAACGGTTTGTCTCTTTCTGCTCTAAGCCATCACTAAGTGAATGCTTTAGTATCGCATTTCTTCAAGAAGGTGTGTGTGTGTGTGTGTGTGTTTTGCGCTGGATTTGTGTCTCCTGGGTTGGGGAGATCCCCCGAGAGCTTTTGTTCTCATAAGAGAGGTGGCCAACTGGGTTGTAAATTCCACAGACTTCACGTGGAAGCTCCAGGCTTCAGACCCCACCCCCCATGCATTATCTTTTCATGTATCTCAATCACCTGTTCTTTTACGATGCCATTTGATTTGATTAAAACCTCAGCAACCAAATCATTTCTACTGTAAATTATACAACTTCCTATTTTTATTTCCCTCCCTTTCCATCCCTTTCAGCAGGTTTCCCTGGATAATTCAATTACAGGCTGTTTTAGAGAAATTACAATTTAATCAATAAGGAAAAGGCCAAATTTGAGCAAGATCAAAGGACATGCCCCCCGTGAAGATCTCTTTTAAAGGGTGCGTTTGGTGACATTTTTGTCAGAATTCTCAGTGTGCTTCTGTGTCATCAGCCAGGAGCAGACCACCAAGCCTTGTACACTAAAAAGAGAAAAAAAAGACAGATAAAGATTGCTCAGAGTTAGAGATGTGGACTTAAGAAGGGACAAGACCTTGTAGCAAACCTATCTTCTCATATGTTTAAAAAAAAGTTGAAACAAAGGTTTGATTGTTGTTGTTGTTTGTTGGGTTTTTTTTCTGAGAAAGGAAATGTGCTGTGTAGGATTCTACCTCAGCAATTTGCGTGCTTCTCCTTCATAGGTGAAATCACCTGCAGGACTTGGTAAGCCCCAGTTACTCAGGTTTGAGAAGCTCAGACTTGAAGGCTCTGGGTATGGCTGGCCCTGCTTCTGTGTTCCCCCAGCAACCGGGGTGATGCCACTTGATGCTGTAACTCCTTTTGGGCCACCTTTTTCATGAGCTTGTCTCAGCACCACAGTGACAGAAAGTCTGCTCCAATGTGATGGGCAACACCAGCTGGAAGATTCCTTAGGCTTCTTTTCTGCACGCACTTGTGTTTCTTTGATGGCCCTTAATCTGGGATTCAAGCTGGCTTCGTGAGTTTGAAAACACTTTTTCACATCACATGCGTAGGGCATCTCTTTCCCAGGGAGGTTGGTCTGGCCTGTGATGTGGTGTATTCTCCTGCTAACACCTGTAAGTGAGGAAATCCCTTCAACACCCAGGAAGGGTCTCCAGGCCACCATGGTGTTCCCTGCTTTCGTCCTAAGCGAGACGAAACTGACATCAGTCATGTGTTTTATTTTAGACAGCTACTTCAGATTTGCTGGATCAAAACATCTTATAAATGACCCAAATGTTATAACAAATGGCTCGAGCCTCTTGGCATTTGTGGAAAACAATTTAATGGGGTCCCCAAGCAGCTACAGGATAAAGAAATTTGAGTTATGAACTCTAGCAGCATTTTGATGTGGGGTTTGCATCGTGGTGTGCCTCTCTGTATACAAAGTACTCCTCTCTCTAAAGACGATCTTCTCGTTTGTTCTGTGGCAAGGGCAGAAGCAAACATGCTTGTGTTTTAGCATGACTCTGTGGCAAAGAAAGCAATGTACTTGTCATATACAAGGAACTACCTGTGTTCACAAATATTATTAGAGAATTATAAAGGTGGGAAAATCTTACATGACATCTAATCCAGATCCCTTCTTTTATTTATAAGAGAAAAATCCAGCTTTGTGATATTGATATTTTAGGTGGAGTTTCCACAACATTTTGAAACTGAGTTGCAGGGCCAGCTTTCCTGGCAAGGAGGTCATTAGATCAGTACATTTGTAATTCTGATGGTCTCCCTCCGGAACAATAAGATTTTAGCTTGAACTCACTAGATGGCAACCCAGTCTCCTTAACAAATGTGTGTTATTTTGTTTGTTTGTTTTTTCCATTTGGAAGGCAATAAAGCTTTCAGGTGAAGCAGCATTCACCCTTGGCAGAAGGTCCGTCAGGCACTCAACCATGGGGTCTAAGCCAAATTAAGTATTCTTGACCATGGATTTAAGATTAAATTCAGAAATATTTTTTATTCTACCCTTTGTGAGTCAAGGTTATGAGGCATTGGTTGTTTGGTTTCTAATGAGTACTAGACACTGTTACACTATCCTGTTTCCTTCTTGTTGATTGATAAATTCTAAGATGTTCTAAGTCAAGGGACTGGGAAGATGTCTCAGAGACTAAGGATGCTTGCTATTCAAAAATAAGGACTTGAGTTTGAATTCCCAGAGCCCACATAAGTAGCCAGACATATCTGCACATGCCTATTACCCAGCAGTAAGGGAACCTCTGCTCCCCAGGTAAATTCTGGGAGCTTGCTGGCCAGCCATGCTGGCTAAAATATTGAGCTTCAGATTCAGTGGAAGGTTCTGTCTCCAGTAAGTAAGGTGACAAGCAATAGAAGACACCTAGTGTCCATGATGTGCAGGCAGGAGAACACACAGCCTTAGAGTTGTATCCATACCCACAGACAACACAGACTACCAAACAAACATATATATATATATATATATATATATATATATATATATATATATATATATTGCAAGAGGTTCAAACTAGCAGCACTAGTAATAAACAAAATGATAATAAAAATATACTAATAAATGCTACTGTTTGCTAAGCATTTTTGTGCCAAGCACTGTGACAGGAATTGCCATGGCTTCTGTCTTCACAACTACCTTGTTACTGCAGAAGGTGTTGCTCCGCTTTCTACCCCAGTCCTGCAAATGGATTGCAGCTTGGGGAGGGCGAGGGTGGTCAAGGAACTCACTTGTGCTGGTACAGCTAAGTAGCAAAGCCAGGATCAGAGAGCCAGCTCCTCTTTCATTCCAGTCTGCCCTGTTCTCGCTAATGTCAGTTACGTTCGTGTGCGGATAGTGTTGAGTGTGCAAATGGAAGCTAAGTGGGCAAGTGTGTCCTTCCTCTGGGCCCTTCCGGTGTGCTACAGAGTTTTCTGGCAAAGAAAAAAATCACATTTTGCATTTTTAGGGGCTTTATTATGAAAAGTCTTTTCTTACTAGCTATAGTGAATGTGTTCTTTCCTGGGGCTGGGGGAAGAAGGATCGGGAGGCGTGAGGTTGTGAAAATGGGTTGGAGGAGAAATCTGGCATGCCCAGACTTGATGCAAAGCGTGGATCATAGGCCCAAGAGTAATAGTTTAAGAATCCTTCATCCTAATAAATTCACCTCTCCAGGGGGCTGGTTTGAGAGATGATTAGGTCACAAGCGCAAAGAGTTGGGTGGGAGTGTACGGTTGCACGTGAGTTCACACACACACACACACACACACACACACGAATGCGGATTGCACAGTTGCACATGAGTTCACACTCACGAATGCCATGCGGTTGTGTCCCTGTCTGCATTATAATGCGATCCGCTGAGAAGTGCTCATGATTGAATTGGCAAGGGGCTGCAGGGCAACTTGAAGGTATGTAGAGAAAACCTATACCATGGGCAACCATGACAGGTCAAGGGATGGTCACAGACACAGGGCGGCTTGTCCTTCCCCTCTTTGTCCCTGACTCCAACCCCTGTGCCTCTCAGATTGAGCCAATATGTGTCCTTGGGCACCAAGCTGCCTCTGCAGTCCCTTTCCTTGGAACTAATTCCTTGGCGTGAAGGATGCTGAGTTTCTGTTCTCAGCCAGGTGAGGTGGTGCCCGTTGCCTCTGCTCAACTATTATCTTCTGAGACTATTCTGTGATTGTCCAGATTACTTACCTTGCTGATCTCGGTGAATGTTTTCTTTACAAGGCCTAAGTAAATCGATCAGCAGGCAAAGTCTCCTAGGAGATGATAATAATTTGCCTTCCCTAATCTCCTCATGGAAGTTCCACAAGATTTAATAAATTAAATTTCAAATTATGACACAAAATAATAAATTGTATCATGAAATGAGGCTCTGTTGGACAACCGAAAAGTCCTCTCGTACCTCGTTCTGCATAGCCACTGCTCTACCGTAAGAACCTTTAATATTGGACTGACACACCTGTGATTATGTGATTATCATAAACCCCAGGATAAATCACCCATTAAAGTCATTTTAAATCCAATTAAAATTGTAACAGTTCTAGTTGACTCCATTCATCCTCTGATACCACTTAAGATGTCATAAGGTCAGAAGTAGGGGAGATGGCTCAGTGACTAAGGATGCTTGCGATCCAAGAGTGAGGGCTTGAGATTGAATCACAAGAATCCAAATAGAAAGCCAGGCATAGCACCACATGCCTGTTGCTAGAAAAACAGAGATAGACCAATTCTGGGTGCTTGCAGGCCAATCATTGGAAATAGGGATTCCATCTATAGGAAATCCTGTGTGAAACAGGGAGTGTCTAAGAGTTAGCAACCTCATGTCTGATGGTTTGAAACCGTATGTAGTGTAAGGCAGATTTTCCATTTAGTCTTGTGCCATTTCCAATTTCTGAGGAAGAAACTGAGGTTCAGAGATCATGACTTATCAAAGATCACATAGCTAACCCTTCACAAGGAGACAATGTCACCATCGTCAGTTTCATTCTGGTCTCATCAGGACAGTCCTTCTTACGTTTTTTTCACACTAGCATATGTGAAATTATACCAACACGCCCTGGGACTGCTGCTGTGCTCACGTCGACGCCTAGATTAAGATTTAAAGCTAGACGGGATCTCTAGCTTTCTGCTTATAACTTCTTCCTACCCCTTCCACTCAGGAAAACAGAGTGAAGTAGGATCAGAGAGGCATTAAAAGTGATTTTGAATGGACATGTTTATATCTAGCAGTTCCTAGATATTGAAACATTCCCTCCTGTAGAATATAAGCAACTCCAAATAGCTTCAGGAAATCCCTGACACTGACCAGCTCATCCAGGGAGCATTCTCTGACAGTCTCTTGTTCTTGCTAAAGCACACCAGTCCTGTGTTTTCATCTTTCCCAGCCTATCTCATGGAACATGGTCTCAGCAATATCCCTCTTCCCACCCATGACAGGGGAGGAGCTGCCTTAGTCCCTTTATTTTTCAGAGACTCACTGGGCTCAAGGCATCAAATACATATGCTATATTACACCAGAAATACAAATTTACAGATTTGCCCATCTTGTCCTCTCTCCAGAACTTACTGTGAACACCTGTTACACAGTGGCTGTTCCCATTGATCTGTCCATTCCTCGCACATAGCATAGCGCCTGGTGTACGGTGAGTGGTCAGTAAAGGCGCAGAACAAACCGGATTCCAAATCCTGAGCTCTCCCCTCCCTATACACTACCCCCTACGCAATATGGGTGTCATCCCGCCAGCCTCAGGTAACTGTCAAACATTCACACTGTCCCAGAGACTTGCAAAGAATGACAAGATGGCCCAATCTCTGGCTGGTGGCTAAGATGGTATTTCTCATGTGGGGAGCACAAACTTCAGTGGCTAGTGATTGCTTCAATTCAATGACACGACACATTAGATCCTAGTATATTCAGGACAAGTCTGCTGAGGGACTGCAGGGAGTTCAGGGGGCCATAGAGCTTTGCTGAGATGGGAGGTTTTCAGTTGCATTGCTGAAAAACTGATGCTGAGGTCCAGGGCATAGAGAGAGGGAAGGCAAAGCTGGAAGGAGTGGAGCGGTTGCAGTTGCTCTACCGGAATGGGCAATGTAAGGACTCTGGGATGCAGTTTCCTGCTTGTCCGCGATGAAGGAGCCAGAAAGGCTTTGGCTTTCAGCATGAGTGGCTAAGTCTGCCATTGGTATTGGAGGTATTTGTGTATTAACAAGTAGAAGCCTTCACCTTGACCTACTGAGACCTCCTTGTTCAACCAAAGGTTTGAAGTCAGAAGGTGAAGAGCACAGACCCATGCGGCTGTATTGTCATGCTCTTGCTCAACTGTAGGTCTGGTTTTTGTCTTTCCAGTTACTCAGCTTTGGGTTGTGGGTGTGACTCAATAGCAGAGCACATTTGCCTAGCTTGTGTTAGGGTTCTAGCCATAGCACAATAAGAAGGAAAGGGGGAGAAACCTATTTATATCATATAATATGTGCAGACATGATGAACACATAAGAACAATGTTGGACATCACCATTTGCCTTCTAAAAATGAAATCCCCTGATCTAAAGTACATTCTTCTTCCTCTACTTATTTTTTTTTTAATCTCTCGCTAATTAGTGAAAATTGTTAAGGATTCAAACCCCTAGCCTACTGTCAACAGGGTTAGGGTCCGTTATTAGAGTTCCAACTTTTCCAACTTCCCCACCCCCGTAGAGCAACCAGTTACAGACTCCACCGTATCCGTCTACCCAACCGTGGCAGGATCAATGGGAGAAGGGATGCTGAGTCTCGACCTTATGGTTTGGGGGTTAAACCAAATGTGGACTCTCGGACAGTTATTTGAATACAATATGGAGGTGTGTAGAAGGGTGTGAAAATTAGTAAGTGAAGGACACAGTATACACCTTCTTCTTGGTCTCAGTTCTGTACTTCGTAACTGCCCTAACTCCTCTCCCAGCCTGTCACTGTCCGCCGTCCCCTGCACAGGTGACACCCTCTGTAGTTTAAGGGACAGAGTGGCGGTGTCACAGCATTCAGTTTCCAGTGCACTCCTCTGTCTCCGCTCAGCTTTATCTGCTCCCCACAGTCCCACCAGCATCCTTTGATTTTACTCTCCTTTTGTGCTAGCTTTCCGTTTGATCCGTCTCTTCAGACTTCTCGCCTCGTTCCCCAGCCTGCCATCTCGGAATTTGCAGCTTGCTTCTTTCCCTTTTTGTTCTCTCTCTGCTGTGCCCACCTCCCCTTTGCTTCCCTCACTCTCCAGGGCACCTGCCAGGCTCATCCTCTTAGGGCTTCAGTGTGACCTGCCTGCCTGCCTGCCTGCCTGCCGGGGGTCCTGGAAGTAATTTCTGAACCTGGCAAATCCCCCTAGACTTCACTGGTGGGCTGGATGCTAGCAATGGTGGAGCCTCGTTCAAATCTGAGGTCTCTGCGACTGCCTGCTGCATCTCTTCTCAGCCCTTTTCACCAAGTTTTGGTTGAATGGGTTACTAGATTGATGTACAAACCCAGGCACTTCCAGTGTGCCTGCCCGATGCCATCTCCAGATTGTAGATTTGGAGGCATCAGGGTTGCCACACTACAGTCAGTGGGCAGAGGACCTGTATGGATTGCTCATGCCAACGAAGTTCTTAGGAGCTGAAATGTGCTCTTAATCTCAGCTAGGGTGTGTGTGTGTGTGTGTGTGTGTGTGTGTGTGTGTGTGTGTGTGTCTTCCCTGTTGGAGTTTGGTTGCTTTGTTTAAGCTGTCAAGGAGAGGCTTGCCTTATTTGCCCAGTTCTGTGATGAAATAAGAATAGACTATGTTTACTGTGATTTACCTGTGGGAAGAAAAATGGGAAACAAGAAGCGTTTATCCCCAGGAGATTTCTGAAGTCCTTTCAGGTGACGCCATTGAGAATGGAATGAAGAGAAGAACAGGGGACGTGATAAGCACTGCTTTGAGCTTTCGAGTTGAGTCACAATGCACGTGTGACCACAGTGACACTCCTGTATTATCGGGGAAGAGGAAACAGTGCCCAGTAATCTGTAATCATTTTTGAAATAATTTATCCATCTCCACCTAATGGCTGAGAAATGGGCAGGAGTCACAGACAGCTTGCAGGGTGTAATGAAATGGTGCGCAGCAGAGCCACGATGGAGTGGGAGGCACAGCCGGACCGCCGTGTGTGAGGGGTGGGGGGTGCGCCTGTGCTGTCCACGCTAATCAATAAGCAAAGGATGAGTGTCGCTGGATCGTCATTTACCCTTGACAAAACAAGCAATGATAATTGGATGATAATGTGGTAATTTACCTTTATACATTTTACCCTTGTTGGGCTTGTAGAGGTTATTGTTGTATCTTGATAAGTTTTAGGGTAGAATTGCCACATGTTCCTGTGTGAAAACAATATTGTCCCAAGCTTCTGCCTTTTGCTGCCGCCTTCTCCCAATAATAGGACGCCAGGAATTGGTGCTTTGGTTGTATTTGTTTTGACTAAGTGAGGCTACCGTGTTCAAGGTGCTTTTCTATTCTGGGGAGATCTGTGGGGCACTTAACCTATATTAGACCTGAGAGGTCTGAGGGTTCTTCACAAGACAAAGGGTGTCTAGATGCGTTCCTTGAGAAAGTGTCAAGGGCAATGCAGACAAAAGACTGACGGCTCCTTTAACCACTTGATAAGTATCTCCTGTTATTGTGCAGGAATCAGCTGTGGCTACAAAGTACTGTATTCCCATTCAGTGTGATACCATGGATAGCTTGTGCTCCTGGTGACAATGCCGGGGACTTATCTGGACCCTGAGGGCTCAGGGCTGTGACACTGCTTGGGCGATAGGCTTGATAGAAGTGATGATTTGGAGCAATGCTCTGTTTTTTTTAAAAAAAAAGAAGGCACATCACAGAAGTGTGCCAATTAAAAATATGACTGTGATTCCCTGTTTATCTGGATTTTTTCCCCTGTAAGTTCCAAAGGCAGTTCTAGCCACAGCATCGAAATCTCTTGTAAGAGTAAAGTAAATCATTCTTGTATTGACCATTTTTTTCATGTTGTTCTATTGAGACATCTTCCCAACTGAGTTTCTTATTGAATTGTATTTCTATAAGGGTATTGTAGGTTAGCAGCACATTTTTATGGTACACAAAAGCTGTGCCTTCTGAATTTCCAATGCCTCGCATATTGTTCCCCACAGAAGAAACATCTTGGAAATGCTAAATAAATCAAAACAGAAACATTTGGCTCTTGACTTGCTGCTGGTGCTTTTTTTAAAAAAAATAAAATAAAATAAAAAAAGAAAAGAAGAAACTCCCAGTTTCCACTGGCTGGAATATCCATTACGATCCGTCTTACCTATCTGATTAATTTGTAATAAATTCAGCTCTTTGGAGTCTCCCGCTGCATTTCTAGACGGGTTACTCTTGGAGAGGCTTTATTTAATATGTGTCTCTGTGTACCTATATGAATGAAAATTTAATATGGTTTAGAAGCCTTTAAAAACACACACGCACACGGTGTTTGCTCTGAATTAAGTGCTCATATCTGACATAGCCTTGTGGTTAAAATCCATAAACGTATGGGCAGACAAAACTGTTTAGACTTCAGAAATTGATGGGGCACGTGGCCTGTTTCAGGGCATGAAATATCATCATATTTCAGATGACCAGCAAATGTAATTATACATCCTGGATTGGAATCTCTCTCTCTCTTGTCATTTTCTAAGAATTTTTTTTTCTCCTTATGGTTGGTGTTGAGTTGCCATAGCCCCGTTGCAGGGTTCACCTTCAATTTGATGCACTGATGTAGCCTCATCCCAGTGGGTGAGAAATGGCCCTCTCCAAACAACTGGAGCAGCATAGCAGGGATGTTTTGAGGAAGCTTCTCCATGTTATAGCAAGATAATAAAAACGCCTCCCCTCTTAACTACCGCCGTGTACCGAGGAGGACAGAGCACATTCATCGTCTGATCTGGGAAATAAGGCTACACTGGAAAACCTCCATTTTCCAGACAAAGACATTTGGACTCAGGAAAACACATTATTTAAAAAAAATGCATTAATTGTCCTTATAGCAAAAAGGAGAGGAAAAAGAGCATTTTAGTCATTTTTACAGGACACAGCTCCTACCCCACCCCTTACACAATCACCTGCCCTATGTGGAAAATGATTTTCTCACACATGTGTTTTGTGCTTGCTGAGATAAACAAAGAATGAATGGAGCCTGCTGGGTGGGGAAATTGAAAGACAGTTAATTGGTACATATTTCTCTCATTACTTATCTAAATGTTTTATATCCACATGTAAGTGGAAGTACTTGCTATTTATGTTTACTAATTGTATTGGAGATGCATTTCTTAACCTTGCCACTGTGCTGAGATGTCCTTGTAGACATGCAAGATTCACCAACTTAGTTCCACTCATATTTGGGGCTATATATTCTTCTGTGCACAATATAGTGGCTAGGACAAAGCCCCTGCCCCCTGGGGAGTTCTAAGCTGAGAGAAAAGACAATGACGCTGTGCGAGTTGAAACATACCTATAAGCCTAGCACTAGAGAGGCTGAGACAGAAGAATCCCAAGTTCCAGACCAGCATTGGTCATACAGAGAGACTCTGTCTCATACAGCCAAAGGCTACAAGGGATGTAATCTTGATGGTAGAATGCTTGAGACTCTGGGTTCGATCCCCTGCACTTCAGAAGAAAGAAAAAGAAAGACAGGAAGAAGGAAAGATAACTATAGGTAAGGCAAACTTAGGTATGTTTGGAATGGATCCTAGAATTCATAGGAAGAAAGGCCCAGTCGAGTTCAGCAATGGCTCATAAATGAGTCCAGATATTCTGATGTAAGAATGGCAGGCATAGTTAAGGAGGAAGACTAAAAAAGAAACAACAGGACTCAAGGTATGGAACTGAACATCTCAGGGATACTTACAGGAAATAGAGAGTAGTTCAAAGGGAAGAAAAGGAAGCCTTAGCTGTTGCAAAAAGACTGGCCAACGGGAGTCCAGTGCTCCAAAAAGGCAAGTTAGCATCTGTATTGCTCCATGATGGAGCTGACAGGCTTGTGACCACAGAGTTCCGTATGCTGATGCAAGGGAAAGAAACATTGTGGGGAACATATACAAAGTGGATCCTGTAATTAGGACAGAGTAACAATGACCATAACTGTCTCCAGCCTAATGCCTACTCTTCTCCAGATAGAACATGGAGGAGCTTACATAGGGTGTTGTCTGATGCCCTACTCCATCATACCCATTATACGAGAGCTTAAATGATGCTCCCTCGGGGATACTGATATGAGCATATACTATAACTCCTCTTTACCCACTATGGCTGCTCCTTATATCTTCCTTTTACAATATCTGACATATGCTTTCACTGTATATTATCATAGCCGCCATCAGGCCATGAAGACAGGTTACATCTGTTTTGTTCACAAACCGCATCTCAACACTACAAAAAGGACCCATGAATAGGAGGCACTCCAAGATTGGCCATGTGACGATTTCACAGGCGTCTCACAAAGCACATCTCATTATTTCTGCTCTGACAGAAAGGAGATGCTGACACTCAAGCATGGACTAGCCTTGGCTAACTCCTGAGCCTACATTCAAACCCAGTCTGGCCAGCTCCAAAGTCCATGGCCCTATCTTTGTAAGGCTAAAATCCTGCTTTGAAAAGAAAATCAAATCCTGCTCTTTGCTGCAGCTTCTGTGACTCAGAGCCATTGATGGGACCTATGGCCAACACAACACTAGGCATACAGTATGCCTAGTACTAGAAGCAAGAATTCTGAGGTCTCATTTCAGCGGGGTTGAGTCATTTTGGGGGATCTGAGGAACATTCATCCCTTCCATGCCTCCTTCCTATTCCGGGAGATTTGTTGGAAGTCTATGAATTCCTTTGCATGACAATGCATTATCCCAACCTCTACCTTCATTTCAACACAACATTATTTCCATTTCTGCCTGTCTTTCTGTGTCCAAGTTTCCCTTTTTAGAGGTAGTCTAGTCACAGGAAATTGGGGCCAAACTTCATAACCCCATCTACATTTCATCCATTATTTCCAAATGAGGTCCCATTTCCATACAATGAGGATGAGTACATCAACATAATTTGGTGGTGGGTGTGTATGCACAATTCCCACACCCTAGTCTAACAATTTTGTGTTTAACTGGTTGACCTTAGAAATACATGCAGTTATACCAAGTATACTCCATAATACAGACAAATGTTGTAAAAAAAAAGACCAGTATTATAATTTGTATGGATATTAAAGGATTATTTTTGGTCATCATTTTTCACAAGAAGTAATGAGAATCTCAATGATTATATCATCAGGGCTGAGAGTATAGGTGTTTAATAATCTTCCCTCTTCACATGGGAGCAAACTTTAAAGTTATGATATTTAGAATTGATTAATATTTGAACAATATTTGCTAGAACTGACTTCACTCTAAAATCTTGAGAGTTTTGCTCTAGGTAAAGAGTGATTTTTCAGATGCCTTAAGACACCTCAGTAATAATGCCAAAGTTGTCCAAAGGTGAAGTTCAGTTGTTCTGGTCCCCTACAGCATCATATCTGGCACAAGGTTAGACTGTAGAGAACAGTATGATTTCAGACCGATTTCTGGGGGTAGGGTTGGAGCTGGAATGTGCTTCTGTAATCATGACCTTTTATAACTATCAGATGTTGTTCTTATATAAGAGTTCCACAATAGCCCAGAATGAAGTATAACAAAGGCTTATTTATCTGGGGATAAATCACAGAAAGAGTAGCAATTCACAGTCCTCTGCGTGCGTTGGGAACTAGAACCAAATCCAGCAGCCAAGAGGCCCATGCACGCTTCTCATCTGCATTTATAGTACATGAGACCATGCCCAAAGTGGGCTGGTATCCTAAAAGCTATTGACTGAAGGAGTTCCCACAGCAAGATGTAAATGAATTTCTTTCATTAACACTTCAACTGGATTTGAAGTTACTGACAATCCTGGATTCATTCACAATCTACTGAAACCATTTACATGTGCAAAACATAACTGAATTTTTCTGTTTCCCTACAGTGTAGCTTGTATGTTATGCAACTATAAAGATGCTTGTTGTGATTTTGCTATTAATGAAGGAAAACCCAATTCATTGTATATATTTTTAAGAAGGCTATAGCAGGGTGTGTCTGGAACTGCAGTGAGTACCCCATTCACAAGGTGTTTCAATGGCCATGCTCAGCTCTGCTGGGCTTGTCCTCTGAAACAGTGATGCGTTCATTGGTGAGTTCAGCAGCATGTTAATCATGGTTCATCTGAGGGCAAGATTGTCCTAGGATTCATAGAGAGATAGCCATATTGCGGGAGGGGATCAAAATTGTGGTTACTAAATTTGCATTAAGGTGTCTGGCCAATGCAGAATCACAAGGCTCAGTAGCTTCATGTCTCTCACTGAAGGAACACAGGTCAGAATTTAGTCACTGGAGAGATAAGCAAATCGTTCAGGCTGAAGAAAAGAACCAAGACTGCATCTTTAAAGCCAGCAAATGGAGGAGTGACCCAGCCCTTCAAACCTCATTGTACTTCTGATGTTGCTATATCAAGAAAATCTACTACCCATTCATTTTCATCCTAAGAGCCAAGTCTATCCACAGGTTTTGTTGATGAAATAAGAGCTCAGTTTCTGCCATGTCAATCTTGTCAAAGAAGAAACCAAGTCATCTTTGTCTATAGGAAACAGCCTAATCCTAGTCCCTAAATGTTGATTTTCAATGAGCTGATAGCTTTGTGGTCCTATAGATGAGGGAGGATGTCTGTCAGTCTTCTGTATGAATTGCTAAAGGATATTGCCCTCTCCTCACTGTACTTTTCTCTGCTCTGAGAGCATGACCCATTTGGGGGGATTGAACTGCAGGTACTCCCCAAAGGATCATAGCATGGAATGAATTTCCTTTCTATTCTGGTTCTGCAACATATTTTCAGAGAAAGGGAGCGCACCCTAGCTTATTATGATGGGAAGAGTGTACTGCCCAGCACAGCTATAGAGTTTGTGTGTGCATACCTTGGCCCTGTCCGAGAGGTCCTGAGAACAAAATAGTCAAGGTGTTGCTCCTTCTCAGAAAGAATCTGTGGATTCCTCTGAAGACAGTGTAAGTTCATGTGCACATATACAACCCCTCCCCTGCCCCTGCAGTGTGAGAGGAGTTGAGGAAATGTGTTAAGATAATAAATGCATGGTCACATCTCATGTAAAAAAACTAAGATTTATGTAGAAAGGAGAAAGAAGGAACCTCATGGAATCTTGCTTTCACGCCCATTTATTAATTGGTTTCCAAGAGATACAGGAAAGAGACCAAAGGGAACATGTGTTTGGAACGTGTGAGAACTTCATTTCCTACTGAAGCCAGCATCTGAGACTTCCTTTTGAGCAGGTGTACATTTGGGGGAACTTTCAGATTCTACATCCTAATCTGACTGCTAGGTGGTAACAGCATATGGGGTGTGCTGGTTTTGTCAAACACCAAAGGGACCACAACAAATAATGCCTTGTTTTCTTTGTTCTTTCAATTCTCAATAACAGGAATTTTATTTTATTCTATTTGCCTTAAAGAATAAAATTCTCTATTACAAATGAGGCATTTAGCCTTCGTATATCCCTGCAAGGTAAGGGATTATATTGAACACTTGGTCTTGGTCAGCTATGTGTCATGACTGAGAGTGTTTAAATCCACCTAGCTAGGACTAGAACTAGGTCCCCCTGACTTAGAATCCCACACTCTGTGGCCAAGCTCTACGTTCTTCCAGTTTTTACTCACTTCCACGTGAGACATACCATGCCATTTTCTGGGCATGAAAAGAGGGCACCAGCCCTGCTGCGGGGGAGCCCACAGTCTGCGGGAAATACAGAAACAAATAGAAAGCAATTACACAGAGGGTGCTGAATGCATACCACATCCTGATCTAGCTAGAAGAGAGAAGCATTCTCCCTAAGGTATCAGCAGAGCTGGCAGATGCCACTGGGATGAGGCTTATTTGCTAAGTAAGCTTTCTAAAAATGCCTTATGCTTGTCAGCACGTTTGAATATTCCCCACCCCCTCCTCACCATAGTCCACCAGATCGTGAGAAGGTAGGGTTTACTCAGTGGACCAGCATAGGAAGTGGAAGGTTATAGGGTCTGTGCGTTCTGTAACAACCCAATGGACAGCTTCCACAGACTGATGCCACTGGGAAACTTCAGAGTTCCTTTGTCTTTAAAGATAGCAGAAGCCCCACCACTGCTATCTGGCGACCACTGAGTTCCACGTGCCCTGCTGAGCAGTGACCACACCCCACATTGTTGGATCCCCACAACAGTCTCACAGTGTCCTGGGGAATCAGCGTCAGATCGAATGGTAGCTTTGCTTTTCCATTTTCTCACACGTGTATGGAATGGTAGCATTCTGTATTCATACCCAGAGCTGTCTGATTGCAGCTTTGGGGCTCTGTCCACTCTCAGGGAAACACTTCAACATAGAACTTCATAGCTATCTGGGGTACAGAGTGACTTCATGAGTATTTGGACTACATCTTTTGAATTGACAGAGGAATGAGTTCCTGTCAGTCCTGGGTAGCTCTAGTCACAGTGGTCGCATTGTAGTCTTCTGTGGCCAGCAAGGGAAGTCTACACTTGCGGTAGCTTGGTTTGCTCAAGATACTTTGAGTGTCTTAACAGTTTCCTGACTCCTTTTATCTTCCCTGTGGAAAGAAGAAAGCTAAAGATGTCATCAAGGTGCTAAAGCCTGTATTTATTGAAAGCGTGCCTTGCGGGTATTTCAGACAAAAATAAGCTGAGAGCAGTGGATTTTTCATGGCCAGAATCTAGACTAAGGAGCTTTGTAGGCTAGTCTGGTATAGACTTATGTTAACTTTTCTATTAAGTAGAGCACACTGAATAGCTGGTTCTGAATTTGGTGATGGATGAAGGAGCAATCCCAGAGTGACACTGTCCTACGTTTACAGTGGTGACATTATCAACTTCTTTTCCTCTGTGATATGAAAATAATGAGTGTCCTACAGAGAGAGTTGGGTTTTTTTTTGTTTTCTCCCCCCTTCTATATGTATGCATGCATTTTTCTGCATATGGAATTCAAAAGAATCTGCCATCAAAACAGTTGTAAGCTAAGAACAGTGACCAACAGTGAACACCCTCCAGAAAGCCTGACCTGGGACCACAAATAAAGGCCCTGCATGCCCACCTCTTGAAAGTCTCACTTCTGAGGAAGGAAAAGGACATCACCTTTTCATTGGGACCCAAGTACTTTTCCCATTGTCCTTGCACTCACCGAGTGGCGGCATGTTCTATTAGCATGTTTTCCTAATAGGGAAGTTGCAGCTGAAAGTTCAGAAACTATGTGTTGAAGAACAGATTCCAGGGACGCGCCAGGCATCTGTCCCAATCGGTGAACAGGCCTTGGAACAGATGTCTCAAATTTCTTCAAATCCAGAACATGCTGTCCGATTTTTTTTTTTTAGTGGTAAACATACTTTTTTCTTTTTGTCACTGTTCACCAAAGTATTATATTTAATGCATAAAATATGTAAATTCTTAAAGCATCATTTTGCTCTTTAGTGAGTTTAGATATTACAAAACGGTTTAATTATAAAAACAGACAGACCTAGTCCTGGGACCTGTGCAGCTAGAAATAAATGTGCAATCAAAACTGCAATTACCTGCAGAATTTAGTGTAAACAGATCAGCAATCACATAACAAACACAGGCTAGTTTGCATTCTGATATGAATACAGTTAGATCCAAAGCAATTTCCCTTTATTTATCTTAGCTGCTCAGCATAAATAAAGCAAGGGCATTGAAGCAATTAGCATAATTAGAGTATCGTGGTCAGGCCCTGTGTGATTTCAAGAGACGTTTCACTTTAGAATTCTTTTTCCCACACAAGAGTTTCCCTGAGCCACTAAAATATCGCTCTGGGCATTTTTGTATTTCAAATTTGCAAGTTGTCAGTTTGAAAAACCCTTGACACATGGATGTGGAAGCATGGCACAGACGGCCACAGAAGGTATACCCTCAGCTTTTCATTACCAGGGAGCTGGGGAATTGCCTTTCTCAGCTCTTTCTCCTACTTGACGTTTAACCCTAGAAATGTCAGTCTTAATTATTTCCGTTGCCTTCAGTTTGGGTCCAAGGGTTAAAGACAACTTGTTCTCCCCCAAAATAAATAAATAAAAACAGAGACTTGCTGGATGGGGGTATATGATGGTGGTGGTTAAGCCATTGCCAGGCATTCAAGACTCTGATAACTCGCTTGCAGCTGGTGATGAGATGCTCAGTTAGATCCAGGCTCTAGCGTGGAGAGGCGGTGGGAGAATTCAGAGGTGGAGTTATTGCCAGTGCCCTACAAGTCCAAGAGTCTCCTCTGCATGAGAAATGGTGATGCTGACAATTCCGTAGATAAACACGAAGCTGGTCTGGTTAAATCACAGACAGGTTTGTTGTTGCCATTTTTTTTTCTGTTTTTACTATTTTTTCGCTGTGAATCAGTGTCTTGAGAGGTGGCTGTTAGGTTACCAAGCACTGACTGGCCTTGAGCTACTTTGTATATAATTGCACTTATTCGGTCCTGCTGGAAAGAGTTTGATATTAAAATGGGATCTGCTTCTGTTTATTTTTAAATCTTTTAAATAAAGCTGTAGGAAAATGAACTCCCTTCTAAGGTATCCTATCCATTCACAGGTATTTCAATAAACTCTTGTCGCTACCACTATCATTTGGAATTTTACAAAGAGCCATTGCCCTCAGCTCCTCCCTTGTGCTGGGTTCGTATTACCCATCAGCCACTGCTCGTGTTCCGTACTCCAGCTTTGTCTGAGCAAGAAGGTTATACAAGCAGCGTCCTGCCATGTGCACCCATTTGATAATGGCTTCTTTCATTGAGCATCATATGCTGAGATTCATAGCAGTAATTCGCATTTTTAGTTCTTTGCCATTTATCAGTATAGAACCATAGGTACGGCAGTTTATCTGTTCTAGGAAAGTGCCAAGGGACATTTGGGTTGGTCTAGTATGTTGACACTGATGAACAGACTTGCCACGCATCCGTGTACAGGGTCATCCCTTCTTGGGACAGATTCTTGAGGGTGGGACTCAGGCTCTCTGGCTCAGCATGGCCTGTGTTTAACACTCTAAGATGCCGCCAAACCGTGTTAGAGTGGCTGGACCGTTTTTCCTCCCCACGCCCCGTGCTGCTTTGCACCCTTGTCTGTACTTGGAATTGTCAGCGCTTTCCTGCTGTGGTTCAGCTGATGTAGTGGTTTCTCTTTGCTTTTTCAGTGATGGTTGGTGGTGTTTTGAGTGTTTGCCACTTCTATGTCCTTTGGAAGCGTCTGCTCAAGTCTTGAGTATTTTGTCTCTTGTAACCAGGCTGTTTGTCCCCTTCACGGTCTTAGTTTATAGTTGCAGAATTTATAAAACTCACAGCTATGGCTGCAGGTCCCAGTTGTCACAGCCATG
Source organism: Microtus pennsylvanicus (assembly GCF_037038515.1). Lineage (NCBI taxonomy): Eukaryota > Metazoa > Chordata > Mammalia > Rodentia > Cricetidae > Microtus > Microtus pennsylvanicus. Next base: position 57,308,520 of record NC_134592.1, on the reverse strand, counting down.
GTCAAGGGCAGTTGGGGTTAAAGTTTATCCTGGACTGAAGACTCTAGGACAAAAGCAACGATGACAGGGAAAAGTGCTGGGCAGCCAGTCACCTCCTGTAATGAATCTGTGATTTTCGGTCCTTTTCGGAATTTAGGTTTTTATCTTTGTCTTAATTTTCAGGCCTGACTCGGTGTCTTCATTCTTCAAGGATGAGCAGCCTCTGCCTCCTGAGGCTGCAAGGGCTTTTGTTAGTAGACTAGGACCTGCTGTGGGGTCAGGGGGCACCAGCAGGGTCAGAGGGCATCAGTACGCTGGAGTCAGTACTGAGCCTGGCTGACTTACCAAGCGAGAAACCCAATTTCAGATCAAGGATATGGCTTTCCCAAGCACACAGGGTTCTCCAGTGGCTGAAGACTTGAATCCAATCCTTATTCAGCTACTTACTTAGGCTGAAGTGGGGTAAGGAAGTGGAGTGGTGGCTGACGAACCGGAAGTCTCTGTTCATTGTGTCTCTGCACTGCCAGGAAGCCTAGGGGCAAAGGCAATGTTGCCACGTTTCTCCTGCAGAATTTTCTTGCTCTAGCGTAGCAACTTATCTGCTCCTAAAAGCAGACTGGAGGATGAGAACGCTCTGCCTTAGGAAGGGACTCTGTAATACTTAGCTGTCTGAACTGGCTCTCAAACTCTGCTGGTCCAAGGTCCTGAAAAAGCCAGATTCCTACTTTAAAATGGGGTTTTTAAAGATGATTTTTGAGTTAATGAGAAAAGATATCATAATGGGTATGGTTTTTTGGGGAAAAAAACCCCACCAAACTGTACCTTTAATTCAAGAGTGAAGACCAAAGACTGACAAACCTGACTGTGAACGTTAGACATGACAGGAGAGCGTGATAATGAAGTTAAACACCAGACTTCAGTATCATAGAGCCGTAAATGAAAAAATCAGCTCTCACCTCAAAGAGAATAGAAGTTTATTCTGAGGCTCGATTCGAGTGACTGTGGCCCAGGAGCATAGAGCTAGGTAACCCTGGGTTCCACTGTTCCGACCTGGAAACAGCTTCATGGAGTCAACAATAGCAAAGAATACTGTGAGTCAAGGCCTTTTTAAAATATATTGGTGGAAGCATTAGAAAGGAGGTTACAGCCGGGCAGATAGACCCCTGATGATCCCTGATAGCATTCCTAGCCTTTCCATCTGTGGGGAATAGGGTTTTGTTAATTCATTCCAGAGGTTTTTATCTACTTATCTGAATGTTAAGTCTGATACAGAGGTGGGCAAAAGATGTCTCTCTAGGGTGCTAAGGATGACTCCCAAAGAAATTGTAATTAAGTTATCAGATCATCCATGTTACTATCTCTACACAGTCCTTGAAGGTTTTTGGTTTTTGTTTGTTTTGTTTTAAGGCAACCAGCCTATGCAGACAGCTTCTTTTCTGAAATTCTCTTTTACAGGGCCAACACACACATCAAGGACCAATATCTGAACTAGATAAAGTCATATATTAATTCATGAAGAAAATATTTTATTAGAATCTAGTAAACAGGTATGGATAGGGGGTGGCTTGAAGAACTATCTCAAACTGTCACTCTTCCAAAGGAATGCAGGACCATATTGGATGGCTCACCACCTCCTGCAGCTCCAATTCCAGACTATCAGCCTCCACTTCTGGCCTCCATAGGCACTAGTGCACACACAGTGTACACACAGACATGGGTACACACACACACACACACACACACACACAACTTTTTCAAAACATACAAATGGAATTGTTACCAGATAAACAGAAACAGCTCGTGGAGACATGGAGAGACTGCGGTTAAGAAGGAAGGTCTTCGTGTCACCAACTGGCCAGTCTGGACAGACTGGTAGCATCAAATGCTCTTGAGAACATAAAAGACTTAGTATCCAGACTGTTGTTTCTAGCATCTTCTAGAGGACAACTGGCAAAAGGGGCCAAGGCATCAGCATCTACTAGAATTGACTGAGTAATCCCAATTTGAAAAATATCAAGTCACAGGAATATTAAAGCAAATCTACTTTTGTATTACCTATGACTGCCCCAAGTTTTGAGATAACTTTCAGTTGAGGGATGGCTTAATATGTTATGATAAACTATATTATTTATGGATACATGCCATGATCCTGTATGTGTCACTCAAAAAAAGATACTAGGACCATGTCAAATTTAAAAGGATAAGTTATAGACTATATATGTACATGTATCTGATATATGTGCCAAGTATTTGTAAGTGAAAAGGGTGGACAGTATTTCTCTGATACTGCATCCTATATAATAATGTGCAGTGTGGCTTACAAAAGAATACTCTTTATTTTCTAAATGTTACCAAATCTTTTTGACACTTATTCAATCAGCTAGACACTGTGACAAGAATACTTGCTTATTTTATTTTGTTCAGTGTCTTAATCCAATATAGAGACTACAGGGAGGATTTATGACCTGCCTTCTAACTGTTATTGGCCAATATAACCAAATTGATAAGAACACTAGCTGCATGGTGCTTACTGTCTCACAGAGCCGTAGGCAATGCCCCTTCTGTCAGTGCTGTTTGTCTGGGAGCCACGGCAGGTTGAAAGCATCAGCCAAAGTAACAGCTAGACGCCCTGAACACTCTCTGCATTATGGGCCTGGCTTGCATTGTCTCGCAACCCATCCTGAAAATGATAACCAGGGAGGCCCTTTGTATGGGTAGCCAGGCTCTTGTGGCCAAATCCCTTAAGAAGGCAGTCTCTAGGAGCTGGGCGTTGTCAAAACATGCGACGGAAAGGGGGGTGTGAGTGGAATAGAGTTCCAAGTGGACTCACACGTCTCAGCCCTGGCAATGGCTTCCCACCTGTCATTTTCCAGATCAGAAGTCTGCAGCGCTGTGTAACAGGCAAGCATGGCTAAGGGTGGAATCTTCTGTGAGCTTCTCTGTATTACATCCTCTGGGTGGACATTTAATCTTGTCTTTCCTACAAACCTAGTGCATTTCTCTTTATTCCTGAAAATAAATAAATAAATAAAAAGTCTCTGGAGTTTGCACCATGACCACATGGTGTGTCTCTGATGAGGCCTGGGAGGGGAGGAGGGATGTAAACTCCAACCCAGGCTAAGCAGCAGCTCTTGGCCCGCACAGCAGGGGGCAAACCCCTGCTATGGCCCAGCATGTGGGAAGAGCTCCCCTTGGCTCCAGGAAATTCCCCTTTCCGGGACTTGTTCTGTGGCTATTTTAAAGCCACAGGACACTATGCTCATCATAAACGGAGCATGTCAGAAGGGTGCTGGAGCAACGGAGCCTGCTGTTCTCCTCAGGAGAGCCCTAGCCCTTCAGAGATACTGAGAAGAGCGGGAATAAATGTCCTTTGCTGTTTGAGCCTTTGTGGTCTAAGATGGCTAAGTGTAGCATTTGCACGAACTTCATATTGTGAAATACATATTCATTCACTCAAGAAAATTAGCACTTAAGCTCTTATGAAAAAAAATACCTGAAATGATTTCTAAGACTCTTTTCCCTATCATACCAGTGTGTAGCCCTGAGTGACCCCCTGGTTCGACAAACTCAAAATGTATTAGACTAGTAATAAAGATATTAAATAAAAATAGTAGTATGTGACATAAATTAATAAATAAACATAAAATGAATAAAAAAACATAATAAAGTTTAGTATGAAGTCACTGTTACAGAGATGGATATGTGAGAACTGATGTCAGGGACCTAAAAGAGATGTAGATCCGGCAGACCATTTGGCTAAGTAACTTCTGTAACCTTCTGTGGGGTCCAGGCACATAGCATATAGATTTTAAAACAGTGTTATCCACGCACGGCCCCTCCTAAGAGAACACTGACTCCTGTCTCCTTAGTCTCTATCTTCAGCGCTAGCAGAAGGTCAGAGCCGGAGAACAGTAGTTGCTTAGGAAATACTTGGTGAGTTAATTGGCTAAAAGATGTCTATTGGAGCATGCATAGAGCTTCTCTGTGGGTTCCAGATTTGCCTATTTTTGCTAGTTTGCATTTTGTGAACCTTCTATGACGGAGATAAATTAAATCAATGGTTTTGAAAAAGTACATGTAAGGGTCTTTGGAACCCATTTAAAATTTTATGTTTTATTTGTGAAAAATTTAGTGTCTTCTATTCATTAAGATCTGCCTTCAAAAAAAAAAAACATGGAGCTTGCATCCTTCTTCTTTTATTAATGATGGGTTTCTGGGATCCAGCCACACTTCATTTCTGTCCCCTGCAGATGGGACACTACATTCAGAGGCCAGTGGGTGAGGATCAGGAGTGCTTGTTTGGGTTGTTGGACAGAGTAAAACCACCAGAGTGGGAACTTGTGCCCATGATCTAGTTATGTGAGTTCTCCACGCAGATGAACTCCACCACCGTTAACAGAGTGTACACTTAGACCTTCGCTGCCTGCTCTTGAGTGTGGCAGGATTAGAACCTGGTGACACAGAGAGATGTGGTTCATACATATGTAAAATGCACGGAGCAACGGATGTGTCTCTGTTAGGATTATAGTAACACTATAACTTCTGTTTAAATTTTTTTTTAAGTGTTCATGATCGGTGCAACCAAATTTCAGTTGTTACTTATTTTAAAACTTTTTTGTTTAAAATGTTATTTAAGAAGATCTTATTTTATATATGGAATGGGGTCATAATCACAAGCAGGGAATGAACCACTGTAATTTATGGGTGTATGGAGTGCTAGATTGTATTTTTCCCAATGAAATGCGGAGATAGAGTATTATCATGATTTGTGTTATAACACTGGAGTCAGAAGTAATCCTGAGGAGTGTTTTCTCAGCTTGATGCATGAGGCCATGGCTGCGTGGCTCCCATCAGCTTTAATGGGGGCTCCAAGGCTAAAGTGCCAAGGAGAAACCCAAGACTGCAGTGCAGGGTTAGAAGATGTTGGACTATTGCTGTTGTTGCTGATGGTGGTGGTTTGGTTTGGTTTTTGTTTTGCTTTGTTTTGCCTAGGAACTGGTGTTCATTGTTACCTTATATGCCATTGTGTGCTTTTGGAGGTCCTTGCTGTTGTCCTGTTAAAATTCTACTTTCAGGTGTGGTGAAGCTAATGCTTTGTAATACACAGAAGTAGTAGTCTGGTTTTTCTATGTAGCCAACCATAGAGACAATGGACTTGAATTCTAAGTAAAAGATGGGCCAAAGATAGGATTAAGTTGCTACATATGTGGTGCTCAAGCGATGCCTAGAAATTCAACTACTTGTCTATTTGGAAAGGAAATTAGCGTACATTTTTCCAAATGCCTATCCAATTACCAGGCCATTTTTTTTCTGAGATATTTTTTATACATCAGCAATTCAGTTATATTATGAAAAACAATGAAAGCCTTGGACCCATTTCACACGGCCATAATAAGCATGAATTGGAGATTACTATATCTAGCAGTAATAAGTAGATATGGTGGTATTTGTCTGTCTGTCCCCATAGATATGTATCTACCTCAAGAAGAAAAATGTTATCTTCGATGGCTAAAAGAAATGAGCATTTCTGTCAATGCATTAAGATCAATAAGCAAGGAGGTGTTGCTTACTTTAATATTTCTTATTTAATTGTTCTGTACTTAATGGAAGCAGCCACCCTAATTTATGGCATGTTAAAATGTACTAGCCAAGTCATACTTTAAGGATTAAAATTAAACAACCCAGTGTCTCACTGTGGCATGTTCAAACAGGAAAAATCTCCCAGGGTGTGTTATTGTTAGTATAAAGTGATAAGCAGGAGTTTAGCACAGGCATACACTTAAAGTGGTTTGAGAATATGGCTTGTACGTAAATTAATGACCATTCATTGGGATCGTACTTACTGCATGGTCAAATCAAAGCCTCTTTGAAAGTTAAATCTGTTTGCTAAGGAGTTCATCAATCTTATTTTTAAATCTCCCTTGCGATGATAATGATGCTAAATGAGGGAGGCCATTGAGAAGATTCTGCACAAAGGATTAGGCACAGCGCATCACAGGCCTCGGGTATCTCACCTCTCATTCAGATGGACAGGTTCATTCACCCGTCCACTTTCCACCACTCCATCATGGAGTCCCTGCTGCCAGGAGAGTAAGGACCCATGTGACATTGGCAGTGACCTCACGAGTAGTCCTGGGTACCATACTAGGGGAGCACCATTTTGAGAGACAACTCACTACAGAGAAAAGTAAGAGCACATAGGCCCGATGGTCCAGAGCACAGCTGGTCTGAGCTAATACAGTCTCCAGGACCAACCCACCTCAGGCAGATTATAATGGCAACTATGATTATCCAAAGGATTGTAGACGCTCTTGCTTCATGAAGGAACTGCAAGCTGTAGGGCCAAAGGCCGGGGGGCTCACCAGCCAATGCAAGAATGGGTCTCTTTTATGATGTTTTAGAGAATGAAAAAGGAAATACAGTTATGTCTCTATATAGTGTCTTGTACAGACTGGATGTCCTTATCCCACTGAGTCCTCGTTTAAGGCAGTGGTTCTCAGCCTTTGGGTTGCCACCCTTTGGGGGTGTTGAACTACCCTTTCCCAGGAGTTACCTAAGACCATCAGAAAACACAAATATTTACATTACAATTCATAATAATAGCAAAACTACAGTTGTAAAGTAGTAGCAAAAAAAATTGTATGGTTGGAGGTCACCGCAACATGAGGAATTGTATTCATGGGTCACATCATTCAAGGCTGAGAACCACTGATTTAAGGTACTCTCAGATATTAGGCCAAAAATGGAGGCTTAAAGATCCATTAAGATCCGATAGAAAATAGCAACTCACACAGAGTAACCACAGAAGACTGTCAGTGCCTAGCCAGAAGGTTCTGAATCTCACCTAGACCGGACTACAGGGCTAGAGGCCTGGCCTTCTGACCTTCTGTCCTGCTAGTCAATATCACGCTGTGAGTTTCCAGCGTTCCTCCATTCAGAAGATTGCATGTCCCTTTGCAACAGGAGAGTAAGTAAATTCTTCAAACTTGGCTTTTACACTAGTCAATCTTGGACAACTGTCAAGAGGAAGCCTCAAATCATCGGGCATTAAAATCTCTTGTCACAAAGGGACCTGTCACCTATACTTCTACATAAGGCCTGTGAGAATTTTTATTATTGTTGCCAGAGAATACTGACACGTATTTGGAAACAATGGGGAGACCTTTGAGAAAAGAACCCCATTTCTTGTAAATATGATCTTTGCTTGTTTACTTGAGGCATATCATAATGAAACAGTTCTTTTAGCAACTTGAGAAACACCAATTGTAGACAGTCCCCTGTGGCTGGTCTTAAGGCAACGCAATACTACTGTCTGTGATAATGGTGACACATTCTTGTTTGTACATATGCACATGTGAATGATTTATGTATATGCACATCATATGTGTGTTTGCATATGTATGTGTATCTAATATAGGACATACTTATGCATTGTTAACTCTCATGGAGTCTCTCTTACCCACCCCAACAGACAGATATTTATAAGATTCATGGAGGACCATAGGCTTTCTCTGATGGACTATTTGTGATTTGATTTTTTTTTTAATCTGATCTTCAGTTGAATACTCTTCCAGCTGTCTCCTGCAGAGAGAAGGTATGAGAACATGAGCTCTCATGGGAATGTAGGCAAGGGAGAAGATCCTGGAAGGAAGGAACCATTTCCATACGTGTCTGGGCCTTCCAGCCATTGCTGACATCCTCATGGGACTCTCAGTACAGTCCTTTGGGGATCTGGGCCCGACTGGAGTCGGGGATCCCAGCTCAGCTGCTCTCGGGTTTTCACTGAAGAGGAAGTAGATTTGGTTTCTGGAGACTTGAGGGCAGAGGCAGAGGGCAGCAGCTTTCCTGACTGCTGAAACTGGAGAGAGACAGAGAGAGAGAGAGAGAGAGAGAGACAGAGAGAGAGAGAGAGAGAGAGAGACAGAGACAGAGACAGAGAGAGACAGAGAGAGACAGAGAGAGAGAGAGAGAGAGAGAGAGAGAGAGAGAGAGAGAGAGAGAGAGCGCACCTTGCACACTTGAGAGATCAGTGCTAGAGACGCTAGGAAGGGAGCTAAGCACACAGAGAGGGAATTGGGGATGCCACTCGGAGGCAAACCGTTTGCATGGTCTCTGACAAGTCACTTGCATCTCTGCGCCTCGTTTTCCTCATTTCACCAGAAGCTGTGTTAGAACGGGTTGATTTAGCACAGTACCTCGAGATCCATGGAGGAAAATCGTACGGACCATGGTTGGTGTTCTCATTATTCTTGTTGTTAGAAAGAAAGGAGAATCTGCTTTTTAAACCAATCTTCTAAAACCCACAATAGTGAGAAGAGAAAGGGAAAACTGTGCATGTGCGCATGAGTGTTGTCCCCTAGCATGGGCTGTCTGCACCTGTGGTTCTCTTACCCATGGCCTCCCTTTCAGGAGTTTTGTGACATTATGCAGGCCTGCCGATGTCACTCTCTGAGGGATTTGCTTTTGGTGGCTTGTTTTTACGCTCTCTCGTTCATGCCTGTTGGTAGCACTGCCGTACTAAGTCCCCTAAACTGCAGCCTTTGAACTTGGGCCGGAGAGGGGCAGCCTGGCTGAACGGACCGCGTGTATAGCCTTCCCTGGCCTTCCTTCCATTGCATTCACCTCTTACACTGTCACTTTTTGTTTGTTTGGGGTTCTTTTTCTTTAAAACAAAATTTTCAAAGTCCTGTGTATTTACTTATAAACAAACAGCTCAGCTGCATTTCTGTCCTTTGTGTCAACATGAAAATCCCCTGCTATGTTGAACTTGAGTAATTACCAAAGTGTGTGTAATTGGAACGTGAGGATGTGACCTCACCGCGTATTTTTTTTCATTTCCTTCCATTTGAATTTAATACATTTCAGAAGCTGAAAATACCAAATCTCTGTCCTTTTTTTTTTTTTTGATGTTTATCAGTAGTGGAACCGTTGCAAAACAATCAGCCCAATACCTATGCTTTGTTCATTTATTGCCTTCTCTGAAGATAAATTGACTGTTCTCAACCCTCTTCAGCATTTTTCTCCACCTAGATATTATTGCCTTGTGCAGCCACCCCAAGGTGACTGTTATCACTTAATTAAATCCTTGCACGCTGGGAAGAAAAAACAACATTGTCCCTTCATAACCCCAAGGAGCCTATTTTTAAGCCACTAAGCCTTTCCCCTGTTTTATTAACTTATTCCTGGCTACAACAAGACATACTTTTGTTGATGAGCTAAAGGTTGTATTAGCTTTTTATTTTCTGGGTAAACTTATCTATTCTCTGGGAAGAAGGGGAAAAAATGAACATTGCCAGAGAAAGAGGAAAACAGGGTCTCCTCAATCTCCCCCATTCTAGTAAAGATCTCTGTAAACACTGCCCTGGAAACTGGAGGCAGGGGGATTCCGGACAGGGAATGAGAAAATAAAATGTAAACATAAAATAGGAACAGGACTAGAAGTGAAATGGCATGCGGGTCTACTGGGGGATGCCACTCTGGAGCTAAGGAAACCAGGCAAGGAGAGCCCCGTGTTTGAAGAGGGCTGGTGCTGGGTGCTTCTCTCCGCTGCTGCCTCAAGTGGCATCTTCTTTTATTAACCTCTTGTTTCATGTATTTATTTTCCCAGTAAGGTTTTTTCCTCTGCTGCTGGTGTCGTTTATCAACTAGTTCTAGACTCATTGTTTCAAGGCATGGGAAGGAAGCTGTTGAAGTATGTTTAGCTGTTATCTCTCTCTCTGTGTATCTGTCTGTGTGTGTGTGTGTGTGTGTGTGTGTGTGTGTGTGTCTGTGTGTGTGTGTGTCTATGTGTCTCTCTCTGTCTCTGTATGTGTGTATATGTGTCTCACTGCCTCTGTCTTTCTGTGTGTGTGTCTATATATCTCTGTGTCTGTGTGTCTTTCTCTGTCTCTCTGTGTGTGTGTCTGTCTGTCTATCTCTATGCCTATGTGTCTCTGTCTCTATATGTATGTGTGTCTCTCTCTGCCTCTGTTGTCTTTCTCTGTGTGTGTGTGTCTGTGTGTCTCTGTCTGTTTGTGTGTCTGTCTATTTCTGTGTCAATATGTCTCTGTCTCTATATGTATGTGTGTCTCTCTCTGCCTCTGTCTGTCTTTCTCTGTGTGTGTCTGTGTGTCTCTGTCTGTTTGTGTGTCTGTCTATTTCTGTGTCTATATGTCTCTGTCTCTATATGTATGTGTGTATCTTTCTGCCTCTGTCTGTCTATCTGTCTCTCTGTGTGTCTGTGTGTCTCTGTGCCTGTGTGTCTCTCTCTACCAATCTCTGTCTATCTGTCTCTCTGTGTGTCTCTGTGTGTGTGTCTCTCTCTCTGTCTGTCTCTGTGTTTGTGTGTGTGTCTCTCTTCCTCTCTTTCTTCTTCTCTCTACACATAAGCAATAGGTACACATAGTTTTACCTGGTATTTCTAAGTACAGTCTTTGATTTTCAAAGCCCACAGTCTGCCAAGGAAGCTACTTGTTCATGCATAGTAAATTACATACCTTTTTAGTTTTGTTTCTGGTCCATTAATTCATGGGCCAGAGAATGGGTTTGTCACTTCTAAAATTTGGACCCAAGCAAGCATATGTGTTTATTCATGATGTTAAATCATTTTGCTGCATGCTGTGTTCACCCACAGAGTAAACGCTGCTTAAAGCTGTAATACTGGCAAGAGCCGCTGACGCTGTGACAGGCAGGGGTTGGCGAGAGACCTGGGTCTTAAATAGTTGGATAATTAAGATATCTGAACCATCACTGATCACTGCCTACACCTGAACTTCCAAGCAGCACACTCAGAATGCGTGCGCGCGCGCGCGCACACACACACACACACACACACACACACACACTGCTGCCATTCTGCAGGAGAGCTTCAGAGACTCCATGCCCCTGTCTCTGCAGTGAAGAACACAGAACATCCTCCCAGAAATTTGCAAATTTGTGTGATGATACCTGGGGGTTTATGGAGAAAGAAGCCATCTGTACCAGTTCCAGGAGATTTATCTCATTGGGTCCCCATTGGAGCAAGTAAAAGTCTCCATAGCTGATCTTCCTAGATGCTGGCTGTGTCTGGAGTATGTTCCCATGTATAAGGAAGCCTGGCCATGGTATGTGTGTCTGCTCACTGGAGCAGATAGCTATGTTCTTCCTCTGCAGGTTTGTTGCTTCCCTTTCAGAATTGTAGTGTAGACACCCTACACATGGGAGTAGTGTTCCTCCCAGACAGTACCCCTGGAGCAGCTTCAGCTTGACTTTCACCCTAACCTGAGCTTACCTCAAGAGTCATCCTTGGTGCTATGATAAAGTTAGGAGTCAGCTGTGTAGATGTGTAACTGCCTAAGCAGGGACTATAGCCAGAAACCCCAGATTCTTTTCCTCACCACCCAGAACACATAGTGCCATCCAGTAAGTGGTGTGTGTGTGTGTGTGTGTGTGTGTGTGGTTTGCCTGCATGCTGTGGAACAATGGTTTTTTTACTTTGTAAAGATTTGTCACTTTTATTTTAGTAAAATGCTGATTGCCCAGTAGTTAGGCAGGAAGCAGAGGCAGGGAAACAAGAATAGGAGAATTCTGGGAGGAGGAAAGAGTCAGTCTACAGCTGTCAGAGGAAGCAAGATGAGAATACCTCACTGAAAAAGGTACCAAGCCACTTGGCTAACACAGACAAGAATTGTGGGATAATATAAGTTATGAGAGTTAATAAGAAGCCTGAGTTAATAGGCCAATAAGTTTATGATTAATGTAGACCTCTGTGTGTTTCTTTGGGATTGAATGGCTGCGGGCTGGGGTGGGACAGTAACCTCGGACAACACCTGTCTGTTTTACATGAGTGTGCAAACACACTTCAGTTCAGTGAGGGTCATTCATCAGGCATCTTTCCCAACAATATGCTTTTTACCTTAAAACTATATTTTGGAGGTGATGTGACCCTGCCCAGCATCCTATCTCTTTTCTCATCTGTCCCCATGGTTCCACGTAGAATTGCCTCTTTCTACCACTCCACTGTGTATTTGTCCTTTGTGAAACAGAAAGGCTGCCAAAAGCTTTGGTGGAGAGCTGTGCACTCTGCACCCCAGGCTCCTGGAAGTGAACAATTTAGCCCTCTTAACTGTTCCCTAAAACTTTGATTTTTCAACTCACCTAAATATTTTTCCCAAACCCTCTTTTGGACATTTATAAGTTCTACTTTCCCCAGAACTAAATTTATTTAAGATTTCAAACCACACAGAAAAAAAATGGAAAAATTTACTTGAGTCTAATGTCCAATGCTGATAGTTCCCACCTAGGAACACTAAGTAAAAAAAAGAGTTGTGTCCACCGAGGTTTTATTCCCTCCAGTGCCGCAGCCATTCAGTCCCAAAGAAACCTTCAGAGGTCTATGTTAATCATAAACTTGTTGGCCTGTTAGTTCAGGCTTCTTATTAACTCTTATAATTTATATTAGCCCATAATCCTTGTCCGTGTTAGCCACATGGCTTGGTACCTTTTTCAGCAAGGCATTCTCATCTTGTTTCCTCTGTGTCTGGATGAGGGCTGCAGCCGGACTCCTCTTCCCAGAATTCTCCTTTTCTCATTGCCCCACCTCTTCTTCCTGCCTGGCTGCTGGCCAATCAGCATTTTATTAAACAAGTACAGGGTAAAACCATTGTCCCACAGCAGAGGTGTGTTGATCAGCTGCCCCACGTATAAAGTGAAGGGTGTGGCATATACATACAAGAGCGTGCAGGCATGTGGGTGTGTGCCCACGTAGCATTGAGGAAGACATCAGCCTTGGTCAGAGCCAGAGCACAAGACAGGCCCCCGTTCTCAAGGCCAGCAGAGATGAAGCTTGAGAGAGGTTTCAGGATTTAGGCAAAGTTGTCAGAGGGATGAAAGACTTGCACACCTGACATTTTCTCTTCTGTCTGCTCACCTTTGCAGACATGCCCTCCTGTCCCCACCATGATGAACACATAACCAGAGTCACACAAGGGCTCAGGGTTGCCAAGGTGAAGCTTGCTGACTCAAAATAACCTCCTCAAGTGCTGGTTGTCCCCCTCTGTCCCTGAGGCTTGGCCACAATCACCTCTCTAGCCCACCTACTTTCAATTTGACGTGCAGATGGGTGAGAGGTAACAACACAGAATTAGCATAAAGAGATTATGTTACTGATTAAAAAATCTTTCCATTACCATCTTTACTATTTGAATGTTCAGAAAATTTTTGTCTTTTCTCAAAATTCTTTCAAGATATTTTTTTTAACTTACACTTTCATCTAAATGACTAAATACAATGAACTGTTCTGAGGTGATTATATGTTTGCTTCTAGAATCTTTGGGACATAGACAATGGCATTTTGTGTTTCTCCTGATATTATTTATTGCATGCATGTCATGTGGATTGAACAGAGAAAAGTTGCCTAGGAACTGACCTTTGTAATGGTTGTACCCAAAGATTAAAATCCACTTGGAAGGTTATGTTCTATCCCAGAATGCTGTAAATCACACATCTCAGACAGCAATCTTGCTTCTTTGTCTAGGTCAGCTGAAGTCCCAGTACAGAAGAATGGCAAGCCTCTGCTTGTCCTGGGCCTGCTGCAGGCATCATCCTAAGCACTGGGTTGTCTGCCCTGTGCACTCAGTAACACAGATCCACAAAAGCATAACCTGCAGCTCTTTGATATAATGGGTGGGAGAGAGGGAGGGGAAAAAATAAGAAAAAGAGAAGAGAAGGGAGGAGAAGGGAGGAGATGAGAGGAGAGGAGAGGAGAGGAGAGGAGAGGAGAGGAGAGGAGAGGAGAGGAGAGGAGAGGAGAGGAGAGGAATCCAAGACTCCCAGACTTGAAAGAAAGCAGTCCAGGTTAGCAGAATGAACTATACTTCGTAGGTAGCAGCTCAAGATGGAGGCCCTGCACTGCTACTTACTCTGTGCTTGTTTCTGCCTCTGCAGGGTGAGAGTGTAGGCCGGGAAATAGGAAGTAGACTACATACAGGCTGAGTCCAGGTTGTCTTCCTGCTGGGGGCCTATCAGAGAGATTTAATGCTGTCATTGCTGTCAACATTAAATCCTGTTTTGACAGTGTGATATATTCAAATACATATAACCATCCATGTATAATATGGACTGAATGATGGCCTCCCAAATTCATATGTTGAAGCTTTGCTGCCCAGTGTGATACAGTTGGAAATAGTAACAGTAACAGTAGATGGCTCTTAAGGTTAAAGGAGGGCATGGGGTTGGTCCTAATCCAATGGGACTGGAGAGGTCTTCTCAGAGGAGAGGGAAAGGAGGAGGGAGAGATCTGCTTACACACAAGCATGAGGACAGACCGTGTGAAGACATAGTGAGGAAGAGGCTGTCCTCAGGGCAGGAAGAGAACAGTCTTCACGAGCAACTGAACCCCAGTAGCACTGTGACTTTGGACTTCATCTTCAGACCTGTGTGGAAGCAATTTTTCTGTTTATTTTACACCACCCGATCCATGGCATTTTGTTACATCAGCATCAGTAGCCTAAGAAAGTGTACGTGAGTATCTCAGAGGCGTATGTCTGTCTTGCAGTCTTCTCATTTTGCACAGGTGAGTGGGTACACATACATGTGCAAGTGCACCCACACATTTGTGCACTCAGAGGCCACAGGTCAGCCTTAGGTGCTGTCCACCTTGTTGTTTTAAGACGGGGCCTCTCACAGAGACCTGATATTCACCGAGTAGCCCAACAGGAAGCCTCAGGGATCGCCTGTCCTCACCTCACTTCCCACAGCACTAGGGTTGCAGGCACCCACCAGTCTAGCTGGGCAGTGGACACTAGAAGTCATGGCTTGCACATCAAGCACTTCACTGACTGGGATTCTAGCCCGGCTCTTAGTTGTTTTCATTTTAAAAGACTGTGCTTATGAAGCTAAAAATATTTTTTTGCTGGTTTTTGTCTTTTCGTCTTCTCATTGACGCTGATGTACTACCCAAGTAGCCTTTCTCTATTCCTTTAATGTCTCCAGTAATTTCTGCAGTTCCTCTAAGTTAAGGAATAGTCTTTTTCTCTTTCAAATAGTCTGTTCGCTAAACTTCTATTTGTTCAGTTTTAAGAAAAAATGTTTGTAACTAGGCTGCAGCTCCTCCCTCGTCTTTTCGTGTGTGAATGTGTGGTGCACATGCATGCATGTTGATGTATATGTGTCTGCCAGTGCACATTCACTTGCGTAGGCAAGTGTGTGGCATTCCAAGGCTAACGTTGGGACTCTCCCTCTGCCTCCCCTCCACCTTATGCTTTGAGGCAGCGTCTCTCACTCAAGCCTAGACATCTTCGATTCAGTTCACTCACTAGCCAGATTGCTCTGCCTTTTGAGGCTGCAATTACCACAGGTTACAACACCCACCCAGCATTTAGCTGCATCCTGAGTCTCTGACCACCAGTCCTCATGGAGCAAGAACTCCAAACACTGGGCCATCTCACCAGCCCTGAAGGCTCAGTTCTACTATAAATTCAGAAGCCTTTTTATTTTGTGTCATATGTAACTTCCTTGATTTATCTGGCCTTCACAATTGCACTGTTTCTTCTCCGTTCCCTTTCCTCCTTATGAGAGACAAAACACAGTAAGCAGACACACTTCCTAAATTGGAGTCCAGAGTTAAGTCCTAGTCATGATTGGGCACCCTGCATGTGACACCTGCCAAACTCTTACTTGTGTTAACTCAGAACCATCCAACCATTCTACAGAGCAGCATAAAAACTCTTGCATTTTCATATGAGAAACTGGTGATGTCACAGTGTTATGATTCCAGCTCAGGTCTATGTGGGTCTGAAGGTCATAGTTTCTTTTTAATTACCATTAAATTTAATTACCACTCATCACTGCCTCTTGAAAAACTGTAGAGTATTCTCATTCCAAACTTGGGTGTGGGTGGACCTTGTTCACCTTTGGCTCCACAAGCTCCCCTGCTTCCCCCAAGGAACTGAGCAGACATCTCTCTGTCATCTCTGATCTAGGGAAAACTCCCAAATCGGACTGGGGACATTTTGTCAGAGTTGTGCCGTCCATGTTGAGGAGCAGAGGGTGGAGTTGAGAGAGGCCACCCTGTAGTCCAGATCTGTGAACCACAAACTCCAACCCCTGATAAGATGTCCTTGTATTAGAGACTTGTGAGGAAAGGAAGCAGTCCCTCCTTGGTGAATGACAGTGCGTTCCCCTGAGAGCTCCCAGCCAAGGGCACCTGCCACCAGGAGGAGCTCATCAACCCAGTGTATCTCTTCCTTCTTCAAGCCTCTCTTTTGAGAGGTTCTTAGAAGGCTGTTTCTGGAAGTAGTGTCCACCTCCATCACGACTTACTCAGCCAGGAGCTTGCCCCTCCCCCTCTCTCTGCTGGTGACATACTTGTTCTACCTTTCTTTCCCATGGGAACCCTGAAAGCATTAGGCGGATGTATGATGCACCAGTTATTTTTGAGCCATCCCAGTAGCTTACTGTCCACAGTGCTGCTCACCTAGGTAAACAATCAGTTAAAGAGGGAGACAGAACACCTCAGCCATAACCCTGCCCCCAGATTTGCTGGTTAACTTTGCACCTCCCTCATTCTCTACTGCCGGACCCACTAAGGAAAGCTAAGAACTGAGTTCCTGGAGAAAGACTCTTTGAGGCGACCCAGCTGGGACAGGGATGTTAAGAAATGCTTGTCATTCTGCTGCACGTGTTCATTACCATCACTTTGGTCCAAGTGTTGAGGGGTCTCAGATAGGAAGACGACCCCTTGGGAAGGCTGTGCAGGAATGGGCCTCCTTTGCTCCTTGTCTCTGGAGAGGAGCTCATCATGACTTGCTGAGCCTGGGCCACCATCTGCACTCATTGCAGTTCCGAGGACCGAGCAGGGCAGGCCACCACTGCCCAGCTTCACCAGCTCCAGTGAAGTGGAGGATGGTTGTAAGTGGAGCACATCCACTCTTCAGTAAAGGCAGAGTCATCTTGACTGACGCTGATGAAAGGGCCTTTGATGACAAGCAAGAATGGGGAGAAGGATAAGATCTGGTGGAGAGGGAGAGCAAACATCTCAGGCAAGCCCAGTGAGTGGAAGGAGCACGCAGAAAAAGATAAAAAACATAAGGTTGTGTTTGTAAAACCCTTAATATATTTTTTATTTGCTTCAGAATAAAAGTCTTCCATTAAGGCTCAGAGGCCAATTTAAGTCTTTAGGGGCTCAATCCTTTAGAAGAAGTCACCCTGAAGCCTGGGAAGCATTTAAATAGAAATTAAAGTAGGTCATCCTAATACTGAGGAGAAGCCCCCAAGCAAGACAATAAAACAAATCCCACGTGTTGGAAAAGGTCAATGCTAGAATTGAGCAAATCTCATTGGAGGCTCAGACTGCATCCCCAGTATGCAGCCATCTCTACTCAGAGGAGCACTATGCAGAGTCAGAGCTCCTCAGCATCACCACATCCCCAAGAGTCAGGCTCAGAACATGGTCAGACTTGCTTCCCTGCCCAGGGTTCATGGGCAGACTCCACCTGAGCAGGACGTCTAGGCCTATCGGCTGTGGACCAAAGACATTCTTGCCACTCTCAGCCCCAATGTCACTGACTGGATGAATGAAAACTGCAGGCAGAATGATGAAGAGAGGAGTAAAAGAAAGGGAAGTAAAAGAAAACGGGCTAAAACAAGGGGCCTAAAGGCAGTATTGAAGCCCCTGATTCCAAAGCCTTGCCTTGATTGCAAGAGCTGGCTCCCCATGACTCATCCTTCTACTTTCTCCTGCTTTGAGACCATTTGTCTTATGAAAAAAAATTGAGGTTTACTTAGGGTCTGTGAGACAGCTAAGGAGCAGATATCATGGGGATGAAGCCTTCTTTGATGACCAAGGCTTCCTCAGCAAGGCTCTGCAGCCTTGTGTGGGAGATCCGGGGTGGTACTTTCTTCACTGTGATCATCTTGCCATCTTCTGACTCTAGACAGCTACGATAAATACTGTTCTATTAATGAAAATAAGTAGTAGTTCCTGAGCCCAGCACTTAAAAAACTAGGCTGAGGGCCAAGGGAAAAATCAGACTTGGAACTAAATCAATATGCTCTGCCCCTCCCTCTCACTGTTGTTGGCAAGGCAACTGTGCTGGCGGAAGGAATTCTTGGTAAATATGGCTAAGGCCACAACCAGTTCTTTAGACTGAATCCACTTGTGGTAAATTTAGAAGTTGGTGAGAGGTTGAGTGTTATTCGCCAGATTCATCGAATTATAGAATATGTCCATTTTCCAATGACTTCGTTTCTAAAGATCTAGCTAATTAAGACAAAAGTAAATGGACTTCTGTGCTCATTAGAATTGGGCTAAGCCGACTGATTGAAGTTTCTCAAGCCAACTGCAGATTTCTTTTGGAATTGCTTTAGATCAGGGCATCCTTATACTTGAGTGGATGGAAGTTATTGATACACTGAATCCCTTCTACAAATTAGGGCCATCATGTGTCCTGAGGAATTCAAATGTCCCAAGTACTGAAAACATGTTACCAATTACCCAAATGTGTTTGTGCCAAAGGCTCTATAGCAGAATTAGCTATATGGTTCTCTGTTCAGTCAAATAGTCCAAGGCAAAGTCACGGTGACATTTTCCTCCCCAGCACTTCTGCCTATGCCGGCAGCAGAGACAAGGACATGATTGGTCCTAGGTATGTTACCTGGCAGTGGCTGCAGTGAAGAATTTAGGCGAGGCAGGCAGTAGCAGATAGACTCTCAGTCCAGATCCCCAGGATGGGAGGGACGATCTGCATCCCTGCAGCAGCCCTTACCTCCTACTCCACCCTGGGAAAGTTTCCTGTGGACATCACCAGCTCTTAGAGGTCATCATCTATAGTTAGTGTGACAGTGTTTCAAAATTTAGAAAACAAACCCATTTCTGAAAGTTTATACCCATTTGATGATGGGTCCTTTGACACCAAGCATCCATCACCAAACACACATCTTCAAGACAATATGGAATGTGTTTTTAAATTTTTAAAGAAAATTTAAATTAAGAGGAAAATAATGATCACAATTATTATTTGATATGTCTCCCAAATACAGTGTGGCTGTCATTTTCACTGCCTGATACACTGAGTCAGAAGGGCGTGGTAGTTGGAGGACTCGTAATGGTAGTGGGAGGACTAGTCATGGTAGTGGGAGGACTTGACATGGTAGTGGGAGGACTTGACATGGTAGTGGGAGGACTAGTCATGATAGTGGGAGGACTCGATATGGTAGTGGGAGGACTAGTCATGGTAGTGGGAGGACTCGACATGGTAGGAAGAGGACATGTCATTTCCAGCATTCGCATGCATTCTTTGTTGTCTTTGACTCACCTTTGTATATCGAGCTTCACGTTCAAGGTAGACATTTCATGTTTTATCTTTGCTTATCAATTTTTCATATGTAACCTCTTGTATTTGGGTATTGTTCCTGTGTATATGTATGCTCACATGTGCACGGATGCACTTGTGTGTACAGGATCACAGGTCATGTGTGATGTGTGCACACACATATGGAGTTAAGTCAGAAGTCTTCCAGAACTTATGCAGTGAGGCAATGTCTCTCAGTTGAATCTAGAGATTACCAATGTGGCCACTCTCACAGCCATTTTGTTTGGGGATCCCGTCTCAAGCTTCCAAGCACCAGAATTAGAAGTAGGCCCCCCATGCATACCTGGCATTTATGCGGACACTGACATTGAACTTGCTCCTACATGTGCACAGCAAGAATACTATCCACTGAGCCATCCCCTCAGCTCCATTCCATGTCTTTGTGGAAACTTTAGTTCTAGGGTTTCTAATAAAAACCATTAAATTATTTTAAAAACAATGGAGAGGGAAGTTGTAGGGCATTAGAACTGGAAAGGATTACTTAGGGGCAAGATTGTAAAAGCACAGGAAATAAAAGCAAACATACACAAGCGATTGCACCAAAGCCAAATGGAGACAACAGAACAAGCAAGCAGAAAGGCTTGTCAACTGCCCATCTGAAGGTTTCGATCTAGAATGTGTTGGGAAGGAAAAGCAAACAAGAAACCTCAGGAACAAAAACAAAACCCAGTTTAAATCTTGACAACCACCCTTCATCTAGACATTTGTCAAAATAGCACACAAATGACCAATGTCATTGGTCATTAGGGAGATGCAGATCAAAATCAAAATGAGCTATGACCATACTCCAGTAAAAACAGTGTGTATTAAAAATACTCTGAGCTAGGCGGTGGTGGCTCACGCCTTTAATCCCAGCACTAGGGAGGCGGAGGCAGGTGGATCTTTGTGAGTTCAAGGCCAGCCTGGTCTACAGAGCAAGTGCCAGGACAAGCTCCAAAGATACACAGTGAAACCCTGTCTCGAAAAACAAAATAAAACAAAATGTTCTGGGTGTGGAAGAAACAGAACCTTTCATGCTGTTTTCAGGAGGTACAGTGGTGTGGCCAGTATGGAAAACAGTGTGGGAGTTCTCCAAGAGTTAAAAATGGATCCGGCACCACTTAAACCAGCAACATACGCAAAGGAAACAAAATCATTATATCTCAGAGACATCTGCAACCCCACACTTATGGTGACATGACTCACAGGAGCTCTAGAATTGATGGATGGACAAAGAAAAATTGTGTGTAACACAGAAGGATGCTATTTATTTGATAAAAAAAAGGATTGAGATCCTGTAATTTACAATAGCGAGGATGAAATGGAGTTCATCATGTTAAGTGACTGAACCAGGCACCAAAAGAGAAGCGTCACACAGCCTTACCCACATATGGAATGTAAAGATGTTGGTTGCTTAGAAAGTCAGAGTAGACTGTGATTCCCAGAGACTAGGGAAGAAGATGGTCAGTAGATACAGAATAATTAATTAGATGAACTGAAGTTGGGATGTGACATTGTATAGTGTAGTGACTGTAGATAATGTCATCTGTGCAATTTTTAAATCTAGAAACATGTATTTTTACTGTTCACACCATAAGGAAAAGAACAAATTTTGAAAAGGCCGACATGTTTGCTTTGATTTAGGAATTACCCAGTGTGTACATGGAATGAGACATCACAGGGTGATAAGGATCTAGAACAAAAATTTTATGTTTTTATATAGTAGCTAAAAACTTGGTTCAGAGTTTTAAATTCCATCAAGGTTTTGGCTTAAAGCATTGTTTGATCCTAGAAATACAGAAAATAAACAGCCAGACCCTTTCAGCGGCGGCACTGGTTTCCCCAGAGGAACTGCTGTGGAGTAGGATTAGAAAGAGGAGGCAATCTTTTTTGTTGTTGTTTTTTCATATTATAAAATAAGGAGAAGGGAAGGCCCCCTTTGTGAAGTCAGCGGAAAGTGCTGGCGTCTACTCTTCTACCTCCCGGCTCCATGTTCCCACTCTGTGAGTGGACCACAGCAGCAGGCAGGGTCCACACAGCCGCTCCCCACCGTTCTGAGTGCTGGAAGCACACAGTCCTTCAGTGCACACCCAACTGACCCAGTCCAGCATATTTCACAGGCCAAATTGTGCATCTTCAAAAGGCTGCCATCTAGAGCTACCCTAATGAAGAATGTGGGCGCCGTTAGTCCTTATGCTCCGAGTGTAGCGAAGTAGATAGACAGAAACCCCCTAACCGCTTTGTACCCCATGTATGCTAAGTGATTCGGCAAGCGAGATAAATCGGAAGCACTGCCTCAAAGCCCTGGCAGGGACAGTGATCTAGGGACAAGCAGCAGAGGCTGTCCTGTTGACTTAGACTCGGCTGCTAGCTGGGAAATGAAGCAGGGGTCAGCCAGGCAGCAGAGAGTCAAAGTGAGTGGGGGAACCAAGTTGTTTTCCCTGCGCTCATTCAGAGCCAGGCCCCGGTTCCATCAGAATAATTGATTTTCCCATAAATGTGTGTCTCTGCTTCATATGGAGCTATATTCCGGAGCCGGTGCAGTGGAGCAGCACAGCCTCTAAGCATTCAGAATGTAGAGAAAGAAAATATAAGGATTTCCATATTACAGAATGGGGGCCCAGAAGAGCCGTGAGTCCTAATGGGAGATTTCAGACATAGTTCGGAGCTTTGTTGATTTCAACAACTAAGCGCTAGTTTCTATTATTGGTCCATCATATTTATGGCCTCATGTGGGCCTACTAAAAATTAATTATTAATTAGTGGAGTGATTTGTAAAAGAGATAGCAGAGCGCTCAGTTGTAATGGTGTCCTGAAATGAGTGCGGGGGTTTCCATGGCAGAGGCATTAGCCCCCGCGAATTTTGAAACCACATTTGTAACAGTCAGGTTCCTTTTAGTGCATTTCTTTAATGCCTCTTCCCTAGAGATGCAAAGACAATGTTGCTAGGAGTGAACCTCATGTGAACACCGCAGATTAATATCCAAAGTTGCGAAGTGGTCTTTGAGATGCTAAATTCCTTACAGGGCACTTTAATCGTTGCTACTACTCCTGACGTAAATGTCTTACATCAAGGAATGTGTACAAGCGTTTAGTATTTTCTCTTAAGAACCTGACTGTTACACACTTCCTGGTGTATAGATTCATATCCTGGTGAGCCATGGCAGGCACATCTGTGTGGTCCACTTTCAGGTGGACACCACTATACCCTACACTTCTGCGAAGTGTCTTATGTTCCCGTTGCCTTCCATTGAAAATGACCCAGATGTCCCCAGAGAGGACAGTGAAAGCACGGCCCTACATCTGAATGAAAACCTCGGGGACAGGAATGCCGGGTTCGGGCTCCAGCCAAGCTGTCTGTCCCCATACCCTGTTGGAACATTCTATTTGGAGGTGCTGTCTCCCAGTGAGTCTTTATTAACTATAGAGTTTCCTACTACACCTCACCACTGGGCTCTTCTCGCAAGGTGCTGGTATTCCCCCAAATCTCACGTTATTTGACTGCGTGTTTAAAGCTTTGTTATCATCCATGCCTTTTCCAAATGGCAGCCATGTAGCAATCTGGAGCTGAGTGACTTCACTCCGGTCCCCTGTAGATTCAGGGCATTTTAAACTGGGAGCTTCCTTGGCCTTGGGGGCTTTTTGCATTGCCTCATTTTCTGTCATGGATCCCAGAGATGACTTTTGAGTTGAACTTTGGGAACCCTAAGCTGTATGGGCCTGCTATAAGACAAGCAGTCAGCAGGTGATTCCCGAAGGGGTGGATCAACAGGCCGACATAGTTGGCCTAGCATCTTTCCATAGTCAGTAGCAAGTGCACTGAGTATTGTTCAGTGCATTGTGTACTCTAATAACAGCGTGTCACAGATGTGTTAATAATCGCTTATTGTATGTGTGTGTATAATATTAATAACGCACATCTAAAACCCTTTCTAGGAATCCACAGGGTGCCAAATGACATTTGGTATTTGTGTTTCTGTTGCTTTCCAATGCCAACAACTTGAAAGGCACCTGGCACTCTGTGTGTGACCAAGCGCCATGTGTTTCACCAGAGCAGAGCAGTGACATTTTTAGCTCTTTCAGGACAGAGTAATGTACTGCCGTGTTATTCTGCCAAGGGAAGGTTTCTCCCTTGACTTGAACAGAGCTCTGAATTCCCAGGGAGTGATGCAAGAGGGGGATTCAGGCCCTGCACTCTGAGGGCGTTATCTTTGTGTGAATGGTCATGGCACGTGAGCCACAAGGAGACTCGGTGAGGAACCGGGGAAACAGTTGGGCAGTAACCAGTAATAGTTCTCTGGGATCCACAACGTTGAGCATGCTCCCAGGGGGTCCCTGGGACAAGTTCCTGAGGACAAGCACAGTGTGGGGTTCACATTCCGGGGGGCGGAGAGGTAGGCTCAACTCCTTCAGAGGCTACACACCAACAGCCTATTCAGGTGTGTGGTCCATTTGGTTTTATGTGGACGAAGATGTCCACCTCTTTCAGACCTGGATATCAGACTTGAGCTCACATCCCAGAGGAAACAGATGACCTCTTCCATACACGGCCACACAGTGGAGTGTGAATGAACTCAAGCACAACCCAGTCCCCTTGCTCAGAAACAAGATCTGTGAGTTTCTGGGTTTTTTTGTTTGTTTGCTTGCTTTGGTTTTTGGTCTGGGGTGTGTGTGTGTGTGTGTGTGTGTGTGTGTGTGTGTGTGTATGTGCGTGTGAGTGAGTGTGTGTGTGTGTGTGCCTTAGCATTGCTCCAGCCCATACTTTCCTGTCATGCTGATCCCTCTCCTCTAGGAACTAGAGAGAGAAAGAGAGAGACTCAGTGTTTTCTCATCTGCAAAGTTTAGATTCAAATGGGGCAGGAGGGCCATTTTGAAGTGTCATGGTTTATTGTCACTGAATTCTGTTGCAGTGTAAACTCAGATGTGACCCAGATAACTCAGTTTAATGCTGCAATTTGGAGGTTGGTTTTGGGGCACATGGCAACGCACATGCCATTGTTTCAGTGGGGAAGGGGAGACCAGGAGTTCAGGAGACACCTGGCCCTCTCTTGTGTTCTCTTTCCTTTTTTGAGAAAATACTCCTGACTGGGATTCCCATTTCTCTTTGTATGCAGAGCTGTATCGTTGAAGATCAGACTGAGGGCCTAACTTGGGTGGGGTAGGTCCTTCTTTCCTGTAAACAGTTACAAGTGGGGACTTTGGGTGCTGTCTAGGCTTTCTGAAGTTGGGAGCAGCATGTGTGTGGGAGCCTTCAGTATCACCCCCCAGAACAAGCACGGGATGTGTGACTTTTTTAGGCATTTTTATCAAAGTGTGATTGTATCCAAAAGCAGCCAAAAACCCTAAGGTATTTTTTTTCCTCTCTGTCTTTTTTAAATGTTGCCAAAACTGAGTGAAAAAATAGATATTAGAGCCAGGACCTCACTCTCCAAGCTCAGCTTCCCTACAGGGTAAGAACAGACCTGCTAATCCCTGATACCACCCCATTGTTCAGTTCCTAGTCCATCCGCCTTGGAGACCCTCCCATCTCTAGCAAAGTTCCTGGTCACATTCATAGAAATACTCCTAGTGTCTAGAGAGAATGGGAGTCAAAGCCAAGTTGTACTCTAGTCTAACCTGAATAATATCACAAGAGTGGAGAAGTTGGTTTCGGAGCTGCTATTTCAGCAGGCAGGGGTACTTTGTTTCCAGTCTGAGCAGGAATCAAAAGAGCAGCCCAGATGCCTGGCACATGGGACAGGGAACACGTGTGAGCATTTAAATCATGGGGAGCTCACTTTTTTTTTTACTGATGTAATTGTGAAATATGTTCTTTTCGCATTCATAATGAGGGGGCAGAACAGATGGTGAAGGTTTACTTTAAAATAATCTGTCATTAAAATACCCAGGCTTACTGGGAGCTCTTCTCTCAACTGGAGTCGGGTCATAGAGAAAGAGTTCAGGGTGAAATTTTTCCCCTTCAGCCCTGGCGTGTGGAAAAAGGAAGCACTAATTTCATGGTGGTAATAGACATGCGAACTGCCCCTGTGATGGTACCTAGTAAGATTTCACTCTGAGAAATGTGGCTGTGGTGGAATGTGCCTTAAAAGGAAAACAGAGACGAAACTCTGACAAATAGAAATCCATTTAGCACAATGCATTAAACATTAGTAGCCCTGCATCTTGAAGCCGCAGTTAGTTCCCTACTCTGTAAGGACTAACCTCGTCACTTGATAAACACCGTGAGGCGCAGCCAGCTTTGGGGGTTAAGAAACAGTGCCATACACTGTCTGCATCACGCCATGTTGGGGGGATATAAATTATAATTACAGGCACTATTATTCCGAGACAGTGTCGCCTCTGACTTCTCCATCCGCACCCCACTCCTGGTTGTCTGCCTTGTAGACTAACTGGGATGCGACAAAGGGCCCTCCTACCAGCCCCGTCTGCATGGCCAGGAACTTTCCAGCAATAAGAAAACTGCCTGGAAAAATCTGATCCTTTAAGAGATGTCAATGCCATTTTTACTGTTGCGCCTAAGGTTTTCTTCTCTGTCTGCCTTAAGGAAAGCAGCTAGATTCTAGCCTGGCTTTGCAGCAAGTCTTCTGCGGAGGGATGAGTGTTAACGTTTGTGTAGGTTCTTTTTCTTCTTACTCCAACCTTAGTTCATAATCAGAAAATTCTACATAGTGGCTAAGAAGATGTAATTAACCCTTTGACCCCAGAATCTTAATTGGCGCCTGTTGAAAACAGTGGGCAGCTAAAAACATAATTTTAGAAAGTACCCTGTAGTGACTCAACAGCCCTGTGTAGGAGGGCTCCCTCAACTCAAAATTAAAACAAAAATCCACAGAACTTTCAGATTAATCACAGTTGGTTTCCAATACTACTGATTTGCTGTTCCTGCCTCCTCCCAACCTCTTAAAATTGGGATAGTAAAATTAAACCAATATCGATGCTATGCTTCAAACTGATTTAAATCGCGGAGTGCAGCTGAGGAGGAGGCAGCCCTGAGGCAGAAGGGCATAGCTCTGTGTGTAGCAGTTGGCAGTCTTCTTCCCACCCCAGCTCACTTCCTGTTTGGCACACTGGAGAAGCAAGACCTTGCTTGAGGGAGAAAGACTTTCTCCCTGTACTGGCTTCCGGGACCTAGCCAGGCCTGCCTGGTGCCCATGTGCAGAATATCAGGACAGTGTTAACACTGCACCTGGAAGGTCAGGCCTGACCAGGTCCTTCTGGTCACTTTGTCAATGGCCAGAATGCCCCCTTTTTCTTAGCAGTATTTTATTTCCCAGTTGGTTTGGGGGGAAATCTACAGAACAAAGGTGGCCTGGTAACTGGTGTAGAGGTAGCTCAGGAACTATCCTGCCAATCCACTCCCCGATTGTCTTCAGCCGCTAATGATCTGATTCTATAACCGGAACAATTTATTGAAAGCCATTAAAGAAGTCACATGCTCCCTCATTATAAATAACTTCAGAAACGCTCTCATTTAGCTTTTCAGTTATCAACGCATACCCTATGAAGAGTATTTCAGTGAGAAGCACCGGCCTGTTAAGACTCAGAGCCAAGCCTCCAAAGCAAGATGGGCTTGTTGTCTAGCTGGCTAAGTTTGTCTGTGTCGGTGTGTGGAGAAGCGAGGCGATACCGCAACTCCTTAAGCTATCTGAGGAAATTACAAGATGGTGCGTGCAGACTTCACGCCACGTGTCATAGACCCCATGCGAACTGTGAGCCTTGCCGTGTGTGGATTTGTCAGTTGTGTAGTGTGCTTTTTGTAAAGCAAGGCTGTGTGTCCGTTGAGTTGTTTTCAGAACTCACTAGATTAGAAAGCTGATCCCAGAGCCTCCACAAGTCTTTGGCAGTGTGGGAACATGTTGAAAATGGGTCAGAAAACATGGAAGTCCCCATTTCATGCTGACATGTACATGTGTTCCCATATATACAAATGAATTATCTTAACCTGTTTTGTGCTGCTTGGACAGACCTTCAGAGACTAGCTATTTCTCACATTGGTGGAGGTGGGAAAGCCCAGGGTCAAGGGACTTGCATCTAGTCAGGGCCTCCATGAGGAATCATGGTATGGCAGAAGACAGACAGGCAAGAGAGCCCTGGAGACAGAAGGCATGGAAAGAGAGCCCAGCTCATCCTTGGGGGAAACTGTTCCTGAGATGACTGGCCCATGCCAGCTGGAGTAGCGTCAGTGAGGTCATCAGGACAGCACTCCCTTGCCCTAACCATCCCCTGAAGGTCCCCTGCACAGTGGCTGCGCTGGAAAATCCTTGCTGTTTCGGGATCCTTGAGGGACATGTTTAAGCCACAGAATCTGAAGGCACAGATGACGTTTTTCCCGGTATTCAAGTAGACCAAACTTTATCGTTGAGATTTGCAAGAGTGCATATTTCTGCTCTTATACCTTCATTCCAATTTTCTTTTAAAAAGTATGTCTTTAGTGTTTCCCCATACCTTGTTCCAGACACAGGTTCCTGACTTTGCAAAATCGCAGCCCTTGTTAAGATCACTAAGATTTAAACCTTCCTTCCCTGTGCAGATTTCTGCAGCCCATCCTGGCGAAGATGAATAACACAGAGAGAAAGCTGGGAGGATGGGGGGGGGGGATGCACTTGAAACAGACGATTCCTAATCCGAGTTGAGTTTGTAGCTGAATTCCATGCTGGTGTCTATGATTGACCAAACCAAACAGGAACTTCAGCCCTCCTCCAGGACAGTTAGACAGGAGCTTCTGATAACGCTTTATTCTCTCCGGCTTTTGTTATTTGCTTCTTCTTTCTGTTTTGGCTCCCAGAGGGGCCCAGAAGAAACTCAGTCTCTTCCAGGGTAAGATGGATTTTGGTACATGAGGTTTCAGCACTTACACACCCATAATACACCAACTCTTCTTATTTTCTTTACCACGATAGTTGCCCAGTGTGTGGAAAGTATTCTTTGTTAATTGATTATTAATATTTATATCAATCAAGTAATGATGTAGAAACATTTCCCTTTTCATTTTATTACTTTCCAGCCCTTAGCAGAGGAGCTTGCTGATTTAATGGTGCTTACCACAGAACCGCCCCCCCCCATAAAGGCATTGTCTCATAAAATCAACATGACCTTATTTTATACATAATGCATCGTGGTCAAAATGACGAAGGCATGAAGAACTCTCTGAAATAGACAAGATCTTGTGGTCTTTAGCCCGTTCATTCAACCACACAAGGCGATGTAAACGAACTTAGGACTTTTAGTGCACATGAAGAAAAAATGGCTTCAATTCACTTTGTTGCTTTATTATTTGTTATCTATATTATTTATTACTATCTCTGTGTTGTATGTATTAACATATTGATTTTTTTTTCTTACAGTCCCTGGATGGCTTCGTATTTGCACTAAATCAAGAAGGAAAATTTTTGTACATTTCTGAAACCGTCTCTATCTACCTAGGCCTCTCACAGGTAAGTTGAACAATTTAGACTCTTGGCGCTGAATAGGAAGGCTCCTTCAGTCCACCGTCTTTCCTTCTGCAAGAGATCTTTGGTTTAGCATGCATTATCTAATTTATTCTTTAAGGGCCTCTACCTGACTCCTCTACGTCAGAGAAGGCTGTCTGTGTTGGGCTTTCGGAATAAACTTGTGCTGGGAAACCTGAGCTCCCCACCCCCAAGGAGCATTATTAATTTATCGAGAACAAATGAAGTTTCTTCCATGGTTGTTTTGAACTTTGAAACCCCGGAGCCCAGTAGGAGAGGGACACACTAATAGCACTTCCCTTGTGTCCTATTACTGGATGTTTATGGAGCGCCCCGCGCTATCCTGGGAGCTGACACAATGACAGGAGTCATTTGGAGTCAAGAAATGCTGAAAGACACCATTAAAATGTGTTGCAGGGAGGGTTCCTGCCAGGAAGGAGTCCTCTGCCTTGGCAAAATCGGCCCGATGCTGCAAGACAATTTCATAAAATAAAGCTGCCTTTCATGGCTTGCCATTTAATTGCTCACATGTGTTTGTCGGGGAGTAAAAGAAGAGAATGCAGAGGTTTGTAGGGCAAGGGACAGAGTCCTTGATTTTCTCTAGAAATACAAACAGTCCAGTTCTCCTGCATTCAGAGACAGGCTGCGTCTACAGCTTGCCAGCCTTTCCTGGAATAAGGTCTTCCATCCAGCTAATTACCGAGATGTTTTTGCCATAAAAGTCCCCAGCATCTGGTATCTGTTCCGGGACAGGTGACTGACCGAGTTTGACCCTCTTCCTGTGGTGGCTGGGAAAAGGATGTGCAGCCTCTGCAGGAAGGTTTCCTGGGTGTATGATGCTCTGCCAAGCTGGATAAGCTACCTCTCCCTCAACTGCCTCCAGGCTAACGATGGAGATAAGCGTCTCTGGTCTTCTCATAAGCAGGTCCCACCCAAACTCAGAGCTCCTGAAGGTTGGCATGGCTCAAAGGACACAACCAACTTGGCTGGAACCTTCTGGCTGTTAGGTTAGCAGGTTTACTGGGAGACAGCTAAATCAAGGAAGACATTGGGAAATAATTGAGAGATTTGCTGTTTGAGGAGGGCTGGGGAAGGAGCAGAAACCCTGCCAAATTTGATTATTTGCTGTTGGGGGATGCAATCATGAGCCCTTCCTTGGAGAACATGTGTGCTCTTGACTGGAGTGTGCACAGCAATTTCTTGTGGACTCTGGCAAATCAGGGGGCCAGAAGGACTAGTGTTAATGCGGTGTGCCTTCTCTTGCATCTTCCCTGAGATATCTCTTTTGTTATAGCCTCTGATAGGTTTGAAGCCTCATCTGAACCTGTCTGGAAACCTCCAGTTCTAATAGGGTGTACCCTATTGTTAACACCAGGGAGGACTGGGAACCCACTGTTGTGATTTTTCTGAGGCCACCCTCGTGTTTTGCGGGGAGTCTCCAGGAGGGTTTAATAAACCCGTGAACAAGAAGGATGAATAATTAGTGGAAGCAGGTAAATGCTAATTAGGGAACCCTAATATTATATCCATTATATGCTAGCTGCAAACACATTTCACAGTCCTGGTTAGCGGTGTAGTCCAAATTCTGTCAAGGCAACTGCATTTTCTGTAATTGAGATGTGTATGTTTGCTTTGCATAACAGATGGCTCTGTATGCGTAGACTGATAGCTAGGAAAATAATAATTGCATTATTCTGGCCAAAAGAATATTAGCGCTTGGGTTTTGGCCATCTCAGGCAGTCCTCCTGCCAGCACAGCATATGCACATATATGGATTGGATTTTCAAGGAAATTGATGCGTCTGGAATAGTGTGGCCATCTGAAATATCATCTGTTCAAGGGAAATTTGGCTTTAACCCTGTGCTGGTTTCCCCGTTCTTTCTCCGCGACTCGGCGGCAACACTGAAGGCACTCTTTTCTGAACATCAGAGAAACAAATAACGGGGCTCTCTAAAGCTGCCATGTAAAGGTGATCCAGGGTCTGGCACCTGCCCGGGGGCCAGCCACTCCTCTCCCTGTGATGGCAGTGTGAGTGGGCACCAGGAGGCAGCCGCTGACTTCCGGAGGCAGGCCCAAGCTGTGACAGGCATGACTATCTCCTGCAGGTGCTGCGGTGTGGGCCATAGCAGGCATGCCCAGACAGAGGCTAGTCGAGAGATGAACTTTGAAGCAATACGTAACTACAAAGATGGAAAGATGAGGGTATAAATGGGGAAAGAGGTTTTTTTTTTCCCTATCAGCTTACATGGGTTTAGAGCAGAAGTTTAAGGAAAATTCTTGATTGACATTAAAACAACATCGCCTGTGTTTTAAATGCATAAACCACAGCAGGGAGGCCTCTGCTTAACTCTGGGAAAGTTTTCAAAGCAGCTGAGGTTCTGCATTGGAACAGAATCATGAAGGTTCCTGAGCCATAAACCTCCCCAGGTGTCTTTAGTTCCCCTCTTGCAGGGTACTCAGAGGTGGCACCCAAAGAAAATATGCTCTGTGCGTTTGGTCTTGCGGCACACACATCCACAGATGCCCACACACCTGTACAGAAACATTAGAGGCTACCAAATGTCCATAGCCAATGTAGTTAATCTATGAAAGACTAGACAAGGAAAAGGTGTCCTTCCCTTTCCCTGTAGATTTGCTACAGAGTGTGTGGCTCTGTCACAAAGACATCCTCAGGGAAATGGCCATGGGCATGTGAGCATGGCAGTGTCCGTGACGACAACATGGTTGCCTCTGTATTTCTAATCTTGTGGTATTTCTGCCTCCCCACCATGTGCTGGCTTTCCAATTTCTGTGCTTCGAAGAGAATTAGGGGTCTCCTTTTGCACATGAGAAAGGCAATGAGAGGGACTTCTGGTGAGCACTGTGGGACAGCCTGGGTCCAGACAGCAACGCAGGCTTCCTTCTCTGTTATCTAATATCTGAGCCTTGGCATGTTGACTATTCAATGCAAAGTATTCTTGTAGCTTTGTGATGATGGGACCAGCCTGGGCAGTAGGGGACGCCCACCAGCTCCTTGACCCTGCCAGATGGATAGGTAGGTAGGTAGGTAGGTAGGTAGGTAGGTAGGTAGGTAGGTAGGTAGACAGATGATAGATGATAGATAGATAGATAGATAGATAGATAGAGTGCTTAGCAACCAAGGTGTGGTTTGCTTTTTGAGTGACTGTGACCAGGAGACCTCGCCCTGAAGGAGGGGCCCCACCTAGCAATGCTCATTTTGGTTTGCAGAGAGATTAAGTGTTGTGTGCCTGGCAATGCATCTAGAGCTGGTGGAGACAGCTCTGCTCCCTGCCATAATGGAATTGGCAGGGCTGAAAATGAAGAAAGAAAACAGAATGGCTTCCCCAATGTTGAACATGTAGCAATGCTACGGAGCCAGCTTTTAGGAAGTTGCTTCCAAAACAGAAGGAGCATTCTCACCAAAGAATCCAAAAAAATCCCTTGCATGGTAAACAGAAAGCATTTCTAGTTGATATCAGGCTTAAAGCTTTGGGAAATATTTATGTGTTGGCTATATCTCCTCTTTCCAAAAAAAATTAAGATAAATGAATACAATAAAAGTAATGACAAAATAGACTAAGGGAAAAAAAGAGAAATAAAACTGGATAATTCTACAGGGAGAGAAAACCACAAATAAATGTTTTAGATGTCCAGGGAGGCGCCTTAATAAAGCTTTTTCAGTTTTAGCTGTGAGCTTCCTGGCAAGCAGAGCAGAGAAGGGAAATACAGTCAGCCATCAACAATAGAAAACATCACTTCTCAAGGAAAGTGGGTTTTTCTGAGATTGAAATCTGGACGTAAATGCCACCTAGGACTCTCTATAGGCTAACAAAGATTATGGCAAACCCATTCATGCTAACAGCAGAGCTATTTGTGGCCAATGCAAGCATAAGAGGCAGAAGACACAGGTCTCAGTGGATCAGGGGATAAAAGTGGACTCACAGCTTCTGGACACCTTCTTACAAATGAGGAGGGAGATGCAGGTGTTGGCCTGGGCAAGCCAAGGGTTTTCCCATTCACCAAATCCTGTGTACCACAAAATAGGGTCTAGAGCAAACTAGAAGTCTGGCAACGAGTGCTTCTTAAGCGTTTGGACATCGCATCCAGCAGCTGAAGGCTCTCCTGCAATAGACTCCGACAACTCCCTTCTTCTCCCCATGCCCCACCCTCCTACCTGCCAGCTTCTGGCCATGGCAAGCCAGTCAGAAGGAAGCTCCAGACAGCTCCAGATCAGCTTAGGGTGGAGTGGCCATGGGGATGAAACCTGAAAGAGGCGAAGGTGAAAACACATCCGTGATTTTTTTTTTAACCCATGCAGATGTATGTTTACCATAAACTCCTTTCCCCGTCCTGCCGTTCATCTCCGTATTCTAGATCCCTCGGCGTTTGTTGTATGGAATGGCAAATAAAATTATAGCTACAGCACACAAGTACAAGGTCAAATAAATGACAGAGCTCAGTCTATTTGTGCAGCTATTCTGAAAGGGAACCATGGTGCCAAGTGTGGTTTATTTGAATAATAAAGAAGAATTAGATTCCCCTGATAACTTGGCTGAGGGCCAATAAATCACTGGAGGTTAAAGAGGCTGCAACTGCCATGCTTTCCTCTTGCTTTTCCAAGGCGCGAGCCTAAGCTCTGCCCATGTGCAAATTGAGTTGGGGTTAGTGTGTGGTTAACTCTCCTTGGGCTCCCATGTTTCTGAGATATATATAGCTTACACACACACACACACACACACACACACACACACACACACACATATACACACATGCTTTCTTTAGAATGTTTACTTTTGTTTGGCATCAGCATATTCTAGAGAGTGGAATATAAAGACTGGAAAAGTAGGCAGATTTCAACCCAGCCCAGGGCTCATGAGGGTAGAATACAAGTGTTTGCAGTTTTACAATTGGTGTTCTAAATCCATGCAGTGCAGGGATAACTGGTCCTCCTTATGTGCAAATATAGCTTATATATGTGAAAACATAGCTTTATATCTTCCTTTTAAAACTCTTCCAAGCTGGACTACTCTAGTTTAAAGAGGAAAAAAAAGTAGTAAAATATACTGTTTTTGCAGCCTGGTACCTCCTCTCCCGCCACCAGGATGTCTGCATTCTCCTGCACGAACCATAGAAAGTTCATCACTTGTGCATGTAACAAAGAAAAATGCCCCTTTGAACGTGGGAGCACTGAGGGTTTGGAGACTATTGAGCAAATATAAGTATCAAAATAATTCAGAAACAGTACAAGGCGCAGTGGCACATTATCAATTTACAGCATTTAAATTGATAAATGCTCACTGATGACGGCCTACAAGGGCACTTTGAAAAGCAAAGAGCGACCTGGAGAAGAAATTGATTTCGCCCCCCCGAAAATGACTGCATGATGCATCATTTGACCGCATGCTGTCCGAGTGCTTGACAGAGATAATCTCGCCAATCCCACGGGTGACCTTATCCTTCGCACGGGGGCAACTTTGTCTGCGTTCTGACTTTGTGTATGTCAAGGTTCCTCCCGGCAGGATCCTTGGGGGGGGTGAAGTTCCTCTGTTCGATCCAGATATTGAACCGCTAGCTCTCCCCTTTCCCTTCCACCCCACCCTCCCAAGTAGGCAAGCACGCCTCTTTCTTTCCTCTGTAATTCTGTAATTCTGCTCAGCTGGCAGAGCCTGCAGCCAGCCAGGGCTGTGCATCTCTGTAGACTGTGGCTGGCTCGTTGCTCCTGTACTTCTTCGGTGATCGTGGCAAGGATCTTTTTTATCAGGTGCAGCCCATAGATTCCCTGATGTTGGGGAACACACACCGTCTGAAGCCAAATGGGAGATGCTAACACTTTACAGACAGGGCATTTTGATCCCCTCCCTTCTGTAATTGTCACATGAGCCTGTGTTAATTGGCAATGTTATTCAGTGATTGCGGGTGTGGGTTTTATGGCCTGTAAGGATGCAGTCAGTACAACTGAGGTACCATGTCCCTGAGAGCCTTTGCCTTTGCCTCCCAGTGGCAGTCTCTGGGCAGAGATTTTAGTAAGTGGTGGGGTTCCCACAGTACCCCTCATATCTGGAAAGCGTTTTGGTCCCTGAAAAGAACAGTTGACAATTCCCTCGCCTTCATTTCTTCTGTTGACATGCATGGACGCATGCGTGTGTGTGTTTATCAACGATCTTCCTGCCACACAGCTTGTGGCTGATAATTACCATTCCTGATTAGCCTTTTCTTGAAAGCATCAAATCCCCTGCCTGGCTCGGTCCCCCGAAGCTCCAGTCCCCACTGCCTCTGACACCCTCGGTCCACCATCCTCAACCCCTTTTACCTCCGTCTTTCATCCACAACATTAATTCTGAGTGAACAAGACGTGCCTCCTTGCTTCTGACAAGATTTGCTGCAGTCTCCTGCGACAAAAACCCAACACTCATTCCAGATTCAGAAAGTAGGATTTATAACAGCATTTTAATTTAATGTTGGATGTCGAACATATAAAGAGATCACAGTAGTACTAGAGCTGGAAATTGATGCCTTTTTTATTAGTGTCCTCTCAGAAGTGGGGGAGACGCTGTTTGTGCAGTGGAGCACAGAGCAAGCAGCCCAGTCAGATGAATGAGGATATGCTATCTGCAAGGAATCATATTTCAAGCCACTGTCGGCCTCTATTGATGTGCTCAGAGTTGAAAGGTTACGCTAGTAAATGCCATCCAAATTTCCAGCACCAGAAATCGGTAGAATAACCTGCCGCCTGTCACATTGTGCTCGGCCTCCATGTACTGCGGGGGCATGCTTTACTTATTTTAATTCCAAATTAATTTCTTATTATTACTGGTGAAATTCTCTCTCTCTCTCTCTCTCTCTCTCTCTCTCTCTCTCTCTCTCTCTCTCTCTCTCTTCTTTATCAGACCCCCAAATGGGCCTGATTTTTAACAGATCTTCGAAGGAAGCCAGTGTCAGTTTGAATAGGTTTACGGCAGCACCCTATGTGAGAATCATGTTGTTTTTACTTATTCCCAAGCAGTAAGGCTAAACCACAGGACCCCTGGGCACCTTTCTCGTTAGCCTGAATCACAGACTCTCAGGACAGCTCAGGATAGGCTCAGCATTGTCAAGTACACAGTCTGAAGACCCTAAACGTCTTAATTCTAGCGCTCAAGTGAGCCAGAGAAGAAATGAGACACAGCGTTCTTCGTTTTGTAGAGAAAGAAATGCAAAGCGAAAAACGCTTCCTTGGGAGCCCCCTCGCTTTATCTGTGGGGACAGTATCCTATTTTCAAGTTCTGTTTTTGAATTAGAAATGGGACAAAAGTAAGATTCAGGAAATTTAGCCATCGTTCTAAGTCCGTAATTTATTCATTTTTAAATAATGAAACGGTGTTTTTCTGAATTAAGCCATGCATTATTCATGCAGGCACAGGCAGTATAATGTCCCTGGATTTCTAGAAAGCAATGTACATTTCTTTGCCTGGCAAGCACTATTTTCTATATGGTATTAATTTTATGGCTTATTTTATTATGCAAAGTTGGAAAGTAAAGATAATTGCTGTCCATAATGTGGTGCTTATGTAGACAATATATGCAAAATAATACCCTCCACCTGAGCCAGCTTCCTTCCTCAGTTAGCTGGGCCCTGGGAGAGCCATGAGTGAAGGCAAGCTGCTCAGAGGAGGAATAAGAAATAACTTGACCTGCAGAGAAGGAGGTCAGGAAATTGCTAAATTCACGCAAAATCCAAATTTCATTTCTAGATACACACGTTCAATCTGTCTTAGGGCTTATGGCTAACATGAGAAGTCGTGGACAGAGGTAACATGGCAGCATTGCAGTGGAAAAATAATAAGAAATTAACTATAGGTTTTTGCATAAATTCTATAACAAGACTGATAACCTGAGAGTTGATGTTGGTATTATACTCCAGATACTCCATGTCTTTCTGTCTTTCTTATCCTTACTCCCTCGTTTCGAAAAAAAAAAAATCATCCCTTTGAAAAAGAATGACGTCAGCCATATCAATTTCTTTAGCCATTCTGATATGTGTGTGTGTGTATTCACATATAGCTAAGTGTTAATAAGTAGACACGATTGGCTATATTCTGGATTGGGTTTTGTACCTACCGTGTTTCTTGTCTACAGATATAAATAATTTCTAGTTCACTAAACAGCAAACCTTATTTTCCTTTGGGGTTTCCTCCTCCTTCCAGGCTCCTAGAACTACAGATTTACCACACTCGATAACAAGATGAAAACTTCCTCCTCTGCTGTTAATTTTTAATGTGCTGGCAAATTAAATCCATTGCTTTCAATAACCACAGAAACTTTCGGAGAGCTAGGGAATGTATGCAGAGAGAAGTGTTCCCTGGGAAGGAAGGAGGTAGTCTGAGATTGGACGTTTTTCAGGGTAGTTGAAGGCCTTGGCACAGTTTACAAGGTGTACCAGTAGGCCCCAGCGTGTGCTTTGATAGATCTCAGGAGTATGTGGTCAGAGCATTTGGTCATTGGCTAAAGAACCATCATTATGTTTAGGTTGGTTTTGTTTGTGTGTTTTGTTGTTGTTGTTGTTGTTGCCTAAGTTTGGACAGAAGCAAACTTTGTATTAAGCATCCCTTCCCCCTTTGGCTTTGTTGACCAGGAGAAGCATTGTTCTAGGAAGCAGGTGGCTTCTTTAGGCCTGCTTTGCCATGCAAGCAATGGACACTGGCCATCAGTTGGGAAGGGGCTAAGGCTTGACGTGACAGACATTAGAGATGGTGGTAAAAATCTCTGGTTTTCATGATTCAGTCATCTTGAATTCCAGGTGTTTGCTCCTACTGGAATGCCTGCATCTAGCAAATCATCCTTCTGAATTATTGAACTTGATATTTATTAGGAGCTAAGCACATCTTCACTGGTGTACTTGGTCCTGCACGGGGCAGATACAGAGAAGTGCTTACAGAAAATACTAGCCCCGAGATGATTCTTTCCTGTGAAGTGTGAGGTCTGCCTTGTTTGGAGAATGTTAAGGCTGGTGAAATTGCCAACTGATGCCACAAACGATGGGTAGGTGCCAACAGATGTCTCTTTAGTTCTGGCTTCCTTCCTTCTTGCTTTTGACTATACTGATTATCTCAGTATGCAATGGTGTGCAGGAGAGGCATGTGGGGATGAGGTATTCAGAGGCGTTCCGTGCTAAGATCACCCAGGGATGACATGGGAAATGAGGTGCTCTACCGATAAGACTCAACCCTCCCTGTGAGCATCGGCACCTCTTTAGGCTTGGTTGCCAAGTGCCACAAAAATGTCCTTTGCCACTTCCTGAAGTCTGTGCCTTGCTGAGGCTGGATGAGATAAGTCGGGTGAACAGGCACTAAAACCACAGACTTCCCGTCTCTTCAGTTGCAGTTATGAGTACATAAGGACTAAGAAAGGACCACGCTGCTGCTTCTCCACATTTTGGAACCTTTTCAATTCCAAGTCAATCAGGCAATTACCAAGAATGGTTCAGCTCTTTAGTAAAAGCATGGGCTTGCAGCGTTGGGTGTGGTGTGCATTGAAATTACAGGAGTTGAACTGAAGATATTTCGAAAATGTCACAACTGCTCTGTGACACTGGGTGATATGTTTATCCATTCATTATCCCCAGAGAACACCTGGGGCGGCGCTCAGGAA
Source organism: Microtus pennsylvanicus (assembly GCF_037038515.1). Classification (NCBI taxonomy): domain Eukaryota; kingdom Metazoa; phylum Chordata; class Mammalia; order Rodentia; family Cricetidae; genus Microtus; species Microtus pennsylvanicus. The sequence goes on along the minus strand of NC_134592.1, from coordinate 57,270,158 downwards.
ATCAGATAGTGCCTTTTAAAATCATTATAAAAGCAGCCTGGGTGAGCAAGCAGACAATCCTGAAATCGCGATGTTACTAATTCTGAACTGTTTGGGGGCATCCGCTTCCAAGTCACAACAGTGTAATAACTGACTACAACTGTCAGCGGTGCTGAGGAGACGGAGTGCCAAGTCTGACTATTTCTAAAGAGCAAATGTTTCCTGGAGATGCGATCCAAGCGTTCATTCGCTGTTTATAAAATTAAGACACTCTGTCGGTGGTATTTCCTATTGTCGGTTTCTGGCTGGGTTCTTTTGTATGTGTGAGACAATCCAGTCAGTGGGGAAGCAAGAAAATGTGCCTGGGTTGGGATCTCGAAAACCCAACTTGGTGTTGCGGGGCTCCTAACAGGCTCCTAACCTTGAGCAGCCCACACTGTGAGTTTTAAGGTTTTGCAGGCTCCTTCTGTACAATTTGCTCCCTTTGCAGTGGGTGTGTATCTTCCCCTCCCTCACCCCCAGCACTGGGGCAGCGTCAGATGAGGGAGCCTGGAGGAAGTAGGCTATCTTATTTTTAACCTTCAAAGAAATTTAGTTGAGCAGATGCTATCCCAACTAGTCAGAGTAGAAAGGAGTGGTATCGCTTTTAAAGGCCGCATCTCACATATCACTGGGGTAAAGCAGTTCTGGCAATGCTTCAAAGGATATAACTTTGGATGGCAAAGTAGGTAGGCTGTGCAGTGAGATCACATATGGCAGGCTGTCAAAGTCTCCTACACTTTCCGTACATTTATATGAGTGCAAATGGAGTCCCCAGCAATTTCCTGCTAAGACTGCTTTCAGATTATCTGATATTATTCGGCTAAATTATCTCTGTAGAAGCTGAGGACAACTTTTATGATCAAATATTTTGAAATTAGTTTTCCTCGTTGGCAGATTATCTGAAATATGAATTGCTCTCGTTTGAGCACTCGAAATCGAAAGGCTTTTTGGTAATAGCAATTATACAAAAACAAGGGTTCTGCCGTGCCGTAGATCACGCTGAAGGGGATATGTTTATAGGTCAGTGGTGTCAATAACCGGAGTTCTATCAGACTCCTCGTCACTACCCTTTCCTTCCCAGCTAATGCAAAGGACGGGCTGACTCTCTTCCTAACGAGAGTATTTCATTTTGAGAATACATACCGATTTTACTGACTGCAGGCATTTAGATGTAGTCAATTCATATTTATTACATTCCCCAAACCCTTCATAGGGTGTCTGAGGATGTGGAAAATGGGAAATGCATTAAAAACTAATAAAAATCTAAACAATTTTGAGGTAGTGCTCTGTGCTCATTGGCTTGTCCCATCTTGCAGCTTTCTTGGGGATGTTTTTCCTTCACTCCGTAGTCCTTTGGTCATAAGTATGACTTGACAATTAATAATAATTATTAAGTACTTTTTATGTGCATATACTGTTGAATATATGTTGAAGGAGGCCGCTTATTCATTTCCTGGCCGCCCAGACTCCCGAAATAATCACACAGAAACCATATTATTTAGATCACTGCTTGGCCCGTTAGCTCTAGCTTCTTATTGGCTTACGTCTTAATTTAACCTGTCTCCATTAATCTGTGCATCACCACATGGTCATGGCCTACCAGCAAAGTTTTAGGATGTCTGTCTCCATGTCCTCTCTCTGTCTCTGCCTCCTTTCTCCCAACGTTCAGTTGGTGTCCCATTTTATAGATGAGAAAACTGAGACACAGAGATTAAATAGCTTACACAAGTTTGTACAACCAGAAAGGAACAGAATCAGCATTGGGGCTGGTCCCACGGTTACCTATTATTACCAGTTGCTTCTGGGCAGTTTTAAGTAGTTAGCTCACAATTTCAATTCATTCATATTTTATGGGTTAAAAGAACCTGAGACTTGGAGCATCCAGCTTAGAGTCATAAAACAGAGTCTCTCTGTGTCAATATGTTGTGAAATCTCAGGAAAGTCCCATAGATGTACCTAAAGTATCTTGATACTTGATGATTTTAGAAATATACCAAGATTCAATGGTGGGGCTCAGTAACCTATAAGGATGTAAAGTCTGTGATAGAGACTGTGGACCCCGCAGCCCACAGACAGTGGCCTTCACATGGATCTCAAATGCTTCCGTGAGTACTGAGTGTTGCGTGTTGTCATAGCGCCATGGAAACAGCAAATGAACGTGGCTAACTCTGCCTGGAGACCTTAGATCTGCCAAGGGGCTGGCATTTTGGGCAGGCCTTCATAGCTACTTTCCACGTGGAAAGGAAGGAGATCGTGTCCAGGCAAAGGGGAAGCACGTTGCAGGGTTATTTCTTACGGCAAGAGAGATGCCTTTTATTTATAGAGTATCTTCCCCAAGGGGCATAGGAAGTTGTCACTGGGGAAGTCAAAGAAAAAGACTTATAGGAAGGATGGAATTGGGTGTCTGAACTGGAATAGAAAGAAAGGTCATTCCACCCTCCAGGGAGATGGCCAGGGTTCTGGATCGGCTGGGGAAAGCTGACCCCTGAGGCCATAGGTTAAAGGGCAGTAAGCACAAACAACATATTCAGGTAGTGTTGCCACATTCGCAAGCAGTTTGATGGTGGAGCAAGGAGTGGGTTGGGAATTGTCTGGAGGAGAGGAAAGGCTGATAACGTGTTTAAGTTGAGGTGACTTCAACACTAGGTTGTAATCCTGAGACTGAGGAAAAAGTCATTTGAGAAAAAGTCCATTGGAGCATGGCTTTAAAGGAGAAGCGTGACAATGGGAAGGGCATGGTACCACCGCATAAGTGAGGCAGGCTCTTCCAGTCTGGTACAGCAAAGCTGAGGAACAGATGGTGTGGATGGGAATGGGGAAGGGGAGGGGAGCCGGAAAGGAACTCACACTAGCCCTCGCAGTGTGACATTAACAAAACTTTTGCCAAGACTGGCCAGCCTCTGTCTAATCATGCAGAAATACAGCCATGATGGCAAACACATGGGAAGGACAGAGCGGAAAAGGCCCACCATTGATACGAGGGTGATGCAGTCCCTTTTCCGCCAAACCTTATAGAGGTATGGTATGGTAGGCTTCGGAGGGAGTCATGGATCCCGCTATAGAGAACCCCTACTGTAATGAACTGCTACCATTCAACGTCACTACCCTGATGTTGTCATTCAGTGCCACTCGTTAGCCACCCTGATGCACCTGCTGCCTAGGTCCTTTGCACTCTTAACTGATGTGCGTGGCCACCAAGCGAGACACAATCAAAGCCTGTGTCCATTAGTTCCCACCCCATTAAATAGAGAACAATCTTCACTGAAAGGAGAAATGGAGAATTTTTTAAACATATTTTTAACTCTGAACTTCCATGTTTGGTATTTTTAATCTCACAGCCCAATGGGGTAAGAGATTTTGCCAGATCACTCTAAATTTGCCTGCTCCCCCGCCACCCTCTGTTTCTTGGCATAGCGATGCCTTGCCATGTGCGGCAATGGTGCGTTGACTCAGAAAACAAGAGGAGCACGGTCCTTCCGGAAGCTCTCTGAGATGCAGGAGCCTGTATCATCCTTTGGAATTTATTTTATGGTGAAGCTTTAAAAACACCTCCCGGGGTTGAAGATTCCTTTCTAAATCTTACCTTTAGCTGCCAGCGATGTGAAGGAAACCTGTTTAATAATTTGGTGACAACGATTCAGTTCATGCCAAAGTAGGTTATGTTGAACTTTGAGGATGTATCTCAATCCTGGCTTCTGTTGCTCAAAGAGGAAGAAATGGAAGAAGGAGAGAAGATGGAGAGGAAGGATAGCTGTCTGTTTCAGTTCCCCGCCTCGTCTCCCATAGTCCTCCCTGTCCCTTACACTGCCTAGTACAAACCTATGGCCCAATGACCACTCTTCAAATGGAGTGGGTAAAGTACGCCATGATGTATGCCTGCTTGCAAAAGCGGGCCTATTTAATGAAACAAATGCCGTGTGTGTCTGTTTCCAGCCGAGGCTGCAGTGTGCGGGCTGGTGCAATGGCAGCTTCTCTCTGTATTCAACCCCATAAGCCACACAGTTTAGAGTACCATATGAATTTGTGGGGCTGATTGTTTTATTATATTTGAGTGTAAATTTTTCATCCCTTTTCCGTTCCACCACCATTCTCAGAGAATACAGGCTTTGTGCTGATACGATGTTTCCCCGCTCTAGGCATGGCCTACCCCTACTACTGACTGTAATTTACTTTTTGGTGTCTGTCGCCTTAAGCTTGCCTTCTGACTAGCTTGTTGAATGATGTGCTAATCCATTATATTTTTCAGACAAGTGTATCGACCAGTATAAACAGACTGGAGGGCACAAACCTAAATGAAAGCTATACTTCCCTGAATCATTTAAAAAGCCATGGCTTGGTGGCAGTGTGAAATAACCCGGCTCTCTACATTAAGTAAAGGAGAGGAGGTCTCAATAAATAAAGCAAAAACATTGAGATATCCCTGCCTGTGGGCACGAGGCCCCAGGGTCACGTCCTCACGCCGACTCACCTCTCTTGTTTGAACGTGATCAGAAGAGCCCACTTTAACAGTGTTCTCCTCTGATACACATCTGGAGGGACGCCCAGCACTCGGCATCTCCTGCCACGCGCAAAGCGTCTTTGCTGGATCCTGGGTGTGTTTCACGTGAAGTCACGGACATTACCGTGACATGTTTATACAAATAAAGAGCAGAACTCAGGCACTTGAGGAATTGCACCAAGGAAAGTAATTAGCCCCGGAATGCTGCCTTCCAAATCCTTGTCTTTCACAGAGGTGTGAGAGTAGAGAGATGGACGGATGGATCTAGGAAAGGAGGCTTCAAATGAATCTTTCTTTTAAAAGAGAATGTGTCCATGGAACCCAAACTTTATCATTTGCAAGACCAAAGCTATGAGATATAAGAATTATTTCTCTCAGGCTAGGAAGAAGCTCCATCAGTAAAGAGCCTGTCATGTGTAAGGACCTGAGTTCAATCCCCAGCATTTATGGAAAAAGGCAGGCACTGCAGCGTGATTTTAGCAACACCCCCCACCATGTAGCCACATTCCCCCCCCCACACACACACAATTTACCTGTGTCATTGAGGAAAGATATCGAGCTACTGGGACTTTGGTTTGGTCAATCTAATCTAAGCGACCATGTAGCTGGTACCGGACTGCGTGATGAAAATAACAAGCAGTTCCCCGATGAGAAACAGGGTTCACTTTCTTCCCAGGGGCCTTTGATTCATGTTGCTTTTATGCCCAGTTGTACTAAGGATTACTTGTAGCTCTTTAGATTACTAATATTAAAACACACACGCGCGCACGCACCCACACTCTTCCAATATTGATGTGCTGATTTCTGGGGTTTTAAGCCCAAGTGTGTACTTCATTGATTCCTTAATAGTGAGGTACAGCCCACAGGACTTACCTCAGAGTACACACCTGGGGCTCTCACTGGGTGACAGCAGGGATCACAGTTTTGGGGGGCTCCTCTGTCATGGCCTGGTGAACCCTCCCTGCCTGCCCAAAACTACCTCTCTGATCCCTGACCCTTTTGGGATAAAGGAAATTAGAACTTTACTGAATGAGTGTTTGGGGAGAGCCTGAGCAATAGAAGCCACTTAAAATTCGGAACCTGTAGATACAGTGGTCCGTAGAACAAGAATTGACTCATGAATCCTTTGTTCCAAAGGCAAATAAAAGAACTTGCTAGAGTTTGCCTCTGGGAGTTCCCACCCCAATCGCCTCCTTGTGTTAAAGATTCAGCCTTTGAGGCCTTTGGTAAGTAGCTTTAGGAAGTGAACCTTAATAGGCAATTGTAGGTCACTGGGGTCAGGCCCCGGGGAGGTGAGTGTGGGACACCACCCCTTACTCGCTCTTGCATTCTCGCGAACCATCACCATGAGTGTGAGCACCTCACCGTGATTCACTGTGTAACTGAGCTGGTCTGTAGCCTGTTGCTGCCACAACCCACCCTAGGCCATCAACTTACAAAGGGCACTGGAGGCTTCAGCCAGTGGTCACCTGATCCCATTGCTTCTGGGCCTGCAGGAAGGCTCTCCGTCATGGCAAGGCGCTCACACTTTATGAAGCTCACACTTCACGGGCTCACACTTCCCCTCTGTGCCCCAGACACCACCAGGCTGTTATCCCTGGTTATTTCTTTCTAAAGGGGATTGTTGCTGGCTGTTCTCTTTGGAATTCTGAGAGCTGTGAATTAACTTCTTCTCACTCCATAAGTCAGATGAACTCTTGAAAGCTGTCTTTTGCCCACTCAAAAGTTGACCAGTGGCACTAATGACCTATCCTACATTTTTAAAAAGCATCTACAGGGGCCAGGTTTCTTGGCACTAAATGTATATTTGTTGATTGCATGTCCTTCAACACCCATAGAGTATTTTACTCAGATGAATAGTTGCAATTGTTAGTTTTCCTGTCATCATGACCAAAAATACCTAGCAGAAGCAACTCAGAGCAGGGGAGATTTCTCAGGGCTCATGGTTGCTGGAGATTCCAATAAATAGAGGTGGGGAAGGCTTGGCCATAGTAGCCGCTCGGTCTGTGCTGGCAAGAACTTGGGGAAGCTGGCTTCATCGTGGTGGCCAACAAGGATGCCAAGTACTAGACCTGAAACAAAAGTACTATAACCTTCAAGGCCCACTCTCAGTGACCCCTAGTCGCCAGCTAGAGATAATACTTCCCAAAAGTTCCACACCCACCAGAATATCCTAACTAACTAGAGCCAAATATTCAAGCACATGAGCCTGGTGGAGACGTTTACATTCAAACCATTGTACTTTGCCCTTTGTCTTCTTAGGTCCATGGCTACCTCATAATACAAGGCATTTCGTCCAGCTCAGGGGTCCTTATAATTGTCTGGGATTCGGGATTGTTTTATTAGATTTGGTTTGGTATTTATTTTATATGGTGGCTTTTTGTTTTGTTGTCTTGGTTGTTGTTTAGGTTTCTTTTTTTCTTCTTTTTAAGAGGGAGTATTCTTGTTCTGCTGGCCTGGAACTTACTCTCTGTTGGTCAGAAATTTATGTCTAGCCTCCTGCTTCAGCCTCCCAAGTGCTGGGATTTCAGGCACGACTCATCGTGCCCAGTGTCTGGTATTTAACAGTCCTATCACTGTCCAACAAGTCTCTTCTGAGGGCGAGTCCATCCCCATAGCTGAGAGCCCTTCTTAAGACGAAAGTCGCATTCTTCTATAATGCCCAGGGTCTCAAGTATGTGGTCAAGCATCCCATGACTCTGTTGCCTACAACAGATACGGTGTCTGTCTGGACCAGCACCGCTCCATGCCCACAGCTTTTCTTGTGGATATCCTAGTTTCTCCATTGAAACTTAATTTCACATTCAGCTTTCTCAGATACTCCATGCAATGCAGAATCTAACCCTTCCGTTTTGCCTAGCTCATGGGTTGTTTTTTCTAGAACCTAAGTGAAGTTCCATGACTTTATTCTGCATGCCTGGCACTACACGAATGATAAACAAGTTCTAATATCAGCTCAAAGCAGAGCTAAACACCCAGCCATGGCCCAGGTGCCTACATGACAGAGTTACAGACTGATGGTGGGAGGATGGGATGGAAGCTTGTCCTTGCCATCTCCATTTTATCCACAGACTCCAGTGCCAGCTAGAGAGAGAGTTCTCACATCCATTACGAAGGCTGAGGCCATTGGGAAGGCTTCCTGGGGATGATGCATTCAAGGATGTGTCTTGGATGTATTTTCTCTCACTTACACATCTCAGTAGTTCAGACCTCCTACCTACAAATAAATACAGCATAAATACAGAAAGAAATCTCTCTCTCCTGGGTTCAGACAATAAACCTGTACAACTGAAGTAGCATCATGTTTTATTGGATGGCTTGGAATGGACAGCTGAATGATCTACAGGGACTCTGTATGGGACTTGACAGATTTCATATTTCAGCTCCTTGGTATTTTCACCTGTAAAACAAGAATAATTATTCATGTTCTCTATATATTATAATGAGAGATGATAAAGATTGATGAAATATGGATGCACAGAATGAAGGACTCGGAATGAATGTGCTCCTGAGCTCATAGATATGCTATTACTAATAATAGAATTGTCCTACTCAGAAATACTTGCCTTATTCAGTTGTGCATTTAATTATGAGTGATCTTTTCCCCCTCATTGAACGAAAAATGCACTAGGCAGCCACTCCGTAATACAAAGGCAGTCAAAAGATGATGAAGTTAGCCTTAGACTAGCAGTATGAAAAACAAACAATGGCTGGTAGGGTTTTCTCCTTATCAGATCTACATGAAGAGAAACACAAATGAAACATGGGAAACTTTTGGCAATAATGCAGGTGTTTCCAAACATCTGGGTGTTTGCTGCCCTGTAGATTCACCATATGGATCTCCTGCAAAGTTCTTCCATTTTATTTCAGGCTTTCAAAATTAATTTGAAGCTATAGTTCCGTGCTTTGTAGACCAACTAGTTAACTGTTTCCTTTGCCAACCATAAAACGTGAACCCTGTGCGTACTTCATCAGGACATATACCAAAGTTGGGAGGCTTAAGCTTTGGAGAGTTGATAGTCTTTGGAGCAGTGATCACATTGCTTACCAACTCGTGATTAGTAATGATTTCTTGAGATAAAATTTGGCCATTGCACAAACTGGGTAAAGGTGGAAGAAACTTTTACCAAGGTCACTGGAGCGCAGGAAAGTCAGCTTCTTGGGTAAAGATTTCACAGTGATGAACACTGTTACCTGAGCAAATGGGAGATGATGTCCAAAATATGATAACTTGTAGATGTTAGATAAAAACTCATTTTTCCCTAGGATTCTAATCCTGTGGTTCCTAATTCCTTTCTAAGATGACTCCAGGGCAGAGAGCAAAGGGAAGTCGTTCTGGAAAAACTGTGAGAGGCCAGATGGCAGGTGTGTTTGTGTGGGCTCAAAACACTGGCAAGAGCCTTTTGCAACTGTCCCGCACTCCAGCCCCTGCAGCCTGCAGACTTATGGGCATGGTAGTTACCCTCAGTCCCCAGGGCAGTGCAGAGCTGTGGCAGAGCCCGTGTGGCTGCCTGCTGCCTCGTGTTTTTACAACCACCAGAACCATCTTTATGACCATGCAATCAAAATCATTCAGCTCACTAAGCGCTCTTTCTTGTCAAAAATTAAAAAAAAAAATCTCATTTTTATTGCTATTTTGGGAATGCTCCAATTCTGACCTAGAACTATCATGTTTTGTTACTTTGTTGCCCCCTACTCTGTAAACACCCCCAATATAGTTCATATTCCTTTAATTATTTTCCATCAATACTTGGAAGAGGTATTTTCAAAGAACTAACCTCCAAAACATACTGATAAGTTTATGCTTCTAACCCCAAGTGCTTGTCCCAGGCATCAAAATATGTGAGGCTTAGCTACATAAAAGCTGTCCAAACCTGATTTTGTTTCTACACAGATGGCTATGCACATGACACCAGAATATTAGTCTTGGCTTTTCTTGACAGACCTGAAAACTGGCCATGCGGAACTGTTTAAAATTGGGAGGAAACACTTACCCTGAAGTTTACTGCTGATGAACACAAGAGAAAACACGTAATTAGCAGAAATACATGTCAGAATAAAGAAGTGTGCTCACCCTGCGTTTCTGAGTCCTTAGCCGAAGGTGCTAAATGCAGCTGATATTCTCGAGGTGAAAGGGGGACTTGTGCTCATTTTAGTGAAGTAAAAATTAGTTGTAGTTTACATGTGTGCTAATTAATTTATGCCCTGACACCTCTTCTAATTAAAAATATGTTTTAAATTATAAAAGTATCACACAACAGAAATGAAATCAGCCATAGGTTAAGAAAAGAAAATAATACTGCGTGTTCTTAGAAAAATACATTGAGCACTTTGATCTCTAGCTTCTCAGATACTTAGACAGGGATTTATCTTTACATGCTTATTTTATAGTTACTGCTCTGTCAACATTTTTTTTTTGTTGATTTTCGAGACAGGGTTTCTCCGTAGCTTTTGGTTCCTGTCCTGGAACTAGCTCTTGTAGTCCAGGCTGGCCTCGAACTCACAGAGATCCTCCTGCCTCTGCCTCCCGAGTGCTGGGATTAAAGGCGTGCGCCACCACCGCCCGGCTCTGTCAACATTTTTTAAATGAAAATATCGTGTCTGTTCAGTATATAAAATAACTTGCGTATTAATATGCGCCATTTCTTTCTGTTGGTGTGTCATAATTTAATCTCTGAATGAATACTTAATGTTTCCTGAGTTTTACCTCCGAAAACTATTGATTTTGTTAAATATTCTTGCAGCATAAATTTCCTATTTGTCCTCTTTAATCCCAGGATAGTTATTCTAGGAGCTGTATCAAATGGCCAGCGCAGGAGTTGTCCTATATTTAACCTAATTATTCTTGAGAAGGACAGTACAGCTTGACTTCTCAGTGTAGTGTATTGAGTCACATCCCTCACAGAAAAGAACTAGACTTCTTAATAAAAAGTGAAATGATATACTCTTGTGTCTGAGGGGTCTTCTGATATCAGTTTGGAATCCAAGTGAGTTTGAGCCCTGGGTTCCGTAGCACTGAAGGGCGTGTGCCAGCGACTGCATGCAAGGACGTGATGCCGCTGACCATACGGCGGTGCTCCCAGTGGGCTTTGCTGTGCTCCCGAAGTCCGTGCACCATGGGTTGGCAGCCCATGTCCGTCCCATCTGTAGCCTATATCAGTGCATCTAGTTTAATATTGCGATAATCCCGGAAAACAGCAGCAATAACAGGCCCTGCCTAACAAGTGGTTTTTTTTCACTATCTGAAATATTCCTCTTAGTAATGTATTCTGCATAATACTTTTTGCATATTTAAGTTCCTGCTAAGGAAAAACAGAAACTTTACACTGGATCTTAAGATCATGTTTCATGGGCTGGAGAGGTGGCTCAGTGTTTAAAAGCACTGTCCAAGGCAAACAGTTCAGTTGTCAGAACCCACAAGACAGCTCACAGCTGTCTGTAAATCCAGTTCTAGAAAATCCTGTGCCCACTTCTGGATTCTGTGGGCACCAGGCAGACATGTGGTACATGGACATCCATGCAGATAAACAGCAATCTTCTTAAAAAATAATAATGTTTCACCTGAACCTAAAACAAAGCAAGCTTTTTTTAAAAAAAAAAAATAGCATGTTCTAGAGGTTTTATAAGTAATGAGGACATGCCTCTTCTGCCAGGTCTTCTGTAAGGAAGCATATAAGATACAAAACAGTTGAAACAAAGAAGGCTTTTAGTTAAAGTATACATAATTTTTAGTCTTGCAGCTTTTCTTGAAACTAAATATTTGTTAAAGTCTTTTGTTATTTTTTTTTTGGTACTAGGAAATGTGCAGTATTAAACCCCAAGGAAAACAGACACTGAATCTCCTAAGTGTGAGCTACACAATAAAGAGGTTGCCGTGGTCTGACCTCTCTCTTTGTTTGTTTGAGACAAGGCCTTTCTACATAGTCCCTGGCTGTCCTGGAACTCACTGTGTAGACCAGGCTGGCCTCAAACTTGCAGAAATCCATTGGCCTCTACTTCCTAAGTGTTGGGATTGGAATTAAAAGCATTTGCTACCATTCCCAGCCCCAGGCATCAGTCTTACTGACATGAATTGGTGGGATGGAGCTGAAAAGTTACTGAGCTCTGGGTTTAACTGTTATATGATAGTTAGCAGCAACATCTCATTTTATTTAGAGCAAAGCATAAATGAAGAGGCATGCCTTGTGAGGCCACTGAGAGACTAGGTTTTTGAAACAAACTTGCCCTGTCCGTTCCCATCCACGGCTTATGCAGCACTGGGATGGAGGGCTGTACACGCTCATTGTTGCGCCGGGAGCATCATGCCTCAATATGGGGAAATAAATTGGGGTAGCTGAAAACCTCATATTTTGTAGTGTTCTAGCTCAGCAACTTTTAAAGAAAGAGATGAGCTGTATTTCAACAGTTTGGAAAATCATCCCCTAAGATTTGACCTGCGAAGGTAAAAGATGAGCTAACAGCAACATCAATTATTAATGCTTCATCTACAAATATTAATAATGTCTGGGTATAGTGGAAACCTTACTTCCACAGTGGAGAAAAACACCCTTTCTCCCTTCACTCTGTGTGTCAAGGTTTATTGGGAAAGAGAACAACTCCTGTTTTGAGAGAATCCTAAAGATTTTTAAGAAACTCTACATGTGTGGCTAATAAAGAAGGAAGCAGCTGCCAAATAACATTTTGAAAGCCTAACCACAACAACTTAAGAATAACAGTGAATTAAAGTTTCCACATTCCCCCGGTAGTTGTGTCCTAGTTGAGAATAGTTGGAAAACATGGACGGTTGGCCTTGCTCATGGTCCACATGTTCTTAACTTTGGGCCTGTGGCCAAGATGGAATCTATGGCAGATGGAGGGCTTGGGAATGAGGTTGGAATGACAACTTCAGTTTCACTAATACTACAGGAAATTTTACACCTATTTCTCCTAAAAATATAGACTACGAATCAAAGGAATATTAATAGTGAGTGTGATTGTCATTAACAGAAATCATCCATTCTTATTTTCTAGTTTTCATGTCCCAGTATTGTTCTTGTAAATATCTGAAAATATCACTGCTGCAGGATTTTAATAGATATGAGGTCAGGTACCAGACACTGCTATAGAACGCTTTAATAAAGAAGTATAAATAATGTGATGGCCTGAGTTCCATACTCAAATCCCTGTAGTGGGAGGAGAGCACTGACTCCTGAAAGTTGTCCTGTGACCTGCACATGTGTGCTTAGGCCATGCGCACTCACACATAAATAACACTGATTTATAAGACAATAAGAAAAGTACATAATGTCACATATTGGGGGCTTCATTTTCATATTTAGTAATAAGTTATAAGCATTAGTGGTATATTTTTTGTGATCCCAGCATTCACTGCGAAGGTGTCATTTGAAGGAAAAGCCTTTACACCTCATGGGGTGGCACGCAGTTGTCATCTTAGCACTGGGGAGATAAGAGTAAGGGGACTGTGCACTTGAGGTCAGCCTGAGCAAGGCACGATCTCCAAAAATGGTTTGGTTTTGGTTTTTTGGTTTTTTTTTCCAAAAAATAATATTGATATCTTAATTCTGATTTCTGAAGAAAGACTGGAAGAATGACACTTTAGACTCCAACCAACTTACACCCAACAGGAACAGATACTTTGATGAAATTAACTTGTTCTCAGGATACACTAGAATTTCATGATTAATACACTAACTGGAATCTCCTGCATAGGCAAAAATACTTAATTGACTGATACATAAGACATAAAATTATATTTGTGGAATAGTGTGCTCTTCACGGTTAGTGTGTGTTTGTGTATTTCTGTCAGGTTGTTCCGATAGCTGCACAGACACTGGTTGTTCCTTCATCATGACAAATTTCAAAATCTTTCCTTCTAGCATTTTGAAAACTACATTGTTCTTATTCACAGCTGCCATATGGTACGCAGTTTCAAAGTTCAGCCTTGACCTCCAGATATTTCCAGTCTATTTAGAAGAGGCCAACAACCACCAAGTCAAGGACACCAGGCTAGAAGAGTTGGAGACTGTGAGAGGCAGGCGGAGGCAACAGGCAGGCTTCCCTGTGGAAGTGTTCTGCAGGGTAGTGCAGGAAGCCTTGCTGCAGAGCCAGGCAGCATAAGCCTTAGAAGAAAGGCAGGCAAATTCGAGAGTGGGGAGGACACGAAAGGATTGGGGATTGGGGAGGACACAAGCCAATTCGGGGAGGATGTGAGCGGATGGATTCGGGAGTGGGGAGGATGTGAGAAGATTTGGGAGTCGGGAGGATGTGAGCACTAAAGCAAAATAGGTATGATCTGTCTTTCTACTGTTGATCCACAATGTTGAAAATGGGCTGTCAGAACCACAGGAAACGAGGTGAAATGTGTACAAGAAGCAGCCAGAGAAGACTAGATTCTGCTGTAGAACCAGGAGTGGGTTGGGGTGGCAGCCAGAATACAGTGAAGTCCTAGCTATGACTCTCAAAGAAACAAGGAAATCTCAAAAATACGAAGGTTGGATAAAGTGTGGTGGTGGTGCCAAAAGACGAGAAGGGAGAGGGGGCGTGAGACAAGGAGGTCTGAGAACCAGGGGGCAGACCCTCCCTTGGTGACCTGCTTCTCTCTCTGCTCCTGCACTAAGCCTTTCTCACCTTTCTCTTCCCTATTTTTCGTCTTCTACATGGGGTGATTATGTAAAACTAAAGAACTCACCAAACTAAACCTTCTGAATTGCAATCACCTTATTTTTTTTATAAATATGATTTCTCAGTAGCCTGAAAACAAGCTTAGCTTGCAAGTGATAAACAAAAAGAGACTAAATCATAAATATATTACAAGGAGTCTTAACCTGTGTAATTCCAGCCCGTTATTGGGACAGATGTCAGTGATCTGAAGGGTTCTACTTCTCCATGGAGAATCGTGTTGGCCCTTCATGCCTTTTAGTTACAATGTGAAAGTCTCAAAACCAAGCTTGGAGACTGGGGGACATTTCAAAGGGCTGCTGTAGCACATTACATTCTGTGCCTTAAAAATTAAAAAAAAATCTGATGGCTTCTTTTTAGTCCCTGAACTATATTTTTAATGATAACATTATAAATTTTATTTTCTCCTCACATTGTGAATATTAACTAATATGGAGAAATCCCATCTGAAAACTGATAATTGGGATAATTAACACTGATAAAAATATCCTTTTGTGATTTGGAATTGAAGGGTGACTAGGTCAGGGTCACTCAGTGGAGGAACCGCAGGAATATTTGCTACGAGACTGCCATGAACACCTTAGGTACAAGGCCTTGGGTGTTTAAGTTTCTGAAAGGGAATTAAGGCGTCTTGTCTTATTAAACCTGTTTTCTTGGGCAGAAGGGTTGGCTCACTGGGTAAGAATGCTTGCTGAACAAGAATAAAGACCTGAGTTCAAATCCTAGCACCCACCTAGAAGAAAGTGGAGGAGGGAAAAGCTGGGTAACCTAGCACATGCCTGTATCCCCGATACTGTGGGTTTGGGAGACAGGAAGCCGACAGGGCTGATGGGCCATCAGCATACCTTCACGTTTAGTTAAATATCCTGTCTCAAGGGACAGGCATCTGGGAGTGGCCGAGCAGGACACCTGACGGACTCTTCTGGAAAGTGTGCTACCACATACGGGTGTGTACATACCACACACATCACACCCACTCTCTCATTCACTTCGGAAAACCAAGTAACAGCCACCTTCCCTCTCAAAGGAGTAAATTCTGTCAATCAATGGTTATTATAACCACAGCCTAATAACCCCACCCTCAAAGAAATTCTCGGAAGTCTCCCCTCTGAACTGTGAGAGTATTTTGCTTGCATGTTTGCCTGCACCGTGTGCCTACCTGGTGCTCACAGAGGTCAGAAGAGGGCATCTGATCCCCCTGGAACTAGGCTTATGGATAGCTGGGAGCCTCCATGTGGGTCTTGCGAGTCAAACCTGGATCATCTACAAGAATAACAGTGCTCTTAACTGCTGCATCATCTCTCCAGCCCATGGAAAGATGCTTTAAAGTAGATAATTTTGCTAGAAAAGTAACTCAGAGGCAGCGTGCTTAACATTTAGCAGCATATACCAGACCCTGCCTTCCATCCCCGGTTCCCAAAGAGAAGCTAATTCTGTTGTTCTTGTTTGGTTAGATCTCTTTAATATTAGTCCATTAAAAGTTCTATAAATGATAAATTACCATAATGAGAGCATGAGGCCCTCAGCAGCAGCTGAAGGTGTGGCGGGCACTTTATGAAACACAGGCTGTAGGACTTCAGATGAATTCGGTAGCTGAGGCGCGCGACACTTTGGGCACAGGTGTTTTATAACTCAATTTCCCTGCTGCAGGGCGTTTTGATATTCTGCGTACAGATCGTCTTAGTTGAGCGTGGTGAGAGGTCTTCCCCTATCATGTAATTACTGTTTTAAAAATAAAGCCAGATTTCCGTGTGGTTTGGGAGTGCAAATATATAAGGCATGTTTTTCTAATTAAGAAGCCGCTGTCAAGCAGGTCTATAAAGCAGATGCGCGTTGCAAATTAGGGGTTGAACGCAAGGTACCCGTGGCTCACAAACGGCTCCTTCTCCGGCCACCGCTGTAGCCTCTGGCACTGAAAGCAGGTGTGAGGTGAACATACTGTCTCCAATATCAGAGTTCTGCCTGCAATCTTCCCAGATGCAGGGCAGATCCAAATATCCTTCGGCAGTCAGGTTTCATGTTGACGCCACCTGCTAGCACTGAATTTGCGGAAATTGAGCTGCGGAGGCTTGATCTTTCTAGGGTCCCGTAGACCCAAGTCCCCTTGACATACGGGCTTACTTTTAATTTCCCAGCCTGTCAGATGGTTCATTTGGGGAACTTCCCTGCTTTGCTTCGTTTTGGCCACTTAATTCCTTCTGCTGATAACAGGCTATAGGTTTTCTGGAAGCTATGAATGATTCTTCCTAATTCAGTGTTATCATAACTAGATTTTGTGCGATTAAGCACACAATACCAATCACGGTAGCCGAGAGAACACTGCCTCGTGTCCTATATATTCAGACTGGCTACCTTATTAATAAGGACTACTGATAGACCTCTTCAGATTTTTAGTCTCTCGCCAAGACAGATACTCTGCTTTTGTCTTCACACACACCTCAAATAATATATACTGGAAAGAAAATATATTGAAATGTCTTTCAGTTTCTCTTTGGTGGGATTTGCTATCAGGTTTATCAGAAAGAGTTTTTCTTCTGCTTCTGTTTTGTTTCAAGTAGAAGTGATCTAATGTCTTTTCTGGTGGGAGAATAATGCCTATCTTCTATGAAGCAGTCACTTGGATGAGAACCATGTCCCTGGCCATGAACGATGGAGAGAAATTCCATTCTATTTGTAGCTGAATACTGCTTATGAAGATGAAGAAAGGTAACCAACATAAGAAACAAGTGCAGACAGAAAATGGCTGAAAAACAACTCCCTCCAGACGTAACCTTCAAATCTCTCGTAACTACTGATTTCCATGCTGGCCAAGCAGGATAAGGGTCTGTGGTTACATCAGTGCACACCCTGGAAGCTTGCCTAAAGTTGCTCATGGTTCAATGATGACCTTAATTACAATTAAGTGTTCGCTGCCCAGGCCAGTGGCCTTCGGTCAGAACATTGCAGCACATGGGTACACAGCTCCAGACCCCATAGCCAGTCTCTGCTGCCAGCACCTACTATAAAGAAAATAGTGTTAAAGATATGAAATCTGTCTCCGCTAAGATTCCAGGGCCCTACCCTCTTACTCATGGTATGGATGGAAATGACTAAGACCGACTTTGGAAGTAGTTTTCCAAAGGCAGAAATGTATTAAGACTTCACAAATGAATTGCAGAAGCCAGAACTTTCATTCACTTGCTGTGTGATGTTCCGTTGAGTTAAAGATAGAAATTTGCCACTGAATTTGTTGGAACAAGATGTTTTAGAGCAAAAGAGATTCTCTGGGAGGGGGGTGGGTTCTGAAGAGCATCAGCAAAATGAAGTGGCTGTAGAACAGTCACAAAGACAAACCGTGTTGGAACTCGGGACAGATCCAAGGGGACACGTGAGCATCTTCCCTTGTCAGGTGTTAAAGTCTCCCAAGGGGAAAAAACCAATTCAGGTTGTTTTTATACATATTTATAACCTCAAAGACTCATGAGAAAATCACAAACAAAAATTTCTAAATAATTTTTGGAAAGATGGTTCAGCCGTTAATGTCACTAGCTGCTCTTGTAGGAGACCCAGGTTCAATTCTTAACACATGCACGGCAGCTTGGAATCACCATCTGTGATTCTAGTCCCATGGATCCAACACCCTCTTCTGGCCTCCGTGGACTCCTGAACACACATGTGCACATAAACTCATGCTGGCCCCCACACATATGCATAGACATAAATAGATAAATCTTTTCTTTTAAAGCAGAAAAAGAATCGCACCCAATGAAGTTTTAGCTAACGTTTGTCTGGGCAGCTTTTCCAGCTGCAGCATATAGCACCCACAGAATCCTTCCACCCATTGGCCTACCATGAGAGTCCCTCACTCTGGTTTGTCTTGAATGCCTCCAGGGTTAGATATGTGCAGATATCATTTACCATTAGGTATTCTGGACCCTGGACTTTTGATGTGTGAACCACTTGTTTGATCTCTGATGGGCAAAGTGGATGAAATGCGTAGGCACGGAGGACCACCGGTTGTTTTCAGAGAATATTACAGAGGAATCAAGACTACACTTAGGGGCTCTGCCAGTCTAAGAGGATCACTTATTTTTTTTCAACATTCCAAGACCTGTTGTTTTGCAATAGTCATAAGACAATGAGGTTTTTAGAAGACCATGGGCCTGAAATCCCAGCTGCACCAGATGTGAGGAGCAAACCTTCCACTCCACACCAAGTCATCTTCCACTCGTGTCAGTGAGATGGCAAAGGGTCATGAAGAATCACGACCCTGGGCCTTGCCACTCAAAGCCTCTCTGTCCTTGGAGCCATACATCTCAGGACAGTCATAAATAGTCTCTTGCTTTCACTCATTGTTCGTACCCGTTCATTCACTTTTGTTCCGTATGTATCTATTGGCCGTTGGGCATGCATTATGGTAACCGTGGGGGAGACTGTAGTACGCCTAACATTCTGGCCTCGGACTACAAGATCCAGAAGCCATTGATGACAGTGACATCTTTGCTAGGAAGGAACATGTCCTAGAGAATGAAGGGGTTCATCGGGATCACAGAACTTAGTTTTCTCTGTCATAGCTTCGTAGCATAGGGTGGCAGTCTGATGAGCCTCCTCCTTTACCCTACCCAGTGCTTTAGTGGGACCTCATCAACTCTGGCCAGCTGTGCTTTTCTCTGCAGGATGCAGGGCCAGCTTTGTCCGCTACTCCTTCCCCATGACCCTCCCAGTTCTGTCAGTGTAGATGGCTTTAAGTCGTGGCTTCTGTTTTTCTCTTGCTTGATTAGCTCCATATAAACATTTATACTAACGCCTATCCCTTCGGACCGAATGGAAAGCAGAAAGGCTTCTTTCTCAGCTCTGCAGGGATGGGTTGGAGAAGCACCAGATTCTGGCAGGTGGTCGGAGTTCCACATCCACGCCAGGCAATTTGCCACAGACCAACCCTGGAAGGAGTTGAAGCGAAGCAGAACTGCTGAGAGGCCTTTTTGGGCTGTGTGATCCGAGCCCCTCTGTGGTCTTACCCGCCTAATCTGATTTGATTCTCGGGGCCTAATTACACTGGTAGAAACCTTATGTAGGAAATTTTCCACCTACCACGTCTAATTAGATATGTCCCCCAAAACTTGAACCTTGGGTCAGTGCAGTTTACCTAAGCGCAGTAAAAGCTCTCTGTCTTAGCTCATTATCCCCATAGCTTCTTCCCCGGGGGAAGTGTATAGCATGCCCTTTAACCTGGAAATGATGTGACTGCCCAGAGGGAGAAAAATCCACACACAGAAAAAGAACAATCTGTGGCTGGCCCTGACACTCAGGGTTTGTGTGTGCGTGAAGAGGACTCGCGTGCCTCTTGAGAGTCTTTAATGCCCCCAACCCTGCTACCCAGGCACCTCCTCTCGTTTTTATGTTCTCTGCATTGCTGTGTGGGAGATGGAGAGGACGTCTTACTAGTTTTCAGAAAGAGAGGGGAATTATAGCTTGCAGACCGACCTCTGGGAGCTCGGAAATGTGTGTTGCGTCTCCCTCCTATTCTGTATGTGTTGGGTGCATGCCACTGTCTTGGACCAGGCGCCTATGTGACTCCGAGGAACCCTACCCTCTCTATTCCCCCTAGTGTGCTTTCATCCCCAGCGCAAAGGGAAACCTGCTTTAGCACCTTGACAGAGGAACTCTCGTCAATTAAATAAGTATTTTAAAAGCCCAGGGAAGTTGCAGAGAGGAATATGAAGGCACTCAAGATGTATGTTCTCTGTCACTGAGAAGCTTAAAGTGACATTGGAGAAACAGGACACAGACATTACAGTTTCAGGTATGAGGACTAGTCACCTCTAAAGGGATGGGTGACTCCCGTGTGCTAAACAGGGGACTATAAAGTGGGAGTGGACCAGACTGTGACTAATGAGTAAAATGGATGTGCTGGGAGCCGGGCATTCGTGTAAAGAAAACCAGGAGAGCAAACGCTGGTGACAGAAACGGGCAAAGCATTTCTAGGCAAAGCAAATTGCTGAAACACAGATCAGAATTTACATAGAGATGAGGTGGGAACTCTTTTCCAACCAGTGGACTGGGGACTCTGACCTCTTTAGATGGGAGCACGATGCTAATCTCTTCAGGGCAATCTGAGCGACAGCGTAAGGTAGACTCTGAGTCCTCCGTAGCACCCAGCCTCGACCTCCGCCTCATTTCTCATGGCTCCTGGCAAACCACTGTGCATTCTTCATTACCTAACGAGGCCCCAGGATTACAGAGCTGATAGGGAGGGTCTTTCCCCAGTTCTTCTAAGTGATCACAGTGGGTCAGACGTGAGAACACTTACGGTGACCTCTGCTTTCATTACATACTTGCAGCAGTGAGCTTGGCGTGAGATGTAGACCACCAATGTCACCAGGCTGCCTGCTCTGTTGGGAGCACGTGAAACTACATTTCCCATAAGCTACTCAATCGTCTCTGGTGCCGTCTCTGGTCCTCGAAACCATTCGGTGAGATAAGGATGAACACTACTGAAGCTTCTCCAAAGCCTCATTCACTTTTAGTGACAGTGATAGTTGGTACCCAAGTCCCTCCTTTTTGACTTTTCCTGGATCCTTTCCATCTTTTACGGGCCTAGGGTGCCTAGTATAATTTATGATATATGAAAATGCTCAGTCGATCTTAGTATGATATTTTTATTATAGTAAATCCTATACAATATGCTTTGATAATATTTACCCTAATGCTCCCAGAGCTACTCTCCACCCGCCCCCAACTTGATATCCTCTTTTTTGTTATTCTTCTTTCATAACCAATGATGTCCAATTTGCACACTACCCACATAAGGGTGCAGGGCAATCCGCTGGGGCACGGCTTATTCCCTTAAACTGACTCTCCCTGTTTCTCTATCACTCCTTACTGAAGAGTGTAAGGACTCTTGTGTCCCTTCCCCTCCAAGCTGTAATGGTGGCTAACTTGATCTTGTGTGTGTTGTGTGCAGGGAACTACAACCTAAGTCCTGAGCATAGCGTTCCTGTGGGGCCGAGAAGACTTTGCTTTGTTCCCATACTCCAATACTGCTAGATTTTAAAATCTTTCCATCAGATCTTCAGCAATGGTTCCTAAACCTGGGAGATATAGATGCCCTATTGTAGCTAAGGGCTCCACTCTGTACTTTGACCAGCTGTGAGTTTCTCAGTAGAGAAATTAAAGCGAAAAAGGAAGGAGCTCTAGAGAACACTGCCTGAGGAGGAAACAGGAGGCCCAAAGATCTTCACCTGGCAGAGCCTGGCTCCCTGTACCCACCAACATGGTTAACACTTTGGTTGGGCCTTACTGGTCAGCTAGTCCCATGTTCTTTCTTCCCCAGGAGGCCATAGCCAACCGAAGTCTACATGAACCTCATACCTTCTCCTGCATGGGTGATAGCTAAGATTCTGTCTAACTTTTATTTTTTCCTTCAAAGATCAGAAAGTAAAATGTTTACCTTCATTCATTTGAAAAGAAAAACGACATCAAGACCCTTTCTTTACTGTTTGGGGGGTTGGCAATTTATAGGGAGCCACACAGTTAGCAGTGTTCCTTGAGTGGTGGTACAGGAGCGTTTGACCCTTTACAGACGCTCCTCAGCAGGTTGACCCAGCTGCACAGGTCTCACATAGACAGCGTAAGTGCCCCAAGCTTGGGTCTGCTGTGTGCACCTCACACAAGGTTATAATCACTGATTTTTCTCATGTTTTATCCTTTAGACTGGGATCTCTTTAGAAGTGGAAAGTTTTACTCTCTGAATATCACATTTCTGGCAATACTCAAATAATACTTAGGGACAATAATTGCATCTGTTTACATTCTCATAAGCAAATATTGCCAAGAGAGGGCCTTGGGATCAGGTCCTTCCATACCTCGGTCCCCCAGATCTTTTCCCACAAACGACGCAGGACTCATCTGTGTAGCTTTACACTTCTCTCCCTGTCTGCTCGGCCTCAAGTCTTCTTCTCCTGAAGGGTGAGGGGTAGCAGATCTGCACCCCTGCCTCTCGGCTCTCCTACAGCTATGGAGAAAGCAAGAGTCTCTTCAGGACCCCACCCTGGGAAAGCTCCATTGAAGACAAGTCTGGCCTTTATAGTTGGACCCACGTACCTCAGCAGTGTTGGGCGTTAGAGGACAGTGAGCCGCGGTGTGACCCTGGTACCCTTGCTTTATTTCATATATAATTGTGTTTTCCATCTCATTATTGGGTCCACGTCATTCCCAACTGCCCCCTGCATAAATAGTCTCCAGGGTTTCAGAGTAAAGGGAAGAGGAACAAGAGGAGGAGGAGCAAGAGCACTGGGTGGGGGGGAAGGAACAGGGCGCCCTGAGACATCAAAGAAAGCACTGATTTTAGCATTTGAAATCAACAGTGATTTTTAGAAGCCCTTAGTATGTAATTTAAAAACAAGCCACAGCCAGTTCATTCTGGCGATTAATGGAGTTGGAGGGTGACAACATTTTTTTTTATCTTACGTGCTTTGAAACCCCAGAGGTAAAGATTGAAAGAACCAAATCATTCCATTTTCCCAGGCCTCTACCTGAAAGACTAGAAGAAATTTTGTTATTCCGTGAGCCTCGTTGGATGTTAAAACACGTGTTTGACTCTAGTTTTGTCTTCAAAGCCGACTTTCCCAGGGTGGATGCCTTCACAGTGATAGTGTGGGAGGCAAGGTGTCACCATGCTCAGGCGCAGTAATTTTGCTTTGGTTCCATTTTGAATCCTTGATAGTGAAATACTCACCACAAGTTTCATTGGCTGTGAAGTCGGTTTTACTATGGTACTTAATTAATCGTCCTCACCTTGGCCATTTGTGGCAAGGGGCCAGAAATGAATCGAGCCTTTCTAAAGGCAATGTTTGAGAAAAGACAGTTAGGCCAAAACTCATCAGTCTGTTATATCCATAAGCAAAGCAGAGAAGCTGGGTGAGAGTTCTTCTTACATTATATAATAAGGACTCTTAAGATGTTTGTTTTGCGTGATGGAAAAAAAATGCTGAGATTCAGATTAAAGTGTGTTGTATATTTATGATTTAGATAGGAATGGATGCGCACAAAATTTTTCACTCTAAGGTAAGAATGAGATGGACGAAGAGCAGGAGGGAAGAAAATGGGAAGAAATATGTTAATTCTTAAATTTTTAATGAGTGGAACCCTATTTTTAAGACTTACAAGATTAAATTCTCTATGGATAGCAAGAAATGTGCATGCCCAATGCAGATGAGGCATAAACACATGGCGTTGGTATCGCGTTGCCCCCTAACACCTCACTCTTTCCCGAAGGCTTTGCTCTGTATGAACAAGGGAGCCGAAGAGAGCCCCACTCTTCCGGGGCTTTCCGGATTGTTTTAATAACTTGGCTTATGTCGGGAGATCAGCCCACAGCTTGGCTGCCAATGACGTCAGACTTCAGCTTGCAGCCCATAAATATGGAAAGTGCAGTGTGTCATTTGTATTTGTTTTACATTTACAAATTAGGCAACACATTTACTGTAAATATAGTTGGCACCCAGAGGTTCCAAAGCTAAGAATATGCACGTTCAAAATGTCTTTGCCTTATTTATTCTGTGGCCACCACATTTGTATAAACAGAAAATTACTCCATTCATGCTTTATTACTTCTTCTTTGGTACCACGGCCTTGACCCCAGTCATCATAAATTGAGAAATAGTGGGGAACTAATGGAGACAGATGGGAATATGGCTTGCCATTTACTCAAATTGGTAAAGTAATTAACCTCAAGGTGCTGGTTTGCAAGAAAAATTGTTGGAATATCTTAGGACGCCGGTAAACAGACTCCGGCTTTAACCAGTTCTGACAAGAGCATCATAAACTAGACTTATTCCGTTCAATTGACCTGTCAACGTCCTGAGTTCAAATAAAGATTTGTATTCCAGTGCGCTTGCGGAGAAGCGGGAGAGCACCGTGGCTGCTTCCCTTTGCACAGAAGCTGTTCCCTGGCTTCTCCGTACCAGCCGGACTGCCGTATATTCATTCTCCAGCCATTAGAGTCCTTAGAAATCTCCTATTACGGATTGTGTGACAGCTTCGTGACAGCAGATGGTAGTCATTTGGCTCCAGAAAATGAAATGAAAAACCATGGGCTGGGCTGACTGGGCTCATTTAGAACGGCAGTGGACAGAGGCCAGATCTAAATTTTATTTATCCAGGGACATCCTGAGATGAAGCCAGAGTTGCTCCCTGCAGATTAGGGGCTGTGGATGGATAGCTGCAGATTATTACAGGAATCAAAGGCGGTCTTGTAAATAGGGGTCTTTGACCAAACCAAAGAATATCCCTTCTGAAAGCTGACAGATTGTCCTTGTTCTGAGGAGGAATACGTCTCTGTCTCATGTGCCCCATCCCATCCTCTTTGTCCCTGACTTCATTTCCCTCCTATCAAATCTGTCTTATCCGTGTTAGCAGTGGTAAGACGTTTCTACAGCAATGAGTTCAGTTTGAGGGGACCTGCACTTCCCTGTAGTTGGCTGATTCACTGGGACAAGTTTGCGCCCATTAAGCCTGTTCTTGCCTAGGTTTCTTATATTTAAATACAGTAGTCATGGGGGGTGGGGGTGCCCTTTGCCGTAGCCCATAAGATATGCCTGGGAGAACATGTCATGGGAGCATAGTTGGTAAATTTCACTTCAAAGTAAATTCATCCGTTCGTGAGAGAAGAAAACTAACGCTGCTTTCTTTTATCTTGAGTAGAAGAAGCCTTGGTTGAGTCATGGACAAGAGCTCTGAATTATTATCTGAACTTTCTTCATGCACGTATCGGGTGGGTAATATTCCCAAACGGAGCCTATTCCGCCACAGTTATTCCAGGAGGGCAACCACCTGAGGCTCTCGGTGCAGGCTCAGGTGGGAACACGAGCCAGGAACTAGGCTGAGCTGGATTACCAGCTAGAGCTGTCTTTCCTGAGGCGAGCTTGGGGAATACTCAGAAGTTCCTGTTTGTCCTAGGGATGAACGTATGGCTGTCTGAAAGGAGGATTGTTTGTGTAGACCCACTTGCAAAAAGAAGACTAAGTAATTTCTTTTTACTTGTCTTCAACTTTTTTCCTTTTCTATTACTTAAAATCTCTGTGAAATCCAATAGAACTCTCCGTTTAAAACAATAGACCCGTGTTTCAGACTCTGTGAATTAAAACAAACTGGAGGGCATATTTACCCCAAAACTCGGATTTGCTGAGGGGGGCTGGAGTCTTCCGTCTTGAAAATGTTGTCGCCGTTGAACTCGATGGCAGACATGTTCTCACCTCTGCTGTTGAACTTGGTGGGAGACACGTTCTCACCTCTGCTGAATTTTCCCTGTAAGGTCAACTTGTTCATCCCGATGGGAAACTGATTTATCATCTGCATTGCCTGTACCATCCAAACACCTAATGCTATCATTCCCGTTTCCCATCCTACCCAGAGCTCTCCAGTTTGTCCTCCAACTGCATTCTTTAAACACCGTGGTCCTCAGGCCTACTAAATGTACCTCTGGTTCTTTGACTTTGTAGCTTAGGTTCCCATAGTAAGTATAGGCATGCATGAGTCCTTACGGGTGTTTATAACTAGTGTTAACTAAGCAGTTTATTTTTTTTATCTCAAGTTTTTAAAACCCAGTGTTTCATAATCCTGGCAGCATCTCAAGTAAGCAGTAGGCTTTGAAGAAAATGCCTTGTCATCACGCTGGCCATATCCAAACTGGCCTCTTCAGAATGAACCCCAAGGTTATAACTTATGTATGTTAGTCTATGACTTATTTACAATAAATTGTAGGCGGTTATCATCACCCTGCGATTCTGACTTAAGGTCTTCAGATGGAAGGATGCCTGTGCTGAGTGCACAGGCATCTTCAGGTCTGTGCTTATGGCTGATGACTGCATTGTCTTAACTGGGGGATGACTTCTCAGACTCGATCAAAAGTGCTTTCAGGGTGCCTCCTGCCCGTGCCTATTTCCATCATTAAATTAACATGAGTTAATGTGTGACTGTTAAAGAAACACAAGGCAGCGTTTTGTGGTGATCGCTAATGGATGAGAATGGCATTAAATATTTTCCTCCTGGCAGACATAACATTTTATAGTTTGGCTCTAAAATAAAGGCTATTTTATATACAGTGTAATCCCATTCACTTATTTCTCCGACTTTGGCACCTGCGCTGGCCAGTGCACACTTCATGTTGTCAACAGAAGACCATTTCACTTAGCGGGCGCTAGCAGTAGTGATGGGTGAGACCCATCCCTCTGGTCAGTGGGCATATTTCTAGTGTTTACATGTCTGGGCCTGAGTCTGTCGGGTGGGTGGGTCTTGTTTTGGTTTGCTCCCTAGCCTATGGGAGGTTGAGCAGTTGAAAGCCATTTGCCACCTGAATTGTTTTCTCCTGTTTTAAAACATTTTAATTTATAATCAGACAAGAAGAACAGATGTAAGAGTTGTAATTTAATCATTTTATTGCTATCTTTGTATATTTTGAAGAATTAGGTATTGTACTCATGGGAAGTCGTATTTTATGCCTAGTTGGAAAAATGAATAATGTAATAATATGCAAAATGTAAAGTTTTAGAACTTCACTACTGAGTAAGGCATATAAACTAATGATCTGGTTAAGGTCCCCTGTGCACCGTAATAAATATGGACTAAATTTGTCATTATAGCTTTAGACAGAGGTTTCAGGCAACAGATTTAATTAAATCCTTTTTTAATATTCACACTTCTAAACTGCATAATTCCCCTCTACTGTAAAACTGAGCGCTATATTAAAACAAACAAAAACGGCAGCTTACTAAATGGATATTAGCGCGAAGTCAATAAGCATTTAATTCTGGAGAGAACTCCGAGGAGAAGGGAAGCTTTGTGATGTTCACTCAGGAGATTGTGCCTCACATCTGCGAGGCCCGTTTCACGGAGGCTTCCTCCTGTCTTCATGCTGCCTTTTGGAGAGGAGGTTAATTAGTTATTTGTGGAACTCATAACAGACATGGGGTCAGCGCAAGAAGGCCCTTTGTTGGCCAGCGCAGAGTGACAGTTATTGAAAACTGTACTTCGGAGCCCATGATGGAATGGGTTGATGACATTGAGGTAGACAGAATTTCCGAATACGGATAGCTTCTAGACGGTTAAATAAGATTTTTTAATCTTGTAAGGTCTTGTTACCCTGTGACCCGCCCCTGCCTCCCCAGCCCAGGGACTTAAATTTCTCCACAACTGTAATATCTCCCCTTAGATGTCTATACAGAGAAAATATGGATATGTATGTTGGCCCCACCTGGCATATTTCATGGGACAATTTCCTCTAAGAAGAGAGTCCTATTCACCATAAAAATAACCCATCGGAAATCTCTAAAAGAAGTTACTTAACTTGTGCCATTAACTTATGCCATGAAAATCGTGTTCCAAAAAGAAAATAACTTCACCCCATCCCAAGGGAGTAATTTGGGTCACATTGCCAAGGGAACCAGTAAGTCTGACAAAAATGGGCTAATGCACTTTACCCACCTGGGTTAAACCTGTGTACGCGCATGCCTTTCTGCCCTTCCCCCTATTTTCCCCTTCCTAGTCTTCCCCATCCTGGTTTGCATAGCTGCTCTCACCAGTGCTCGCTACAGAACTGAGAGCAACAGATAACAGACTGTGAGCGTAGGAATGTTTGTGTGGAGTGGACGGCATTGTCAATTTCTGTAGCATAAGAAAACATGCAAAGCAGCTACTTTAATCCAAAATTGCATAGATTTAAAAAAAAACTGGTCTAAAGAGAATTTAATTGATCTGTCCATGCTTGTACAAATAATTACAGGCAAATGGCATAGGAAGTGTTGACTGCCTTATCAGGCACATGGAAATATGAGAAAAACATTCCCTGTTCTTTTTTTCTCAAAGTAACTCACAGTAACTGACAGTAATAGAAGCATATAATCAGTGTAAGAACAATCCCAGCTAGAACAAAAGAAATACCCAAACATATACATTCGAGTTAGACTATTCATAATGCTAGATACATTTAAATGGCTGTGGACTGATCTAAGGAGGGTTTCATGGGCAGTAATGTTTTAACTAGACCTCAAAGCATAGAAGAGATGAGACTGTCAGCACTGCACTCTGAGACAGGCTCTGAGTTTTCCAGAAGGTTCTAACAGAGGAGCCAGGAGAACACAGGAATTCTGGGCATGTGCCCCCTTTGAGCACGCTTTGTAAGCATTAGCCAGCAGCCACAGGGGAAGTAAATGCCATCTTTCCTTCCCGTGTGGGACTGGTTCAGAGAACAGGCTATCCACTCAGAATTTCCGTGGTGAAGCAAGTTCACAGTTGATAAGTGGTCCTGAAGTCAGGGGAAATGGATTCATTTTCATCTTCTAGGACTACCTTTGAAGTTGTTGAAGGAGGATAATTATTTTCCCTCTTCAAAGTATTTTCTCACATCATTTTCCTGGAAATGACAATCGGGCAGTGCCCCGGGTTGGCAAATTCAACCTTAGTTTGATGAATGCAATTCTGAGCATAGCCCTGGATTCAGGGTCAGTTTCCATGGCTCAAGATTGCATTTTGCAGAGTGAATTGTCATGGATTTGGGGGGAACTGTTTCTTCCATCAGCCTAAAAACCAAAAGAGGGCAGAGGTGGTCCCAGAATTTCTCAACCTGGAAACCAGCTTGAAGATAGAGATCACATTTAATTTGATTTTTCAAATGTGAATGAGCAAATAAAGATATCTGGCACCCTTAGTGACTGTCACCACACTGGTTAATTTTTCCAAGACTCTCCCACTCATGGCCCTTTAGAAAGCCAAAGAATCCTTCTCTAAGACTAGGAATGAATGGGTGCTAAAATACGACAACTTTTCCTATAAAGTAACAGAGTCTTGTTTCCAAAATATCCAACACATCTTAGTCATCATGTATGATATTTAGAAGCATGCTCCTGAAAAGGAAATTGGATTCTCTCACACTGCATTCGCTTTCCCACCTAGAAAAGCAAAAAGACAGAAGATAATTTTTCGAATAGTTTCAGCCTGGCTAGAAATTGGGTGCCACGGAGGAATGGTCCCAATGGCTGGAAATTGGGTGCCAAGGAGGAATGGTCCCGAGAGGTAGTGGGGATAGAAGTCTCACCGGGGATAAGCTAGTCCCAGTACTGAACAGGGGCTTGGGAAGAAGGCAGCAGCTGTAACACAGTGTTATCCACGTCACCACACAATTGAGCATGAGAGCGACTAATACTTTACACACACAGTGAAGTCAACAGAGCAAAAGTGAGGCCTCCTGTTGCTGTGGTCTTCCCAGAGTGGAGAGCCAGCGGGGGTCGGAGGACTCTGTTTGAGGTTTATCTGGCTAGAACTCCAGGAGGTGAGAACTGCAGATACAGATACACACACACACAGAGAGAGAGAGAGAGAGAGAGAGAGAGAGAGCGAGAGAGAGAGAGAGAGAGAGAGCGCTGTATAAATGTGCAGTGGGTTGTCCTTAAGTAATTTGCATGAATAGGAAGAAAACAGACAAGGCCTAAAGGAGCTCCGTCTGAGGTAGAGCCCCAAACAGCGCCTGTTTCACTAGCCGGTTGGAAAGCAGTAAGATCTGCAGAGCACTCGGATCTAATTACGCACAGAGGCCTTTCTCCAGGTGGGACCTGCTGCATGCTATCAGTAGGTCTCTGCACTTGTGCCTCTTTCATCTTGCCATCAGAGTTTCCGGTCAAAATGCACATCACGTTCTTCCATGCCCAGCCAGTCCCTGGCCACGATGATGTTCCACATCACCCCTCTTCTGGAGAAGCTGTCCTGCTCCTTCCCTTCCCTGTGTGAGGAAGGCATGACTCCACCAAGTGTTCAGCTGGGTTTGGTTTCTTTTGGTGACTCAGGTACCAGGAAGCAGTAGACAAGCCTTGGTCTTCTTTCTTCTCAAAGCACAGGGCTAGAAATGCTAATTAGCAGATGAGTTTCAATTCAACGTTAAACATTGTTTGTTCTGGTGGGAACATTGTTGCAATCCTACCTAACCGACAATGGAAATAAGACCCCAGGAATTCCCGATGGCATATCAACGCAAAAGGACCAGACACAGTATAAAGTTGGGAAAAGTGACCTGTGGTGAATAAGGAAATGAGTTTATCAAGACTGACCTAAAACTGACAGGTGTTAGAACTAGGGGTCAAGGATACCTATGTTCTCTCTGAAAAAAAAAAGTTACCAGGGTAAAAAATGAAGCAGCAGCAAATTTAAACACATATAAAGATGATAAAGAGCACAGAAGAAAACTACAGTATGATTATGGCTGACCGTCTATTAGGCAGTACAGAAGAAAATATCAGCAACATGAAAGCATACCAGAGAAGCTCCCCTAAGTGAATACAGAGAGAAATGGGGGTTCTTGCAGAGACACAGACTGTCTCAGTGAGCCGGAGGACAACTTTCCTAACCCTGACATGTGTCCTAATCGGTGGAAACTGTAAATCTACAGATCCAAGAAGTCGAAGTCGAATGAGTCTCTGGCATGGGAACATGAAGAAAACTCTAAGGCACGCCATAATTAGGGTACTCAAAACCAAGAGGCAGGGTGAAAACAAATAGAAAGAAGAACTCAGTTTAAGTTTAAAGAAAAAAAAAAAGATGAACATCAAAGGAGCAAAGATAAGGGCTGCAGAAGCAGTGAGATGTCTCAAAGATGCTGAAGTTGTCAGCCTAGAACCCTGCTCCTAGGGGAATGGCCATGGATGTAAATATTTACAGAAGAGTGGATAATGCCAGTAATGGCAGCATGAGGCAATAGATTCCAATTTTTGTAATATTTAAATATCTTTAAAAGACAATGGGCAAGTGTGAGATTTATTGCACATGCAAAAGCAAAATACTGGTAATGCTAGCGCCGGGTTCAGAAAGGGAGAAGCTTGCTACTGTCAGGCTTTTTATGTGATGCTATCATCAGAAGACAGACTATTACATTAATGATGTGTACTGTAAACCCTAAGAAAGCTACGGAAATAGCAAAGAGTTGTAGCAAATAAGACGACAGAGTATGTAAAGGGGGAATCATCAAAGGACTCTGTCCCCAAAGAGGCAGACGGCGGGGAGGGGAGAAAAACAGATGCAGCAAATCGAAAATAAATGACAGGGTGGTAGATTCAAACTCAAACATAGAGCGTACTGTGTTTCTTCGATGGCACCTAAATACTCAAATTAGAAGGCAGAGACTGTCAGGTTGTGTAAAGGAAGAAAAAGGCAGATGCAGCTATACGTTTCCTTCAAAAGGTACCACCAATACAAAAACAAATAAGGATCTATTAAAAATAAAAGGAAAGGTCTACATGTCAATTCAAATGGAGAAATAAGATGTTTGTGTTAATAAGAAGCAAAACCAATTTCAGAACAGAGCGTACAGCTCTGGCTATAAAACCCACTTCATAATGAAAAAAAATCATAAGAAAATATAACCACAAATATTTATATATTTTGCCACAGATTTAAAATATATGAAGCTCTTAGTATATTCTGGAGATCAGCCCTCTGTCCCATGTGTGGCCGTTGCAGATCTTTTCCCATTCTGTGGCTATTGTTTTGTCTTGTTGACCGTGTCCTTTGCTCTACAGAAGCGTTTCAGCTTCAGGAAGTCCCATTTACTAATTGTTTCTCCCGGGGTTATATTTAGGAAGTGGTCTCCTGTGCCAATGCATTCAAGTGTACTTCCCACTTTCTGTCCTATGAGGTTTAGTGTGGCTGGCTTTATGTTTGATTCATTTGGACTTGAGTTTTGTGCATGGTGATAGGTATGGGTCTATTTTCATTCTTCTACATATTGATGTCCAGTTATGCCAGCACCATTTGTTAAATATGCTTTCTTTTTTCCATTTTATATTTTTTGCTTCTTTGTCAAAAATCAGATGTTTATAGGTGTATGGATTAATATCTGGGTCTTCCATTAGGTTCCATTGGCCCTCCTGTCTGTTTTTATGCCAATGCCAGGCTGTTTTTAGTACTGTAGCTCTGTAGTAGAGTTTGAAGTCAGGGATTGTGATACCTCCAGAAGTTCCTTTATTGTACAGGATTGTTTTGGCTGTCCTGGGTTTGTTTTTTGTTTTGTTTTGTTTTGTTTTTTGTTTGGTTGGGTTTTTTTGTTTTTTTTTTTTTTTTTTGCTTTTCCATATGTAGTTGAGTACTGTTTTTTTCAAGGTCTGAGAAGAATTTTGCTGGGATTTGGAAGGGCATTGCATTGAATCTGTAGAAATTGGTCATCAAAGGAACAAATAATCCAATAAAAAAATGGAGTACAGACCTAAACAGAGAACTCTCAACAAGAAATCTAAAATGGCTGAAGATACTTAAGGAAATGCTCAACATCCTTAGTCATCAGAGAAATGCAAATCTTTCTGAGATTCCATCTTATACCTGTCAGAAATGCCAAGATCAAAAACACTGATGACAACTTTTGCTGGAGAGGTTGTGGGATAAAGGGAACACTTCTCCATTGCTCGTGGGAGTGCAAATTGGTACAGCCAGCCCCATTGGATATCAATATGGCAATTTCTCAGAAAATTAGGAAACAACCTTCCTCAAGATCCAGTAATACCACTTTTGGGTATATACCCAAAGGATGCTCATTCATACCACAAGGACATGTGCTCAGATACGTTCATAGTAGCATTGTTTGTCATAGCCAGAACCTGGAAACAACCTCAATGCCCCTCAACTGGAGAATGGATAAGGAAAATGTGGTACAGTTACACAGTGGAGTACTACACAGCAGAAAAAGATAATGATACCTTGAAATTTGCAGGCAAATAGATGGATCCAGAAAACATATTGAGTGAAGTAACCCAAACCCAGAAAGACAAATATCATATGTACTCACTCATAAGTGGCTTTTAGACATAAAACAAAGAAAACCAGCCTATAATTCACAATCCCAGAGAAACTAGACGACAATGAGGACTATAAGAAAGACATACATGGATCTAATCTACATGGGAAATAGAAAAATACAGGATCTCCTGAGTAAATTGGGAGCATAGGGACCATGGGAGAGGGTTGAAGGGGAGGGAGGACGAAGGGAAGAGAACAGAGAAAAATGTAGAGCTCAATAAAATCAATAAAAAAGAAAACCTTGAAAAATAAATCAAAAAGATTAAAGTATGTTATAAAATGCTGTTTAAAAATGAATATGGTTGTAACGAGGTTAAAAACAATATAAGGGTTATAAAAAATACAAATAAATAAAAATAAAATATATGAAGCAAATTTCTAATTGTAGTAAAAAGTTTTGATACCTCTTTTTTATAGACATAAAGACAGTAAAAATATAAAAGATTTAAACAATGATTAACTTTCTTAATGTTTATATTTTAAAATATCAAATCTCCACCCACCAATAAAAAGAATGTGCATTCTTTTCAAAATTAACCAAATAAACTAAATTAGGACCGTAAAGTAAGTTTTGATAAATTTAAGAAATATTTGTCATATGAAGTATGGTCACTGACTATGTGAAATTAAGATAGAAGTCATAGCAAAGGCTCATTCTAGAAAAATCTCAAGTATTTAGAAACAGCATTCACAATTACTCGTATTTCCAATAGGACATAAAATAGGAATTAAAATGTATTATGAAAAAAACTTACAAGATTTGCAATATATCACTAATGCAAGAGGGAATTTTATAGCACTATATTAGGTAATAAAAATACTTTAAATTTACATTATCAGTGCCTACCTTGAGAGCTAGGAAAAGGACAGAAAATTAATCCAAAGTATGTGGAAGAATAGAAATAATGGAGATTAAAGTGGAAGTCAATGGAATAGGAATGAATAGAGAAAAGTCATGGAATGAAAGACCTGCTCTTGAAGAGGAACAAAAGTATAGAGCGAAGCAGGAGTCAAATACGACTTCCTGCTGTCGACAGGAGACGTCGAAAGAGAACAGTGCAGTTCACATCGTACACACCTTGCTCGAAGCACAATTGCGGTGTGTGCCGTTGCATTTTTTAATGTAGCATTTCCCTGAAAAAGAATCTAACCGCTGCAATAAAGCATGAAAAATAAATAAATAGAAGGTATCCACACAAGACAAAAGAAGTAACGTTCTTGTTATCTGCTGGTAACATTATCATCTGCATAGAAAATTTGTTTAAATTCACCAAAGACCACCAAGAATAACAAGTGCATTTCCTAAGGTTTGGGGATATAAGATGAGTATGCAAAAATTAATTATAAGCCTATGTTCCTACTCATGCCGCAAAGGATCAGAAATCAAAGTAAACAAGTCGGGATCATTTATCATGACATTCTTAAATACTTAGGTAGAAAACACATGAGAGACCTGTGTATCCGAAAGTCACCAAACACACGGGTGTTAACACACTCCTTCTAGCCGTGCAGTCTAAGGGCAGAGGCAGAAAAGTCTGTGTGAGTCTGAAGCCAACTTGGTCTCTATCACAAGTTTCCTTACAGCCTGTGCTACATGGTGAGAT
Organism: Microtus pennsylvanicus; assembly: GCF_037038515.1. Lineage (NCBI taxonomy): Eukaryota > Metazoa > Chordata > Mammalia > Rodentia > Cricetidae > Microtus > Microtus pennsylvanicus. The sequence goes on along the minus strand of NC_134592.1, from coordinate 57,235,547 downwards.
CATGTCTTAAAGAAACACACACACACACACACACACACACACACACACAGTCATTGAACAAGCCAAGAGTCATACATGGTACACACCCGTAACTCCAGCACTATGGAGGTAGGGGTAGGAAGATCAGGAATTTGAAGTCTTCTTGGGCTACATGGCAAATATGAGGCCAACCTGAGCTACATGGACTCTGTCTCGAGAATAAAGTAATACAAAAAAACTATAAGACGTTTGTGAGAGAAATTGGAATTTGAATAAATAGATACACTAGGTTTATGTCTTAGGACCCTCATTATAATTAAGATATCCCACTTTCCCAAACTTCTCTACAAATGCAATATAACCCCAATCAAAAATTCCAGTAAACTTTTTTCACATGAAATAACAAACTAATGCTAACATTTGTAGGGACATGCAAGTTCCTGGCATACACAAGACAGAAGGACAAACAAATTTGAAGGAGTGTTACTACCTGATTTCAAGGTGTGTGTGTGTGTGTGTGTGTGTGTGTGTGTTTCAACAATATTACACAAGAGTATCAGTGAAGAAGACCCACGTATTTAAACACTGCTGATTTTCAACAAAGGTATAGCATGTTTAAAGGAAAGTCTTTTCAATAACCAAATAGTATTGGAACAGATAGATAATCATATGTTGATGCATAATTAATAAAAGTTTAGTGACTGATATTGGGGTTCAACCTGAAGACCAGAAAAGTAAAACAGCCAGCCACTGGCTCTTACCTCTACCTCAGTCCAAAACTGGTGATCCTACCTCCAGGAATCTCAGAATGAGACTGTGTCTGAGAACTGTTTCCTCCCATTTTACAATCATCTTTAGGACTGAGATTAAAGGCATACACCACCTGGTTTCTATGGCAACTAGTGTGACTACTGAGATTAAAGGTGCATGTCATTGCTGACTGGTCTGTAAGCCTGTCCAGTGTGGCTGTTTTACTTTTCCAATCCCTGGGCTCTTAACGGTGGAGCCATTTCTCTTTAGCAAATGTTCTGTTGTAACATTCCTGAGGAATAGTGCCACCCACCGTGGGACGGACCTTCCTAGTAATCAAGATTAGTAATCAGGTAGTAATCAAGACAGTTCCTCCCAGGCATACCCACAGATCAGCCTGATCTAGCCATTCTCAATGGAGGCCTTAGACAGCTCTAGTCTGAGTCAGGCTGACAGTTGAGGCTGGCCAGGACAGATGGCATTCTCAGTGTCACAGAATGAGCTGGTCTCTGAAGTCTCCAGAAGATCTTTCTATGGAGTTTGCTTGATTTGTGGACATTTGAATACACACCACTCTCTAGGCTTTATTTCTTGTCTCTTTCATTTAGGTCAGCAAGTATACTGTTTTACCAGATTGATAAATGCATCTGTGTGCATGTGCGTAAGTGTGTGCATGTGCACATATATGTGTGTGTGTATATATATACATATATATATTTAGTATTGGCAATGTATGTCAAGTTTAAAAATATTGAAAAGCAGAGTTAAGATCACAGCTTGAAAGACTGCAGCTGTGAAAATGAGCTTTGGAAATTCAGACTTGGATATGTATGCATGGTTAATTGTCTCGCTTGCTTTTAGTTTGCACTGTTCCTTTAAAAACATAGTGAAATGCCAGACACTGGTGGTGCACAGCTTTAATCCAGCACCCGGGAGGCAAAACAGGTGAATCACTCTGAGGTTGAATCCAGCTTGGTCTGTAGAGCGAGTTCCAGGACAGCTATGGATGTTATATAGAGAAACCCTATCTTGAAAAAAAAAACATAGAGCAAAACATAGGCCACTCGCGACTCTAGAACAAGGAGTTTAGGCGTCAGAGTCCTCAGTCCAAAGGTATGGAGGTTGCCACAGAGCTGTGTCCTGACTGTCCCCACCTGTGTCCAGAAGAAGCTTCAGTGAGACCCATAGCGAGCAAGAAGCTCACTGAGAAAGTACAGAACTGCGCCCGCCACCCGTCAAGTCTCCTCAGTCATTTCCTCGGTGCCTACAGTCACACATGTATTGCCTTCAGTGGGGCTTTCCTGGCTACTGGGCCTGTATGGATCACAGGGAAATGTGCCGAGGATCCCACAGGCTCGCCTGGATTAATATAGCCTGTTCTGACACCAGCGAACATGTTACTCCACGTCACAGTGACCATGGGTTGGCACCACGGCACCATCCGCTAACCCTCGTTCTCTCCATGAATGGTTCGGCTCATTTCTTTAAAGTTTACAAGTTCAAGTTTCTTTTCACCCTCGTTCTCCGCTCTTTGTATCAAATGCTATTAATGTATGCACCAAAGAGTTGCTAAGAGTTTCCTGGCGTGGATGTCTGGGGGAAAGGGAATGTGCGTGGGGAGGGTCCAAACGCGACATGTTCGCTGCTGGTCTGAGTCAGTCCGTGTGAAAGCTTGCGGCTAGGATGTGACTCTGCGCTGCTACTGCTTCACCTCGCGTACTTCCCTCTGCTCTGTGTGCTTTAGATAAGTTTTCCTCCCTTTTCTCATACGTTATTCCCTTTTCCTTTCTCAACCCAAATGTATTTGTACGTTATCGTAGGTTCCTGTCTTAATTCATAAAGGTAACCGCACACCCCCCACTGGAGGAGAAAGAAAGGGAGTGAATTGATGAAAGCAAGCCAGGGTCGGTGTTCTCTTCTCGGTGGGCTTGGCCACATTAACATTAATGGGAGTTACAAGTGCATCAAGAAGCGAGTTCATCCCGAAGATGTAAGAGCTCCAGCCATTTGAAATTAGCCTTTGTGGGTCTCCTGTGTTCCACGGCACCAGGGGCTAATTCTTATTCTTTTTCATCTTTTTCCCCTTTCTTCACTGGGCGCTGCCGCCTCATTACACACTGTTCCTCCCATTCTGCAGCGCTCCGTCCCTGCCTCTGTCTGGCACAGCCATGAGCTTGAGAGCATCCTCCCTCCCATGCTGGTAGGAGAAGCGTGGTGTGGAGCTGGGGCCCATGACTCTTCATCTGTTTGTGGAAGTCGTTATCTTCTTAGCCGAGCGCAGTCTTAATAGAGGAAAAACGTATTGGGATCTCGGTTCTCCTTGTGACAAATACCTTCCCTTGAAATCACTCTCTGATTTCAAAATCTGCCTGTCAAATTTTGCCATAGCCTTTTCTTTTTACTTCTTATAGTGGGGATTATTGAGATGGTCCCTTCTAACTCAGTGTTTGAAATAAGCCTGAAATCAAAGGAAGAGGCCAAACATGCATCTAGACTCTTAATTGATAAAGAGTAGAAATTTATTAATAAGAAGCAAAATGGTTTCTTAGGCTCCTTATAGCTGTGTGACTGAGGTTGCCTTCCTAGAGTAGCTTATGTCCGATTGGAAGTCCTGCTTTTCTTCTGTGGATACAGTCACAAAATAATTTCGTTTTCCTGACCATAACATAAATTAACTTAAATGATATTCCTCTCTATCATCTCCTCATGCCAGGTTTTACTGACAAACTATTTCACCCAAGCTCACCATAGAACTATTTCTATTCATATGTAACAACAACAACAATAAAAACAGTTCAGGGAGATGGCTCAGTGGGTAAGTGCTTGCCATGCAAGTGTGAGATACTTAAGTTGGATCACCAGAACCCATGTTAAGACAGATGCTGTGGCTCATGTCTGAAATCCCAGCTCTTTTATGCTTCCAAAAGTTAGGAAGCTAGGATACAGAGCCAGGGGAGTCCCAGAAACTCTATACACTGGGAAAGATATGTTGAGCGCAAGGCTGACTTCTGTTCCGATTTCACTCCAGAGTTCAAGAGAACAGAGTGCAGGAGCAACTCAAGAGTTCCCTTCCAGCCTGCACCACTATCTTTATCTTCATCCCGGGCCCTCTCCAATCAATAGAGATGTCTATAAAACATCTGCACAGGGGCTGGAAAGATGGCTCAGTGGTTAAAAGCACAGTCTGCTCTTCCAGAGGTCCTGAGTTCAATTCCCAGCCACCACATGGTGGCTCACAACCATCTTTAATGAGATCTGGCTCCACCTTCTGGTGTGCGGGCATACATGAAGGCAGAATGTTGTACACATAAAATATATAAATCTTTTAAAAAAAATCTGCACAGAGAAATCATGATTCCCTTGCTGCTCATTCCTAAGAGTGACCCTTTCCTCCCCAATGCAGCAAGGCATCTGAGTGGATGGGTCCCTAAGAGTCCCAGTCTGCCAACAGACCTCCCAAAGGAAGCAGAGATAGGGCTGGCCCACCACAGTTGAATCGTTATGAAATAGCGTGTGGTAAATAGTTTTGCAAACTACCAAAGGAATGATGGGACAGCAGTAGTGAACGCCATGTGGTGGCTTTGGATGCCAAGAACTCAAGTCGAACAGGACATCCCATGATTGTGGTTCTTGCCTCTACTGGTTCACTGTTATTAAAGACATAACACTAGATTTTATAAACTTCATAAAGAGGGAAGGTGAGATTCGAGAAGGTGCACAGCTTGGAGACACAATACAGGGCAGTCCTAGACTCAAGGAATTAAATGCAGGAGCCCAGCCTTACCTGTAGAGATCAACCGCACAGAAATGCTGACCCCTGGAGTTCTTCCGGTAGAGACCAGCTGCTTATTGCAATGATTTGTTTTCCTCGAGTAAGTGTTTTCTAATAAAAGTGGTTATCTGTTAAAAATAAATGTTATTCAAGGTGAATAAGGGCTAGGGTTTTTTTTTCTTATAAAAATCACCTCATTGACTGTGGTTTAGTGCTCACGTAAAATTAGTCATATTGTACTACTTTTTTAATGTAAACTAAATGACTATTTTAAGTTTGGGGAAAACGTATTTAAAATTAGTACGTATTCTCAATATAAGAGAAAACCAGCTACTTCTACATAATCCATGAATAAGCTTTGAGAGAGGAAATCAATTAAAATAAATGAAATCATCTTTCTGAAACTAAACTTGTCTTCTTGAATGGAATGGACTTCATTATACTGAGAAAAATGTGAAAATTGAGTGACCCAGCTTGCAGGCTCTGGGATTATTGGCCCCAAGCCTGGGGATGCCACCAGAACAGGTGGGACCTTGGGGCACCTGCAGGACCCAGTCAGTGGACCAGAGCTGCTGCTCTTATCTGCTGATACACCTGCATCTCTGGAGAGCCAGGATGCTAGTGGGAAGGCAGTTGGAGCATAGGCAGAAAGCCCTGCACTGGAAATTAAAATGAGGAAAGGCTACCACTTATCCAGTCTGGAGAAGAGAGATGCCCACTGTGTGGCTGATGTCTCCTTCCATCCACCTTTGTGCTCAGAGCGACTCCAACATCCGGTAGAGATGCTGCAGCATGACCACCCACAGCGCCTCCTGCTCCCTGCATCCCGTTGTCCTAACTATTCTTCACTTGTATGAATTGTCTTAGCATGCTAGGTATAGGTTTGGAGTATGGAGTGTAGGAACTTTAAAAGGGTGATATCTTATTTAAGATAACCTTTACAGTTCGGGGCGGGGGGAGCCTTTAAAAGTTAGAACATATATCTGCCAACAACCCCAGCCCTCCCCAAAATGACTCTCTCTGCCACGAAAACACGTTTCCCCGGATGAGAAATATGAGGCTTCCTTGCCCATAATTTTCAGCACAGTTGAGTCACAGGAAGAGAAGTACCAAGTGCTCTTAATTTTCCTCTTGCTCCTCTGTATCCTTTAACTACTTGGGAGAGCAAGAAAGGATATAAATCCCCTCAACCTACAGAGGCAGGTTTCTTGGAGCTTGCTGTTTTCATTTGTTTCATATTTTATAGTTCATGTAACGATCAGACAGTAATGTAGAGTAATGGAAAATTTAATTCTATATATATATTTCAGTGAATTACTAGTAGGCTCAAGTCAGTAGGGATTCAAAATACGGTAATAGGAAAGAGAGAGGTCCAATAGCCCAGCTTCATGCCCTCCTAGATGGGAAAACTGGAACCCCTAAGGTTGGCCTGTCTGTAGGATACACGGCCATGGCCCTTCAAACCCTGTCTACCATAAGCCATGTCACCCCGATGCTGTTTTAGACTCTCTGGACCTGGATTTGACCCATAGCCAAAGGTTCCTAAGAGAACTAATGAACAGGAGCCCACTGGCGTCAGGGGTGAGCCTACCAATTTCCAGGGACTTGAGCTGTGAGTTGGTTCAACTCTCCCCATCCCCTGCAAATCGGCCTTATCAGTCTTGAGCCCTAGAACTTCCAGTTTGTTCCCTGGCTCCTTCTCATGTGAGTTTCTTGTCTTCCTTTACTGCCTCTTCACCCCACATAGAAGCCTCTCCGGTTTTCTTGGTTAGCGCCACACTGCATTCCTGTCTCAGCATGGCCTCTGCATGACCCCCTTCCTCCTGTGTGTCTGTGTCTGGACCTGGGTCTGCCGTGACACATGAAGAGGTCAAGGAAAACTTGCAGGAGTTCGTTCTCTTCTGCTACTGTGTAGGTCCAGGGATTGGATTTCAGTTTGTCAGACTTACAGCAAACACCTTTCCGTGTTGAGCCTCTCTCCAGCATCATATGCAAATCATGAACAAACCACATGAAGACTGAGAGTCCAGGGAACATGCTGAGTGTCCTAGTAAACATGCAATTCTTTCTGTAGTCAGTGTCTGCTCTGGCCTACACACTAACCTACCTGATTTACTAAGTTCTGGTCTTTAAAAAGAAGAAAACCAGTGACAGAAATGACACCTTTTGATGGTGGCCCTTTCCCCTGGCATCTTCAGTCTTCATGGGAATTGTGCTTCCGGGAGCACCTGTCCTCAGTGAGCCCAAGAGGACCGCATCGTCCTCTTACAAAGATGCCCCAGAAGAAGTGAAGCTCGTACCAATTTTCCCACTATTCATCCTACCGATGCTTCCTGTCTCCTAACCCAACCTCCGGGGATGAAGATATTAACTATTTTCTTGAGCTTCTTTACTCCCTGACCCTTTACTTCAGCCTGCCAACCCTGGGGCCAGTTGTGGTCTTGACTGTAAACTGGAGGCTGATCTGTTGGGAGACAAACTAGAAAGTCTATGTGTTTTGTAGCAGCCCCAGCCCCTGGTGGGGTGACATGGGCTGAGCTTCTTAGGAACTAACAGCGCAGAGTCTGCTGCCTCATGCTTCTGTAAGATGCTCTTGACAATTTTATTTTGTTCGTTTTTGAGTAAATTTGTGTTTACCTTTGGTCACCAGCCAAGGCCCAAATCATAACAGTACCTTGCAGAGTATTCTGGAAGTGGAAAGAGACAGGGAGGAAGAGAGACGGTGACTTCAGAAGACCAGACCAGAGCAATTGTGAGCTTAGTGGTTGTCATGCTCTGGAATCCCTTTTCCTGGTTCTGCAGAGCCTCCCTGAAAGTAGTGGTGGGGTGGATGTTTGGTCCATTGAAAGCAATCGCATTGCTAAAGAGAAGCAACCCAGGTTTTTTGTGGAAGTCTCCTTGGCACCAAGGGCTGAGGTTAAAGCAACCCTTTAAAACCGTAACTGTTTTTGTTCAGGAATATGGCATGATTTGCTGGTGATGACAACTGATTTGACAATGACCAGTGATTTAGGCTTACCTCTAATAAGTGAATTAATCTGAGCTAAAACATAGTGATCTGTCATGTTTCAAGATGCCTCAACATCTGGCTGACTTGTCCTCTGTCAGCTGAGTTTGTCCTGGGCAGATCTTCTGTCAAGTGAGGAAAAGAACCGTGGGTAGAAAATTACATGGCAGGTTTAGAGTTAGTGATGAATTTTCCTCCCAACATGCCAGCTGTGCCTGCAACACTATTTTTTATGGCATTAATCAAATATCTTGCCTGCAGCACCTTCACTTTCCCAAAGGCTAAAAGATGAATCTGTCAAAAAATTTCACTGGGATTTGCCAACAGCTTTGCTAAGCTCAAACGCTAGTCCAGGCACCTTAGAAGTTTGAGCAAGGCTTTTAGGGATAGCCTTGGGGAGTTAAAAGCTATATAGGGTAATTTTCCTTTACACTAAACAACAAAAAAAAAAAATCGAAGCCTCCATTGCAGCTATGGTGATCAAGTTAGCAAGTTTGGAGAAGGGCCAGGCACTCAAGTGTTATTAATGTATTCCATTTACTGACTCATAGCAAAGGCCTCCTTTTTTTAAGTTGGAATTTTGAAGCAAGGAAGGTACAAAAGCAATCGAAGGCCATGGAATGAAGTCATCACTTGCCCCAGCTGGGAAGAAAGAGGAACAAGCCCCATCCTCACGTCCCCACCGAGCTGCCCGCAGAGGAAAGCATGCGCTAGTGCTCTGTGTAGCTTTCACCGCCTGCTTCTTTCCTTATCTCTTTTGAAAATAAATGTGGTGCATTTGTTTGGAGCCCCTCAGAAGTCAGACGTCCTCTTGTCTGGCAGAACTAATAGAGATTTTATGTGACCATTGATGACCCGAGATTTCCCTTGATTGAGTGGGCCGAAGTTCATGTTACACTGATCTAAAATGTGTTAAATCAGAAACTCAAAACCTGTGTCACATTAGACATCCCGGGAAGGTGATCGTATAGATCTCTCTACCCGGTTGCCTTTTCCTAACAAGGTAAAGACAGTTCTTTCATGCCTTGTGGGCAAAGCAGGGGAGAGGTATCTAAGTTTTTTTTGGCATTTTGTTTCCCTACAGCATCTTCCAAATTACTAAGCAGTTAAAGGAAAACTAGGTGTAATGCCCTCCCGTCACTAGTAACTGTACTATTACTAAGCTGTCCAGCGTGACAACTCTGAGGCCCGTCCTACACATGAGCATAGTGGACACCCAATAGACGTCTGCAGAATGCATGAAATCCTTAGATCAGCAAGCAAAGAGCAAGCAAACACAAAACTTACAGAACCCGTTCTGAACGGTGAGCTGTTGAATCCTGAGCTGTACGTGTTTGCTTCACTTGGCTCTCGTTGGCATCTCCATCCCCACTGGTCATATTGTGCACCACCAAAAGGTTTTCTTGCAGTTACCATCAGTGGATTTGCTGCAGTTTCTAGAAACTGATTAAATGTGGCAGGATCTTGAGGTTACTTTTCTAGTAAGTGCAACTTGAACGAGCAACCAAACAGATCAGACCTTCCACAACTGAAGGAGGTTCACGAAGATCCAGAAAATGGTGCTTGTCCGCTGGCAAAATTCTATCGTCAAAACATTGACATTATGTCATAACAGTAGCAAAATTACAGTTCTGAAGTAATGATGAAAATAATTTTATAGTTGGGATCACTACAACATGAGGAGCTGTATTGAAATGTCACAGCGTTAGGAAGGTTGAGAACCCTGCTCTAGAAGGAAGCAGAGCTGTGGCTGGAACGTAGGGAATCAGACATCTCGCCCTTGAATCGTAAGTCTTACCTGTAACCTTTAGGCTCAGTTTTTTTTTTTATTTAACTCCTTCTAAATGTTCAGGAGCAGCTAACTTGTGCGCCCTCCTTACACTCGGCCTCCAGACGTCATTGAAAAGGAAGCTCTTTTACTTTCGTGAATCAGGAGAGTGGCTCCATAGATTAGATGAAATTTTAATATTTAGTGACTTCTTAATCTGCTACCTGTAGAAGATCAGTTGCAATGAAAATTGATCATGAAATTCAGTGCCTGCTACATTGACTGTGCCTTTGGATTTTTGTTCTATCTATAAAAACTCATTAGCAGGAGCATTTCCATCTTCCTGACCTGGTTGGAAGCTTGCCCTCTTGTTGCTTGTCTTTGAATGTGTGCTTAATACGAAATGAGACGAGACCGAGATGGTTCAAGAAGAACAAAAGGTACCTTGATTAACTGCACTTCAGCATTCTAATACAGTGGGGTTTTTTTTAATAATAGAAAGAGGCAAAAGTGTGATTAGTCCAGAAAAGGGTATGTGTGTGTCTGTGTGTGTGTGTACATGTATGTTGTATATATGTAAATTTGAAGTTTAGAAGCAGTTATGTGTTTGTGTAGGTTGCACACATGTATACATATCAGCAGGGACATGTATTCAGCTTGCAGCACTGATATGGAGCCAGAGGGATATTCTTTTAAAGGCACCCTTGCATATCCCCAAAAGGGTATGTTATTTGGAAGGTCTTTGATAGTGGTGTATTTTGTAGTTTGACAACTTGGAACTTTGTAAACTGGCAATTGGGTATAGACGAAGGTATCCATTTATCTCGTATATGTCTTGTTGAGGCAAAGCTGTCAGAAGAAATCTTAGCACATGGTGCCCCATTTGTTTTCTGTGGTGATTTATGATGGTTTTGAAAAGGTCTTGTGATCCCATAGGCTGCCACGATTCTCTGACTTTTCTCTGTCAATGGATCAGATTTTTGACATTTTCTGAGAGCATTCAGAAAAGATTTGATAAATCAGCTTGTGGTGTTTATTTTAATTGATCTGAGGCCCATTCCTTCAAGAATTCATCAAGCACGGTGACAGGGTCTGGGTGTGCTGCCGTGGAATGAAGGAACTGGGCCGGCCGTGCTCCTGCCGCGAAGATATAGACGTTTTGTTGAAAGTTTATGCGCGCCGAGGAGAAGATGTCATAACTAATTTAGTGCGTTGTAAATCTTTTGACACGGATTCTAATTCATAAATCTCATCCATCACATGTGATTCATAAAACGATAGACAACCTTTGATGAGAAGCTACTTCTGTCTGTGTTCCAGGTTCCTTACATTTTTCCTTCTTCAGAAACAAATCATTCTAGAACAACGGAATTCTGTTATGAAAATGGAACCATAGAGGTCCCTCATTCTTTGACTTTTGTTCTCATGGTGCTTAAGATGTAAAACTCCTTGGAAGTCAAGGCGTGGGTCTGAGAGAGCAGGAGACAGAGGGATGTTTATTGTGAGCACACATTCACGGGCACAGAAATCTGTGGTCACTGATAGAGTTTTCAGACTCCCACAGTAGACTTCCGGTAAAACATGATCCATGTAAAAAAAAAAAACCTAGTCATACTCAGTTTAACTTTTAAATTTGAATCTAAAAAAATTCAGCATTATTTTAGGCAAAACTTGATCATTTCTGTGGTCCCAAACATTCTTTTGTTGTCCTATGTTCTTTCTTCTATCTACTTGAGCTATAAATTTATTGATTTGGGCTACTGGATTGGCCTTACTGATTTACTGTGGCTCAACTTGATTGATACATAAACAAGCCATGATTTGTCTCTGCGTCAAATATCTAATCAAGGAAGGTTCGTGGTATGTGCGGTCTTGGCTGAGTGAAGTGTGCTGATATGAATAATTTGTTATCAAGATAATCTGCCAGAAAGTAAGTTTGAGCTGATATGAAAATATTCTGTCATCAAAAAATTCACACAAATGCATTAATTTATGTTACTGTAACTCCAGACTGATAACTATGGCTAACGTTCACGTGATTTGCAGTTTGGTTGCTTCCTCCAAGTACTTCCCAATGATATCTAGAGAATCTGATATTGTTGATTAGTGATGACCAAGATGAAGTGTGTGTGGAACTTGAGTGGAAATAATAATTGCAAAGACGTTAAGGGAGAAGTGTAGTGGGGGAAACAGAACCTAAATGTATGATTTTAAGACATGTTACACATGACATATAAGAGACTATGTTTCTGGGTAAAAGACAGAACCACCAGAGCATTTGTTTGGAGTCATATTCATGGGTCTGACACCTAGGATTCTCTTCCTTCCTGGTGACAATAGTCTACAAATCCCTGTCTTGAATCATTCTGTATACTTTTTAAAATGGATTATTCCAGATAATAAAAGACAGAGCACAAATCCATTTAAATCTTATAATGGATGAATCCAATTTTATTTAATTATCTCCATACCCCCTTCATAAAATTTCATATATTAATAGCTACTAAGTTCTAAAATTGAATGAGTGCACTTTCCTCATGATTTTCCCCCTCTGATGGATGTGGTAACATACCATAGATTACCTAAAAGGGAGCAGTGATTCTTCAATGAATAAAATTATAAGGACCCGGACAACCCACATATCAGAAAAAAATAGGCTTTTCCCCATCAAAAGCTAAATAAGCAAAATGCAGATGGCGACAAACAGAAAGGAGAGCGGCTTCCCCACAACACACACATGCCCTCTTCTTAAAACTGAGAAGCTCTGACAGGGGAAAGGTCTCTTAGAACAAGACACAGTGCAAAATGCCATGTCTATAATGGAGGGTAATATGAAATAAATTCCTGCTCAGAACCCATAATAAGGGAAAGAGAAAGATCCAGAAGGACCGGTGTTAGAATTTGAAATAGGTACATGTTAATGACCAGGAAGGGCGAGATGCTGAATGCCAGCTGACTGAGTGGATTCACTTAAGCATGGAGAGTGGAGGTTTTCTTCGCCCTCTTCCCTGATTTGAGTGTCTCGATCCTGATGATCTAGGCTACTGGTCTTGGCTCAGAACTCTATCACTACCAGTGAGCTCAGGGGTGATGAAATAAATCTCCAGTAGCTACAATAACCTTAAGTGAAGCCTACTGGGTTCAAGATTTAGATGCCCCAAGGAAATGGAGCCACAAGGAAACTCTTCGTCATTAACACAGAAGATGCACTCTCATGAGGAAAAGCCATTTACTGAAAGTGCTAGAAACATCTCCTGAAATCCTTAATAACCCTTGGCTGTGCCAATGTAATGAAGTTACTTTGTATCTGAATAATTCAGGTAACCACATATGTGTTTGTTCTTTCATTGACTGCCTGCCAATTTAATCCATTGATAATGAGCCCTGATATTCATTTGTGAGAGAATGCCAAAGAAACACTAAAAGGATCAGTCAGATTCTACAGGACAGAGTTGACAGCTCTTAAACATGGACCCTCCCTCAAAGACGCCAATAACGTAAATGTGAATGTAACCTCTACTCAAAAACTCAAATCCTATCACACTCGCCAAGATGCAGGTCTGGGCAGTCTACATCCGGGTCCCCACTCAAATGTGGCATCTGTGATTCCTCTTTACACTTGCTATACACTTGCTATACAAGCTTGGTCCAGTTGTCACTGGCACTGTTCCCAAAGAGCAGATGAAAAGAAGAACAGGTGCAGCGAGCATGGGCTTCACTGAGACTTCTATGACAGGGCTTCTTGTTGTTGTTTTGATATTTATTTGTTTTTTTTCCAGTCATCCAAGAATGTCTTAAGTAACTCCACTTTCCTGGTAACACTATACTGGTGTGGTGATTAGTGTTCTGTCAGATTGACACAAGCTAGAGTCAGTGGGGAAGAGGGAACCTAAACTGAGAAATGCCCTCCTCAAGTTGGCCTGTAGGTTGGCAGGCAGGACATTTTCTTCACTGATGATTGATGTGGAAGGACTCAACCCACTATGGATGCTGCCACTTCTGGGCAAGTGGCCATGGGTGGTAGGAGAAAGCAGGCCATGGGGTTCAGGCCAGCAGGCAGTGTTCCTCTGTGGCATCTGCTTCAGGTCCCTGCCCTGCTTGAGTTCCTGCCTTACTGATGCTCCTTTAATGATGGGCTCTGATTAAGGCTTGTAAGTTGAATGGACTCTCCTCCCAAGTTGCTTTTGGTCATGGTGTGTAATCACAGCAGTGGAAACCTAGCCGAGACAGCTGGGTACAGTGAGCAAGACCTAAGAGGTTGTGTAATTATGACATCAGGGAACCTTAAGCTCTGAGTAAAGGGATAAAAATATCAAGTCTGTACCCTTAGAAAACAATTTTATGAATGAATGAAAGGCCTGATAGAGCTATAACTCCGTGAAAGGAGGCTAGGGCGGTCCCTAAAGCACTCATGAGACGGACTGATCCATCTGACTCTAAAGAATGCAGAAGGAAAATAGTAAGCCCATTTTTATACTCAAGGTATTGACTAACACGTAAAGGTATGGAAATTTAGATCACCCCCAAATCAAAATGGACGGTGGATGCTCTTGCCCCAGTTAGACCTGAATACTTAACACATATTCTCATGGTGACCACTTCCCCCAGGTTCCCTCTAAGACCAAGCTAACTGCAACTCTGCCAGTGAAACGCTGGACCCATCACGGGCTGAACTCCACGACTCTAACCAGCATTGGGACACAGCTCTGCCATGCATTCCCATAACATCATGTCACTGTGTTTCCCACTCTCCCAGGTCATTCTGTGATGATTAGAGGGGAGCCTGCCTTATTACACGACTGTCTACCTTCTTTCCGGGATTTCATCTCTAAGCAGTTTCTCGTCTCCCCTTCACTCTTGCATCCTGTCTTCTCACTGGCCACTGCCTTCTCCGGGCATCTTGCCATCTGCCCTCCTGTCCACTTCCTAAATATTCTTCCTTGGTGCCTACCTGTCCACCGTGTTTTATCTCCATCAAGATGTTATCACCGCACACAGGGCTTCTTGCCTCCTGTGTTATAAGTTGCCAACTGCTAATTTCTCCCCTCAGGCTCCCTGACATCCTGAACACCTTTGCGGTTTTTCTGTAGCCGTTCTCATCTACCAGCATACAGCTACATCATTTGGCCATTGGTATCTCTCTGCTCCCCTCCTGGGGCGGGAGAACTGTATTTTGTTCTCCGAGGCATTCCATTACCTCAAACAGCATGTGACAAATATTAGAAGCGGTAAGAGTGGAAGGTGTGATCTTTTCTCACCCACTTCCTGGGCCACGGCCAACATTCCTATAACAAAAGATGAAATTGTAAGAGAAAAGCATGACAAACTCATTTAATCTCAGTCTCGAGTGATGGAAGAGACTTCAGAAACAAAGATTCAGAGACACGAGGGGAGCGTTTGTGTCTTTAGTGGGCTAAAGCGTACACAGCCCTGTGGAAATATGGCTGCATGCCCTCTGGAGTGACAGCAGCCTGAAGGGAAGAGAGGGCAAGCAACATTCTTCTGCGCTGAGCCTTCTTGGCCTCTCAATGTAGCACCCCTTCCTCCCAGCTGTCAGAGGGACGGAGGGCAGAGCTTCAAAGAAGGCGAAGGATGGCAATCGTAGGATGTGCTGCTTGCTTTGGGAAGAGCGTAGAAAAGTCTCTGAGACCCAACTTTGGGGAGAAGTAGGCTGGTTTCTAGGACTCAGTTTCGGGGCAAGGGGCGGGAACCAGGACTGGGGAGAATCAGAAAGACTCTGCTGCTGAGGCCCTGCTTAGCTCCGTCAGTGCCGAGCTCTCCAGCCACACAGGTGCTGTGCTGTGGGCTGCTGCGCTGAGCCCCCACCCACGGGGCTTGCTCAGAGCTGATCATCCCAAATCAGGAAGGATGCCTTCCTACAGTAGGTGTGCCTTCTGGGTTAGGACCGCAGTTCTCAAATTTGAGAGCATCACTAGGATTTCCTATCCTGAAAAATGATGTAAAAATGTTGTGATCATGTTTCTTGTAGTTGAAGGTGAAGTTTTATAATTTTTATGAGTATCTCAAAGATCTCTAGCATAAATAATAAAGTAAATCTCGGGTTTAAAATGCTGTGCATCCCTTAAAAAGGAGTACATAATTTTCAATTTTATTAATTATATCTAGGCATTAATCATAATATTGTAAGTAGGAAAGTTGAAGTCATATCATCACATATCTAAATATTCTTATTCTAAGTTGGAACAATTATGTGAGCTCCCATTTGAGTGAGCAAACTGTACATCAATTAATTCAAAACCTGTCAGGCTAGCCAGACCCCAGATCAATCATTTTGAAGTTCCCACACACACACACACACACACATATATATATATATATACCTTTGTACATGGAAGTTATACACATTTCTATCAGTGTGTTGCCACGAAACTTCTGTTTGCTCACAATATATATGTATAGAATGGGTATATGTTAAATAAAGATCTATTGAATTTATATTAGTCTCAATTTGGAGAACTACCCTAGATAATAGTATATTAAGTTAGTGGCAAAATCGATACTGCTTGATCTCAGCCCAGTCCATCTTTCTGTTAGTTAGGTCTAGGGTCTGTTCTGCTATAAGATAGCCTCTTAGGACCTGGAAACAAACTGATGTAGGATGCCTCTGTTGTACTGTGATGTTCCTGGGTGCTCCCTGGTGACCTTGGCACTTACTCTTCCCTGCTAGCTTAAATGGGGATGATAGGATTGCCTTGCTGCTTGTGACTGATGGAAAATCTAAAACTTGGGCTGAGGATCTAACTCAGTGGGAGAGCACTTGCCTCACATGCAGGAGGCAGTTAGTTCCAAAGCCCGGTTACCGTAAGTGAAAGAGTAAGTAAGACATTTCAATTGGCATGAATTGCCCAGTTGTCACCATCTGAATTCTGAGTGTAAAGTCATGCATGTAGAGACCAGGTAAGAGAGTGGCCACCAGAGAAGGTCTTCACACGAGGACACATTTACCATTCTCCTTTAACAACAGGCCTGCCAGGGACAAATCCCTTCAGAGCACCTCGAGGAGGTTCAGGCTGCACAGAGGTGCGTTAGTGACACCCTCCACACTGGGTGACCAAGGCACACTCAGCACAGGAAATAACAAAGCAGGTGCTAAGACAGGCTTTGTCTGGCGAGATCTAGACGTTGCTCCCTGGCAGTGTTCCAAAGGCAAGAAGAGCTAAGCGGTTGGATATGTTGTCAAAGAGATTGATGGCATAAACTATTTTGAAGTTTCCTCTGATTAATTACATAGGCAACACAGGTTTTCACCGAAGGTGATGTTTTGAGTTGGAGGATCAGACATCAACCCTAAAGTCTCCAAATAATGACAACATTCGAAGTCTAAAGAACAGAAGGTGATAAAGCAACATGAACTGGTGACTGTCCCATCAGAAATGGAAAGGTTGCAGGGATCTTCACACAGATAGAATTTAGTTTCTTATTGCTGCTCTCTTCTATGTATAAGCTTACAATATGAATACATTTCGTTTAGAGGAAAGAGGGATCTTAAATGGTTTAGGTGAGGATAACAGGAGCCTCAAAGAGACATCAGTACAAATACTATCTGTGTGATAGCAGAGTCAGAACTACATGGGATCTGGGGCTTCTGACT
This sequence comes from Microtus pennsylvanicus, assembly GCF_037038515.1. Classification (NCBI taxonomy): domain Eukaryota; kingdom Metazoa; phylum Chordata; class Mammalia; order Rodentia; family Cricetidae; genus Microtus; species Microtus pennsylvanicus. The sequence goes on along the minus strand of NC_134592.1, from coordinate 57,218,659 downwards.
CCCCCTCCTTGTATTTCTGCATTGACATTATGGTCTCTCTGGAAGTACATTCTTCTTCCCCTCCCCTCCCCCCTCCCACAGAGAGAGAGAGAGAGAGGAGACAGACAGACAGACAGACAGACAGACAGACAGACAGACAGACAGAGATGGACAGAGACAGGGAGATTAGGACAGGGGCAGACAGAATGAAAAAGAATATGAATACACAACCACCTAAGTACATTAAAATTCCTTATCGTATTGAAAGAATTTGTCCACAATTTCCTTCTGAAGGGTGCTTTATAAAATCTAAATACTGTCTTCTATAGCAGCGTTGCATGTCCTCAAGTGTGCTTTCCTTATACAGATGGTAGGTAAACATTTCAGGTGTCGAAAGTGTATGGAAAGCTTGCTTCTTATACAGGATCTTAGACTTCAGTGTTTTCCCAGGGGCCTACACCTCCCACTGTGTTTGAGGCAATTAATGTCCGCCTTACTTTGTAGTATTGCTGGGGGTGATTATTAACCACAGACCACTGCGCCATCGTTAACTCGTTGGGAAAGGCAACATCAAGGACGTGGAGAACGGTAATTACACCAGTGCCTGCATTGCCCTGCTCTATGATAGACATATAATCCACCCATTCACAAATAGTTACCCAATACCTACTACATGTCAGGTGCCATCCTGGGTTCCAGAGATCTACCTGTGAACAAAGCAAAGCCCCTCCCTCTGTGGAGCTGACAGTTCCAAGAGGAAATGGAGCCATTACGTCAGTTACAGTGTGCGCGTCAGGGGGCAGCTGCAGAAGGAAGAGAGGAAGTGGGGTCTTAGGGTAGGAGTTTAATGTTAATGTATTAGTCTGCATTTTCTGTGATGACGTCTCCTCTAATGTTAACACGTAATTGAAGCCACAGCAAAGCATCAAAGAGTTGGAGTGGAAATTCAGTGAACCTTGTGAGTTATTATTCACAGAAGATACAGAAAGAACTATGATTACAAAGTTTTCACTAAGCAGCAGTTTGAAGGAACTTTTACAATAATCTTTCCAGGAGTCATGCCGGTCCCACCCAGCATTCCCAAGGAAACCACGCTCAAATAAACTGAGAGCTCGATAAATAGTCTTTCTGTTCTGCACAAATAAGTTATTTTTTTCCTCTGAGAAATGATACACTGGGTACCCTCTTCAGATGCAGCTCATGTCTTACCACCAAGTGGTCTAGGAACCTGAGCAGTTTGGGTTCCCAGCTGAAATAGCCTTCAGGATTTCTCTATCAGGATCACCTAATCACTTAAGAGAAACAAACAAATGAACAGCCTGTATGAAAATGATATCTGGGTGACGGCAACCCTGAGTCACTGCACAGATACAGGTGCAGGTCATTACAGAACAACTCGGAATGACTCTTCAGTCTGCCTCAAATCCCATATGATGATTAATACCATCTCAGGACAGAGAAACCTCTTCAGAGAAAGCAGCCGTGTCCCGTCCCCTTAGCTTCTCACTCTTGTAACTTCGCATGGTTTCTCCCGGGCAGAAAGACAAAGGATAAAGGCTATTAGAAAGACACTCCTTATGTAGGTGATGTGAATGGCTGCCCCCATGCCTGTGTGCACACCACATTTCCTTCACGGTGCTTTAGGACCCAAGTGTCCTTGGCCGTGCTCCACTGGATGCTTACAGAGATTGTCATGAAACAACTGTTGTCCTTTCAACAGTACAGCCGTGGAAGTAAACGTCAGGGAAGGGGGTCAGCAGTGTTTCTCCAGGCCATCGAAGACTTTACCCAAGAATAGCAAAAGGGTCGACAAAATTCCTTCACCACACTGCCCGTGAGTGCCACAGTCTTCCAACTTAAGAGGTCACAGTACCCATGAGTCATAGGGTTCCAACTTTGGAGTCAAAATCATCTCATGGCCTGTCATCTAGTTTTCCTAGGAAAATAATATGCTGTCTCTTCTGTCTTAAACTTTTCCTTTCCTCTTTCCATTTTGTTTTATGTATTTCATTCTCTTTTTTTTTCTGAGACAGGGTTTCTCTGTGTAGCCCTGGCTGTCCTGGGGCTCATGTTATAGACTGAGGTGGCCTCAAACTCAGAGATCCACCTGCCTCTGCCCCCCAAGGGCTGGGATTAAAAAGTGTGTGTCCTCACCATTAGACATAGTTTTTACATTTTCAATAAGATTCTTTTTTTTTTTTTTTTTTTTGAGGAGCTGGTTTTAAGCATTCAAGAGGCAAATGGCTCACATTTTAAGTAGGATATTTCGGATTCTAAGGCTATCAAAATAGCCTTTTCCAGTGGATACTGTCATTGCCACATACTCAGTATGCCGGACACAGGTTGTAGAGCTATGAAGAAATTTAAAGTCAATGAAGAAGGGGGGGGATAGCATTCAGGGACTTCGGGGAGAACAAAGATAATTGTGGATCAATTGTGCCAGACAGTCCCAAGCAACTTAACACTTCAGTCAGTTCTTAATTGTTTCTACCACAGAGTCTGGAAGAGCATTTAGTCCAATGAATGACGTGCTAACACCTCGTCGAGACGCTCTGCCCATTCGTTGTGTCTCATCATCGTCTTTTTATTAAGCTAGTTGGTCCACTGTCCCACGTGCCTAAGCCTAAAGATTATGTCCAGAAATGGCTTGTAAGTGGCGGGCTGAAAGCCGGGAATTGTGGCGATGTGCCGAGAGAGGCTCTCTAGCTCCTGCTACTTTCCTTTCCTTTGAAGAGTATGAACTGTTCCCCTTCCTTCAGCCAGAGCTCCTGGGCACCGGGACTTAGCACTACACAATTTCCTCAGGTAATGAGAGTGAATGAAACAAGGTCATGCCAGCCCTGTTAGGTGGCTTCTTCCCCTTGCAGAAAAATAACACCTCCCCGTGAGCACCCAAGGCCCAGTAAATAGAAAGCCATGTGTCTCTCTCCAAGGATTTGTCAGAGGTCTCCTGAGGCAGCTGTCGTGGCATGTCACAAAGGAATGCACACTGAAACAGAATGGCCGAGGAGCGAAGAAGTCAGGCATCGTCTGCGTTTGAGACAGACTTGTGTCTGAGCCCGTGAGTGTTCCTTCTGTACTGTTTATATGAACTCAGGAAGCTTGTGGACTGATGAGCGAATTCCCAATCCTAAGGATGACAGCAGCGCGCACAGACCTCACCAGTTTGGTTCTCACACCTTCTGTCCAGTCCTTCATATGTTTCCATTTCCTTCGGAGGAAAAATCCTCAGAAACTCACCATTGAATATTCTGGCTTCTCCTTGTCCGAAATTTAAAAGAGACATCACTTCAGATGCAGTTATGTTCCGTCAAGTCCATAACCATGCGTTCCTCTCTGCTTGGGTTTTTACATTTCTTCTGCCAGTTTTCAAACCTCTTTGTCCTGGCATTAGACCTGGAAGCCTCCATCACACGACTCGGCAGCTTGTGACTTCAAATACCAGGCATTCAAATCCAAGCGATGCTAGATAGCCCATGATTAAAATATCTCTTTTCTTTGTTCAGTGAGCCAGCAAGAGTCTCTGGGAGCTTTTAACTCCCGTGCTATGGTGCTTCAACACTCTCCAGACTCCTCCACAGCTGCCCCTTATCCAGAGAGAACACAGGTCGGCCCAGTCCTTCCCTGCTCTCTTTCAGCCATCGTCTTGAACCTCCGCTTGGCCTTCCTTCACTCTCCTCCAGAACCTACCGCCGCCGTTAATCTTTATTTTCTCTCCCCACGTATCTGTCCGCTGAGAGGCACCATTTAGAACATTACCAAGTCAATGTTTTAGTTTAAGTACATTGCACATGAAAGTCTATGTGATTTTTGATGTGTTTGACTGGTGTGGTTAATTCGAGGCGGGGTCTCGTGTTTATAACTTGGGGAGTAGCTCCGTCTCCTTGATGATGAGTTGCTTGGAGTAAAGGAAGGAAAGAGACTTTCGGTTATTGAATATTTAATTCTGGACAGCGGTTTAATCAGGCCTGGGATTTGGGCAGTGGCTCCAGCCCCTCCCCCAACTCGGTACAGTTTCAGTTCTTAGTATCCTTAATTATTCCACTGAGATGTTTGAGAAGCAACTGGTAGTAAATGAACTTGGCAAATCAGCTATTACCCAAGTAATGAAATACAAATACATATGTTTGACAATTCTGCAGGGAAATTTTTTAAGCCAGGATTCTCAATGGAGTGTATTGGCCAAGAGAGGCAAAAACAGGTGTTGTTATCAAACCGCATCTACAAACAATTTGACAGGAGTTTTACAATAATGCACAGACTTTCTTGCCATGAATTCCAAACATGTCAATTAACCTATGGAGAATCCTGATTGTCAAATAATGAATCAATATACACCCCACAGGACGAGGAAGGGAGGGCCCGCTCTGACGTAGGTTAAATATTCAAGGCTATTTCCACAACAGTATATCCAAGCGTGCATACCAAGCTCCCATCTAACCTCAAACAAAGCAGAGATCAGCTCTACTGAGAAAATTGATTTTATTCAACAGTAAGGCAAGGGAAATTAGTAAATTCAATATTTGTAGAAAGAAAATAAGCGAAGCCAGCTCTTCCTGGGGGTCTGAGACTAGTCTTTGTTTTGGTAATTATGCCTTTATGTTTTAGGGCTCTTATTTACATTTTCAGAAGGGCTTGAAAGGGTTCGTGCACCGAGCATCCCCCTGAGCACCCAGGTTCTTCCACTGTGCAACAATAAAGTTGTCCCTGGACCAATACAAATTGAAAATGAATCCTAACTTTAGAGATGCCGCTGCCTCGCTCCCCTCGTTGTTTGGAGCTGAATCACAAATTAATGATCTCCACTGCAGCCAAGTCCTTGGTGTGATAGTATCTCATTGTAGAGGAGCCCACATTTACATAATGGGCAGGCTAAAATACCTCTGAGTTCAAGGAGGGAGCGATGGAAAATAATTTTCTCCCGGCTCCTGTGCACCTGGATGGTAAAACACAGGCAGAAAGGCAGCAACGGGATGAATTTACTAATGTTTGCTATTGGATGGTAAGCCATTCTAAAGCTACGAAAGCCTTCAAAACCCCATAGGTCTCCATTTTGCCATTAGCCGCACCAGTTTAAACAGTCTGCTGCAAGAAATATTGACAGGTCAAGTACAGCTGGGAAGAGCACATGTCCCAGTGGCCTTTACACTGACAGTTTCTCCCACATTAAAGAGTTAACTAGCAGCCAACCAGCTCGAAGTGGGAGCTAATGAATGAAATGGAGATTGATATAGACTCTCTTTGGAGGTGCATCGATCTGTATCTTGTGAACTCAGCTTAGGAATTCTGCAAGCAGCATTGCTTGAGTAACCCTGGCATGGTGCCCATTAGCAAATAACTCTTTGAATGTTGGTCTTCAATTGATATATTTATTGTATTGCATATTACAGTGACCCTTCCTTCCCCCACTCTACCTTGTCTTTGGTGGTTGTGGTAAGCAAGCTAATGGCAAGAGCAGCAGCCTATCTCGCATTCGGCGCTGAGCAATGGCGATGAGGGATTTAATGAGTTGCATTCTTCATTTGCATGTGTCATACCTACGAGGACTTCCTAAGAGCACTAAATCCTCTTCCTCGCTGGCCCAGCTAGCAATGATGGATTTGTTGAAGGTGAATTTAGACCTGGATGCAGTCAGTACCTCTCCTGATGTTACCACAGTGCAAAGGTTTCCAAAGGCTGCCTAGTCTTGCAACCTCCAAAAGACACTGTGTGTGTTGTAGAAGCAAACAAAAGCAACCCCTGCTTGAAGAGATAGATGGAGGAGTTCTGGAGGTTTTGGCCAAGTTCATATGAGTTGAGATGCCATGGTTAGCTACCTGAGCAGACCCTTTTCACTTAAAAAAAAATTATTCTCAAATTCAGTATTGAACAGAATCTCCCAAGGAGTTTATGTTTCAGGAGGTATGGATTGGGATTAAAATATGAATATTAATACTCAAGAAATAGTTTTTATGAAGGTAGTCATCAAGCTATCAACTTTTTAGTGTGTGGAAAGAAGACATCACCAACAGGAACTGGAGCAATTGCTCGGTGCAGAGGACCAAAGGTCACAGCTGCCTGTAACTCCAGGCCCAGGGCGTCCAGTATCTTCTTCTGGACTTGGTGCACACAAATATTCACAGCATTAATTTTTAATTTAAAAGGACATTAGAAACAAAGGGATTCATTAACAGGCAGGGGCCAACGAGTTACCCTAACAGAGTTAGCCAAATCATATGTATGGAAAGGTCCACTATCTCTAGCATCTGCTCCACTTCTATCTAGGTGAGTGGGGACTCACATCCCTTGGGCAGGGCTCCACCTACCACTATGTCCACAGAGACTATGATTTCTTAAGACTCCAAATCCAGTTCCTCTTGCACCAAAGTCACTTCGCATACTGCCCCAGCCCTGCACCCCCACACTTCTCCATTTCCTCTTTACTCGTCATACATACAGAGGGGAAACTTATCACCCCACTCTGAGGACACTTTACTCTGCTTGGATGAAATCACTGCTAGTACATGAAACTACCCTAAGAGATGACTTCGCTGAACCAGATCCCACCACCATCTATAGGAAAAGAGCCTGGGTACCCGACACTGGGAGGTTTGTTGCCAGGCCAGAACCGACATCCAGTTCTCCTTCACTCAATCCCTTATAGCTAAAGAGCAAGTAGGTCTCGGAAAGTGTAAGAGTACATGCCTTATTGTTTTGAACATGAATTTATTTGAAAGAAATACAGGGCCAACTGTCTCCATTGCTGAGGGGGGAACTACAACCCAGAATTATTTGTTAGCAAAGAGAAAACAATACAATCTGCAGTCTGCTCTCAGTGCGAGAGTAGTTGCCAGGGAAATCTAAAGCTGTGTACCAGTGCCTGAGGTTTCAAACGAGCTGATTTCTTCCCTTAAGTCAGAACAAGATGTATTACGCCTTACATGGGCACCTTATACTTTGCCAGGCATTGGTGCTGCTGCAGTTAGAAGACCTAGTGTTTCAGATTGGTAATGGCATCTGTAGTAAGTCTGCACCGTAAACACATTATCTGCAGGCATCCGGGGAGCCATTAAGCTCAACAAAGGTTTGCAAACAAAAGCCTCAAGTTTGTTGTGGATTGACCAGTATGTTTGGAGATTAGATATTCTGTGAGGAAGACGAGATTGCACATGCCACCTGCTCTGAGCGACACTTACAAAGACTGTCTTTGAGAGTAGTAACATAGAGGATGGCTTTACAAAGGGTGAGGCTGGAACCAGTAAGGGCACCACCATAGTCCCTGTTTGGGGGTAGTGGTTTGGGAGAATTGTCTGTATTCTGTCAATCATGTTTTAAATAAATGCTGATTGATCAGGCAAGAAGTATAGGCGGGAAAACCAGACAGGAAGTAGGAATGATGTAATGAGAACAGGAGAATTCTGGGAAGGAGGAAGTGGATTCCTCCCACTCCTGCCCAGACCACCGAAGCAGCAGGATGTGATCTACCCCACTGAAAAAAAGGTACTGAGCCACATGGCTAACATAGATCAGAAAAATGGGTTAATCAAGATGTGAGAGTTAGCCAGTGAGAGGCTAGAGCTAATGGTCCAATCAGCTTTATAACTTATAAAGATCTCTGTGTGATTTTTCTCTGGGACTAAACAGCTGAGGGTACGGGCAGGACGAAAACCCACACAAGCAGGCCTGGCCCCCGTTCATGTTACAGGGTAGGAAAGGGGCACCTCAGCAACGATAAAGCCCTAGGAATGATATATGAATCAGAATTAATGAAGGCAGCAATCCCATCCGTGGGAATTTTGAAATATGGGACATATGGTGGTAGTGAGGTAGGCAGGGTCTTTCTCCATGGCAGTGAGTTCGGTAGTAAGTTTGGGACTATGGAGAGGCAGGTCAAGGGATATGTAATAATATTGGCAAAATGCTAGATGTCCACAGAACACTGTGATAGACCCATTGGGATAGCCAAGTCTGGTGTTGTTGTGTTAAAAGTCAATAGCATTGCTAGTAACCAAAGTCAACACACAGAAAAGATTGTTTCAGGCAGCAATCTCAAAGCGTGGACCCAGGCAGCCAGCAGCAGTGTCTTCTAGAACTTGTTTCCTTGTTTCCAGCTGGAGACCTACGGAATCATAGTACTGTGAGAATTGGTGCAGAGGCCAGCAGCCCATGCATAGAAGATTTGCTGGCATGCGCACGCAGAAGAAAGAGAGTTGACACCACAGAGAGCCAGGAAAGGTTCTGAAGCTGACAGTGATATCATATCTCAAGAGACAGACAGGCAAAGACCTGGCACATGACTGTTAACAGGTTGCTGGAGACTTTGGCCAAAGCAGTTTCTCAGAGGCAGAGCTATGGGGAGCAGACCTCGGAGGATGGCTGATGGCAATGGATAGCAAGAAGTGGGGAGAGGGGACCTATTACCTCCTGTAAACGCTCCTCTTGGAAGGGAAGGGGAAAGAAGGAGACAGGAGAGAAGCTGTGGAAGAATCTCACTGCACTGCTCCTCGTCAGCCCCAATTGAGATGGCTCATGGTACCACCCTCTCATTGCTCCATGCCAGCCTGCTGCTCCCATTTGACATCCTGTTTGCATCAATCAGTCAATGTGACCCCAGGGGTCTACTATCCCTGGCCTTATCGGGTCTTTGGCCTCTGTCCAGGTGGTCTTCTGTAGGCCACCTCCAGTTAACACGAAGAATTTCTTCTGAACCTTTAGGGACTACCTTTTCTGTGAAACTAGCCCCTCCCTCCAGGGCAGCTTTGACTGGCCTTTCCAGTTCTGGGCACTTTCTACACACAACGCCCCTGAGGCTTGTCCTCATGCAGCTAGGTTTTCATACATCTGCAGTTTCTGGACTGGACCCCGTGGGCTGTAAACAGGTCCAGACACAGCTTTGTTCTTATTCTGCTGCCCCACACGGTACCTGCCAATCATGGGCACTCACCGGTAGTTTATGGAATCGGTGAATGAACATGTTCACAAAGGACCATTTGCTCGGCATCGGTAACGTAGGTCCTCTTCAGCATCTGCATTATTTGCCTGCTTCAAATCTCTGTGTTTGTCTGAATAGAGATAAGAGGTTTTGCACAGCTGTAGCCGTTTTCTTCCTGGGATGAAAGGTGTCCTGGGGTGTAGGCTTTGGTACATCAGCTGGGATTTTCTCTTCCCCACGTTACTCTCCAGGGTGCATTAGAGTCTTTCCAAAGTGGGAGTTTCTGTCTGTGTGCTCACTGTCCTGTAATGGTATTGGGCGGTCAGGAAGAGTTTCTTGGGAAACCGAGTTTGGACCTTGAGAATTAAGGAGCTACTGCCAGAGACCAGAAAGCATAGATAACTTGAATGTGTGCCAAAGCAGCCTAGCTATTGACCGCAAGGCCTCCAGATTCACATGGTCAGGCCATAGGATGGTCAAATTCCCAAGTCCAATTGCCTGGCACAGCAGACCTCTTGATGGCTAATGTCACAAATGAAAATGAAAATCTTCTAATCAATCAGGACGTCGTTAGTCCCTCAGTTTCTCCTCTGTGACTAGGCTGTCAGCAGGAGAGGTGTTTGTGCGTACGCACGCACGCACGCACGCACAGACACACACAGTCTTATAAAGAGTAATCACAGGGTTAAAGATTATGAGGACTGCTGTCAGTGTTCCACTAGAAACGTTATATCCATCTTTCCTTCAACATCCCTGGAGGTGGAGGCATTTTAATTTTTCATGGTAAAACCAATCAGTTTATTGCATGCTCAAGAGAAGCATCTCTTTAAACTGTGGAGAAATAAACTATTTTAGAATGCTTTCTATAACATCACTTTTGGTGCTGGCAGTAAAGAATGAGTTTCCGATAATGACTGAAAGATATTGGATATTTTATATTGAGCATTACTCAGAAATATTTAAGATTTTTATGCATCCCATTATACCAAACTCTTTAAGGGGAGGGGAACAGAATGTTACTTTAACATGCTTCCTTTTTTTGAAAGATTTATTTATTTTTTTTTAAATTATGTGTTTGTGTGCACCCATAGAGGCCAGAAGAGGTGTCAGATCCCCTTAGCTAAAGTTACAAAGCAGTTACAGGCCTTACCATGTGGGTAATGAAACCACAGTCTGCAAAAGCAATACAGGCTCTTAGCCTTTGAGCCATGGCCCCAGCCCCCAGCAAGCCATTTCTTGCTTCATGATAAAGACTGCCGAGTGGTTACCTCCAGATTCCAGGACTCTGTGACAGTGTGAGAAAAATCTGTGTGTGCTCAAATTTGCCTAATCATTTGTAGGGTCAGGTAGAACCAGTTTTTCTCTGTATGCGTTGCTGAAAGAATATGAGAACAAACTTCTCTATGTACAGCATGCTGGCTTTGTTCACAGCTCTTAAAGAATTCTCAAACCTTTAAAGCTCTGCTTTTTCATCAAGGAAAAAATAGATTATACATCGTTCAGGAAAGAGAAAAAAATTATAAGGAGATTTCGCCTATTGAATATAATGGATTGTCAGGAACCCTTGACATTATTCTACAGGCAAGGCCACAGAAAATCAATACATCTTAGGCAAGGTTTAATTTATTTGTAGGTTCTTACAACAAATGACTTACCTTTTTCGTTTGCCATTTTTCTTTTTCGCTTTTGTACTCCGGAGTAGGTACAGTTTTTATCCGTCTCGTTATTAAGCACAAAACAAGATGATAATATCATTATCAGCACATACTTCTAGGAGAGCTATCACGCGGCGTGACGAACACACAGAATCTAGACGTTGTGCTGAGCATGAGGGTTATATAACAGTGCCTTCTACCCTGCCCAAGATGCAGTACCCTCCTCCCTGGCGAGGGACCCCCCTTACCCCAGGTAACTGCTGCTTCCCTCCCGCTGTGCTGTCTGTGATCCCCTAGACTGGTCCTCAGGAAATCTAGGTTGTGTGGGGAATCTTGGGGCCCCCTTTAGGCCCAGTGAATTATTTGAAGGCAGCATAGTTCAGAACATGCAGATGACTCCCCACAGCTGATTCTATTTGGAGGGCCTGATCTGTCCTGGAAGTTGTAGTTAATCATGTTGGGTGGCTCGCCATACCAGCCGCTAGTACTCTTAAAGGATCTTTTATAGTATATGTTTGGAGAATTTTTTCTTCATTGTTAAGTTAGTATTAAAGATAATTCACGTAGAATGACTCGGTGCCCATGGCTGAATGGGTATAATGGACTGCCTGGTCGCTGCTGTGCACAAGCAAGCCGTGCGGACAGTGAGGATGGGTAGGACACCCTGGAGTTAGTACCTAGCTGACTTTTGAACCCAGCCTTTCTATGCAGGGCATAGGTGTCAGAAAATAAACTTTGGTTTTGATGAGATGGGTCTCCCTCTGTAGCCCAGTCTTGAACTCATGGTAGCCCTCCTGCCATCCGTGAGCTACTGCACCCAGCTTTACGTCAACTTCTGAACCTCCTTCCCTCTCTTCACCTTTAAGAAGATAATAATACCAGCTATGTCGTACTGCTCTACAGATTACGTTAGATAAGACACAAGCTTTGGCTGTGCAGTGCACCTTCAACACCTAGAATGTGTGACATGCACCAAGTGCCCCATAGACATTGGCCGTTAGGACTTTTCGTTCCTCTGAGAACTTGGTGGATACACCACCATCGCATGGCCCCTTGGGCGAAAACTCTGAGCCCAGAACTAGAAATGCCCAGCCTCGAATGAGGAAGTCGGAGCTGTGTAACTGTTAGAGCAAGCATTTCAAAGCAATTCTTTCCAGTGGTAATGGATGTGGCAAATGTGTGGATTTTGTTAGGATTTCTTCTGACAGCCATGAACACAGATATATTTTAAAGTAATGTAACTGTCCTAAATCTCAAGCAGGGAATACAATGACTTCTAGGGTGATTTTTCACTTCTCCAATGACACTCTAGAAGTTATATTTGATAAATTTCTTCAAAGTTATGTGACTTTACAAAAGGCCCTGTACAATTTAACCTTGGCTTTGTTCTTCTCACACTTGTGTCTGAGACCCTGCAAATGCAATGTAAGTTAATACACCAAACGCTTACAATACCGTGATCTCCTGGGACCACAGTGTAGGGAAAACCACCTCAGAGAGCGGTGTTTTGATATGTTGCTACCTATTACCACACTATGCTAAATATACCCCTTTAAAAACAGTTCTCTGCAGCAAACAATAGAACATAAATTCTGTGTGCCAAGTAGGCATCAAGGATGGGAATATGTGTGCAGGGTGAGACCTGGTCTCATCGCATTGGACAATCTAAAGAAATGAAATCAGGAGCAGAAGGAGAGAGAGCACGAGCAAGGAACTCAGGACCGCGAGGGGTGCACCCACACACTGAGACAATGGGGATGTTCTATCGGGAATTCACCAAGGCCAGCTGGCCTGGGTCTGAAAAAGCATGGGATAAAACCGGACTTGCTGAACATAGCGGACAATGAGGACTACTGAGAACTCAAGAACAATGGCAATGGGTTTTTGATCCTACTGCACGTACTGGCTTTGGGGGAGCCTAGGCAGTTTGGATGCTCACCTTACTAAACCTGGGTGGAGGTGGGCGGTCCTTGGGCTTCCCACAGGTCAGGGAACCCTGATTGCTCTTCGAGCTGATGAGGGAGAGGGACTTGATCGGGGGAGGGGGAGGGAAATGGGAGGTGGTGGCGGGGAGGAGGCAGAAATCCTTAATAAATAAATAAATTTTAAAAAAAAGAAATGAAATCTGGAGATAAATTTGGAGTAGCAAGAGTTAAGCTACTCTTAAAAACAAGGCACCCTTTTCCTCCTGATCACGACTATGACCTAACATGAAGCTTTTCTTGGGACTCCCAGGACTTGCTAGTACTTTACCTAATACGGCTTCTCAGATGGAGAAGATGATGGCAGACTTAAAGATCAAAAATTATACATTCTCCTCTTGATTCCTGTCCTGGAATGTGACGCTACACTCAACCACACAAGAGACCATGTTCAGCCGAACCCAGATTCAGCTGCCTGCCTGCTCCATAATCTTCCGTTGACGCTGAAACAGTAGGAACTTTCCCACCGTAATAATTACCTTTTATCAGCCTGGTATGGTCCATGAAACTACTTTTAGCGGCAGAGTCAGAATTTCTAAGGGGAAAGTGGAACTCCTTTCTCACCTGACCAAACTCCTTTAGGGGTAAACGTAACTGAGGCACCATCTCCATTCTCCAACATACATAAATGCATGTTCATTCAACCATATTATATTACTGCTTAGTATATTCTCTATCAATCATAATGCTTAGAAACATCTCTCTTGATTTGTTGTTCTTGCCCTCAGGGGATATATTTGTCAATTGGTTCCATCTCTCAGGATGCATCATTCCCACTGGGCAAGTGGCCTATCACAGTATGATGAAAGAGACAGCCAAAACCTATAAAGTTCATCTTCACAGACCACTCTCATGCTCCTGAGACACTTTTGGTCTCTCCGTTATAATTTGAAGAATATTCTTAAATGGCCATTTTTCCACAATTAAAACTCAAAATTCTTAAAGTTATTAGTTCCTGGGGGGGGACGTATAACGTACGCTAACACCATTTTATTTCAAACTGTTTTTGTGTGTAATTAAAAGTTAATCTTCTAATCAAAGACTATAATTGATTCATTTGTTCAATGAGCAGTTGCAAGTATCTACAAAGTACAAGACCAGCAGCAAAGAGTGTGTGTCTCTACGTGTCTCA